>NC_137619.1:3052444-3207444 GCF_963280865.1 Gymnoscopelus braueri | reverse complement strand
GTGTCGGCGTTATTGTCAGGGAGGAGGTTCTGTATCGTTTATGATAGTCAGTCACTTATATTTGATACAGTCTGTTTCTGGCGAAAATGTAACTAATTCGGCGGAAGTAACATTAGCGTTTTCTCACCGTCAGTTGATGCTTCATATCCATAAGAGTCAACCCGCCGGGGTCATGTGTTTATTTTTGGAACACAGTTCTTATTTGACGCGATATTCAATACGTCTATGGGATTCAGAACGGGGGTGGAAAACTGCAAACCAGGTAGACAAACAAAGGATGTGTAAATGACGTCAGACTTCGGCGGTCTATAGTCAGGGGATATTAGCAGAAAGATTTCCAATCTTGGAATAAATTCCTTACCAAAAAAAATCTTCACCAATGTGTTTGTAAAGGTGTCTAGTAACACATCTCACAAAGACTGAAATTCAGTTTCCCTAGGAGAATTTTTGACAGCTGCTGAAAGTTGGGGTACCCACCATTTCCCTGCTTTTCCATGCAGGGCAAAACAAAATCAAATTTTAATTCTGTTTTAAGTAGCATGTGAGGGGTCAAACTATGGTGTTTTTATGATTCTGAATCCATTGCAAGCATTTGTTTTGCACCAAAACCACTCCTTGGGCTAAAAACAGCCCAATCTCAATGGGCTTTTTACACAAAAAGTATACCTGGACAAGGATGGCTATGGCCGTTTTTAGCCCAAGGAGTGGTTTTGGTGCAAAACAAATGCTTGCAATGGATTCAGAATCATAAAAACACCCTAGTTTGACCCCTCACATGCTACTTAAAACAGAATTAAAATTAGATTTTAAAAAAATCGGAAAAGCAGGGAAATGGTGGGTACCCCAACTTTCAGCAGCTGTCAAAAATTCTCCTAGGGAAACTGCATTTCAGTCTTTGTGAGATGTGTTACTAGACACCTTTACAAACACATTGGTGAAGATTTTTTTTGGTAAGGAATTTATTCCAAGATTGGAAATCTTTCTGCTAATATCCCCTGACTACAATGTTGGCACTTGGCCTAAGGTTGCCTAAAGTAAGATGCTTTTGTGTGACTGTAGTATGACCAAGTAGGGCATTAATTCACGAAAACACCAGTGGTGGAAAAAGTACTAAAATGTTTTACTTAAGTAAAAGTATCAATACTGCAATGTTACAAGTAAAAGTCCAGAATTCAAAATTTACTTGAGTAAAAGTACAAAAGTATTGGTATCAAAATGTACTTAAAGTACCAAAAGTAAAAGTAAAAATGTTTGAAAATAGCAGATCTACAAGCTCACAACGCGTCGCGATGGGACGCGTTGTGAGCTTGTAGATCGGCTATTTTCAAATAGCCTAGGTATGAAATAGAGCTAAAGTGTTTAAAGTATGTTTTATAATGTAATAATGTATATCTGCAAAGTAACTAGTAACGAAGGTTTTCAAATAATTGGAGTAAAAGTACAATATTTGCCTCTGAGATGTAGTGGAGTAGAAGTTAAAGTATTGAACATTGGAAATACTCCAGTAATGTAAAAGTGTATATATATATATATATATATATATATATATATATATATATATATATATACGCACGCACACACATATATACACTGCTCAAAATAAAGTAATACAGCTCCATGAATTCAAGGCTTCATGGGGTTAGTACTTGATAGAAAACAAAAGTCATCGTATGCGGTGAACTACCCCTTTAAGGACAACTCCTAAGGCTATGGACCAGGGCCAGAATATGTCCCATTGTGGAACAGCTATTATGCTGTCACTTTTGTCACTATTCATCATCATTGTACTTCATGTGCCAAGATTCTTCCACTCACTGGCATCTTGAGAATTTTCAAACATGTCACACAAACTCACAGCCACCTCACCAGGACGGATTTTAGTTAATACATTTTTATCGTTCCTAGACCAACAATCAATGTTGTGGATAAGCTGTCAAAACAATTAACCTGTCAAAAGAAGCACGCATTGTCTCTCTCACACACGCACACACACACACACACACACACACACACACACACACACACACACACACACACACACACACACACACACACACACACACACAGACACAGACACAGACACAGACACACACACACACGACAAAAGTGATACCAACCTCTAGGTTGCCACTGTTTAATATGACTCTACACATTTTATATGAGTGCATAACGACTCATTATTTAATAAAGAACAATGAACGATTAGAATAACCTATATTAAAATTGCCTAGTGGGCGGGCGGACGGACGGCGCACCGTTGCTCCGATCCGCACCAAGCCAAAAAAAAAGGCCCAACCCAAAAGAAATTGCAATAGTAATGTGATATAGTTTTTATTGGTCCTAATACCCTCCTACATCATATATTAAAAGTTCTCCTTCGTGGATTTAGTGGAACATACTTTTTTCGAGGTTCAAAGGCGAAGTTTTGAGGTTTTAAAGCGGTGTGGTCTTGGTCATATTGTGTTAAATATTGGAGGGTTTATGTAGAGTTATCCAACATATTTGGTGTCTTTTCTTGAGTAATGGGGGTCAATCTTTCCAATAAAACACTTTATGAGAGGATATGTTAATGTCTGATGCCTGTATTTGGGATAACGGAAGCCTACTCCCAACACCCATTTGTTTGCCGCATTTGGCACTTACAGTTTGTTTCACGTTGCTCATATGGGAGTAAAATGATCTAAACCTGGTATAAATTGTTCCTTATAGACATGGTTAAAATATATAAGAAGTAAAATGTATAAAAGGCAGGGGTCTTCAACGTTTTCAGGCCCAGGACCCCCTAGCTGAGAGAGAGATGAAGCAGGGACCCCCTCTATATTGTATAAAAATTGTGTTTCAGATAAACTTTTGCTGCTCTTTTTTCCCTCTACAACACCTATAACTCTTTGCCAAAAATAGCCGATCTACAAGCTCACAACGCCTCGCAGCGCGAGGCGTTGTGAGCTTGTAGATCTGCTATTTTTGTCTAAAGTTCTCCTCAGAAAAGGGATGCTAGGGTTCAAGCGGTTAATGTAAAAACAAATATTCATATCACACAAAGATTTGGCGGACCCCCTGTAGTAACTCTGAGGACCCCCTAGGGGTCCCGGACCCCCTGTTGAAGACCCCTGCCCTAGGGGAACCCATGACAGCTGTTATTATATTGACAACTGACAGCTCAGTTATTAGATGGTTGACTGTCTATCTTTACTACAAAACAGGTTTGTCTTACCTTCCTAGATTAAAAGGGATAGTTTAGTATTATTATTTTGATTTGTATATAATATTACCAGGGAGTGTAAATGTGATTCATAATGTATTTTCCAAGGTATATTTAGCGCAGTGGCATTCACATGTTTGCTAACTGCCCGATTGCTTTTGTTTCCACTGTTGAACTGACTTCATTAATGTATTTTAATTTCTCAAATACTATGAGATGCTGCTCCACATTGTTAATTGCTTCAGGAGTCAATGTCACCTTGAGGGCCTGGTACCTCCGTATGGTCCCCGGGGGGAGTGGGAGAGTGTAGCAGTGCTAGGGTCTACCTCAGGTGGGGAGAGGGGTGCATGTTGGTGTTGGCAAAAAGTCTGCTTTTGTAAAAAGGAGACCCTGTCCTTTGGTTTTATGGGGGCCAATAGCTGAATGGGTATATAGCCCCTGTTATGTGTTGAGGTGTCCATGAGAATGCTGAAAACTGAATTTCCCCCACAGAATTAGCCCTTTCTCTCTGTGCCAATGCATTCCCTTTTACTTTTACTTTACTGGAGTATTTCCAGTTTTCAGTACTTTTACATCTACTCCACTACATCTCAGAGGCAAATATTATACTTTTACTCTACTACAATTATTTGAAAACTAGTTACTTTGTAGATTTTGATTATTATTACAAAACATACATTAATCACAAATTAATCTTATACATTTCGGCCATTTGAAAATAGCTGATCTACAAGCTCACAATGTGTCGCAAAATAAGACGCATTGTGAGCTTGTAGATCGGCTATTTTCAAAAGATTTTTATACATTTGAAAACTTGTGAAACAGAACATTCTGCATAACAAGTACTTTCTACTTTTGGTACTTTAAGTACATTTCGATGCCAATACTTTTGTACTTTTACTCAAGTCAATTTTGCATTCCGGACTTTTACTTGTAACGGAGTACTTCTACATTGCAGTATTGATACTTTTACTTAAGTAAAAGAATGTGAGTACTTTTTCCACCACTGCCGTTATCATTAAAAGCTCTGTTTTAAGTAGGGAGTCTAGAGCTTTAAACCAGTCTTTTAGTTGGGATAGAGTTGAGGATAACTGATACTGTTTTCTAATATTTAAATGTCATCTTCTAATACATGCTGCTCTCTCATGTAGTTTAGTTTTTGCTGCTGATGTATAATCAATAATATGTCCTCTCAGCACAGCCTACCAGGTGTTCTATTAAACTATAAGTACTGTTCAACTTCTGTTTGGATAAACCTTCTAAACTCTGTTTCATCTAGTAGTGACCAGTGGTGGAAAAGGTACACAAATATTGTACTTAAGTAAAAGTATCAATACTGCAATGTAGAAGTACTCTGTTACAAGTAAAAGTCTGGAATTCTACATTTACTTGAGTAAAAGTACAACAATATTGGTATAAAAATGTGCTTATGTACTACGTTTGAAAATAGCAGATCTACAAGCTCAAGCTTACACAAGCTTGTAGATCTACTATTTACAAATAGCCTATGTATAAAATAGGGCTAAAGTGGTTAATGTATGTTTCTGTTCACAATATCATAATTTATATCGGAAAAGTAACTAGTAACTAAAGTTTTTAAATAATTGTAGTGGAGTAAAAGTACAATATTAGCATCTGAGATGTAGTGGAGTAGAAGTAAAAGTATTGGAAATTGGAAACACTCAAGTAAAGTACAAATACCTCAAAACTGTACTTAAGTACAGTACTTAAGTAAATGTACTTGAAAACTACAACATGATAATAACAACAACGTGATAAACGACTCACCGCTCACCTCAACACATCTCACTGTTTTTACTAACAGAAATCACTGGACTATGAGCGCCTAGTATCCAAACCACCGTTTCGTTGGTCACAAACGGTGATACGGTGACCAGCTCATTTGGTCGCATGCAGGGGCCTTAAGAGTACTTAGATATTATCTTTTTAACAGAAACTTGGCTTGGATCTGATGGAGCGGTGCCCCTAGCTGCAGCATGCCCACCAAAGTACAGTTTCATTCACTCAGGACGTGAGGGAAAAAGAGGAGGTGGTCTGGCGAATATCTTTTCTGACACTTTAAAATTCAAACCTCTGCCAAACCTCGGCAGTTTTAAATCATTTGAATACCAGGCCACCATATTGGAGAGTCAATCCTCTGTGCTTATGATTAGTATGTATCGACCTCCAAAGTGCAGCAAAGCCTTATTTCTAACAGAAATATCAGAACTTTTATCTATCTGTTCCACTAATTATGACAGAACTCTGATTACTGGAGATGCTAATCTACATGTTGACATTGTTTCGGATGTTGTGGCTATGGGTTTCCTACAGTTACTGCACAACTTTGACTTTATTCAACATGTTGTTGGGCCAACACATAAACATGGCCATACCCTGGACTTGGTGATCACTAAAGGTTTGAATATCACTGTTGACAGTATTATTGATAAGCCCGAACTAACAGACCACTATTTATTGTGTTTTAATATGACTGTCTCTGATCTAGGGAAAAACAATACAGAATATACTATAAAAAAACGTTTTTTTAGCTCATCTGCAGCAAACGAGTTTCCTCGTCATCTGGCGTGTGTGCAGGTGCCCCCCCTACTTGATGCTCCCTCAGTGAATGATATGGTTCAACATTTTAATCTCAAATTAGAGTCAGCTCTCGACATAGTGGCTCCTATGAAAACTAAAAAGAAACTTAACTCTAGAGTAACACCCTGGATCGACGCGCACATGCGCTCACTCAAGAAAGAATGTCGTAAAGCTGAGCGAATTTGGAGAAAAAACAAACTCACTGTCCACCTAGAGATCTTTAAGAAGTCAACAGTGGCCTATAACAAAGCACTGCGCTTGGCAAGGCAGGCATATTTTTCACGCATTATCAATGACAACAAGCAAAATGCCAGAGTCTTATTCTCTACCATTGAACATCTCTTAAACCCCCCCCAGGCTTACAAGGAGTCGCTCCCTGCTTCTAAAGCTAAGTGTGATGAGTTCGCATCCTTTTTTGAAAACAAAATTTTTAGCATTCGAGCTGGTATTATGAATGCTGCTGCTAGCACTGCAAATGCGGCAAATGGTGCATGGTGCAAAAATGTAGATCCCTCCAGAGGAAGCCTAATATCATTCTGCGCAATTAATGAAGAGGAACTCCGTAAAACTATATCACAGATGACATCATCATCTTGCTCACTGGATGTAGTACCCACCCCGTTTCTCAAAGAGGTTTTAGACAGTGTTATTGGAGATATCCTAAGAATTGTAAACAGCTCTCTACTTTCAGGCGTCTTTCCAGACTCACTGAAAACGGCTGTAGTCAGGCCGCTACTCAAGAAACACAACCTTGATCCATTGGTGCTGGGTAATTATAGACCAATCTCAAATCTGCCATTTTTGGGCAAGGTCTTAGAAAAAACTATCTTTCATCAACTGGATGTGTTCCTACAGAACAATAAGGTTCATAACAAATTCCAATCTGGCTTCAGGAAAGGTCATAGTACAGAAACAGCACTTGTAAAAGTAATTAATGATCTAAGGGTGTCCGCTGACGACAAAAATGTATCTGTTCTCCTACTTCTTGACTTAACCGCTGCTTTTGATACGATTGATCACACAATTCTACTACAACGTTTGGAGTACTGGATTGGTTTGTCAGGCACAGCCTTGTCTTGGTTTCACTCTTACCTAACAGGCAGAAGCTATTTTGTCAGTCTAGCTAACTTTGACTCAGACAAACACAACATCTGTTCTGGTATTCCACAGGGCTCAATTCTGGGTCCCTTATTGTTCTCCCTGTATATACTACCGCTGGGAGAACTCATCGCCGATCACGGAGTGAACTTCCATTTCTATGCTGATGATACCCAGCTGTATCTTTCAGTAGCTCCAGACGACCCCTGCGCTCTAGACCCATTGTTGACCTGTCTGTCCAGTATAAAATGCTGGATGAGTGAGAACTTTCTTAAGCTAAATGAGGATAAAACAGAAGTTCTCATAATTGGCTCCAGTGAGCAGAGAGAATCAATAACAAGTAGACTTGGTAACCTGGCTGTAGAAAGTAACACCACAGTAAAGAACCTGGGGGTGATTATCGATTCTGAATTGAATTTCAATACACACATTAATCATGTCACCAAGATTGCTTTCTTTCATCTTAGAAATATTGCGCGAATTAGAGACTATCTGTCGTTAGACGATGCAAAGACGCTGATCCACGCTTTTGTTTTCTCTCGGCTTGATTACTGCAACGCACTCTACTCTGGCCTGCCAAAGAAAACAACTGACAGATTACAACTTGTTCAAAATGCGGCAGCCAGAATTTTAACTAAAACCAGGATGAGAGAACATATCACTCCAGTTCTTGCTTCACTACACTGGCTCCCGGTTGTTTTTAGGATTGATTTTAAAATTCTTTTAATAGTTTATAAAGCTCTAAATGGTCTGGCACCTACCTACCTCTCTGACTGCCTAGAGAGATATGTTCCAAACCGGGCCCTCAGGTCTTCAAGTGCTGACCTGCTCGAGGTGCCTACAATGACATATAAAAAATACGGTGAAGCAGCATTCTGCTTTTACGGACCGACAGTGTGGAATAAACTCCCATTACACCTAAGACAGGCAGCCTCTGTCGATAGCTTTAAAGCACAGCTCAAGACCTATTACTTCACTCTTGCTTTTAGCTGATTCTTTGGTTGATTTTTAATTCCTCACTGTATTCCCTATTTTAATGTTGTTTTATGCCTTTGCTTTTGCTTGCTTTTATTTTATTTTATCTTTGTTTGCTTTATTGTTAAATTGGTTCTAACTGTAATTGTATTCTTGCTCTGTAAAGCACTTTGAGCTGCATTTCATGTCATGAAAGGTGCTATACAAATAAAGTTTATTATTATTATTATTACTTCTATCATTTCCATAAGGTCTAGTAGTAAGGTCCATGATCAGAGAGTAATACTTAAAACATTACATCCTGTTGGACTTCTGTTTTCATAGTAAAAACTAAATTACATGAGAATAGCATTTATAATCTGCATCATATCTACCACTTATACTACTTTATGAACATTGTTATAAGCTGTCATGCATGATTAAAAACACATGTTATGAGTGCATTCTAATGTCATATTAATGTGTTTATAATGCACTATAGACATCATCATCATCCATTTTATTTGTATATCACATTCCATATAAAACATGCAGCTCTGTGTTTTACATTAAATAGATAAGAAACCAAAACAGATTAAAAGGAATCAAACAAGAAAAATAAAGATCTCCTCATAGTGAACATTCTGAAACACTTTCACACTGGGATCCCACTTCTCTTTCTTTTGATCAATGTTTTCTAAATCTTCATCCCCCCAAAACCTTTTTTTTTTACCCTAAATTAATATATACTTTTAATAGATATACAATGCATGAGTGAGCATTTAGATCTACTATTTTTTAATATCCTACAGTATTCATGAAAGTGGTTAATGAAAGAAAAAAAAAGGCTGAACATTTTTACATAGATGCATAATAACCAACACACGTCATTAATCTACATGAAACAATCAAATGGATCTGATGGTGGTTAGATAATATTAGGCTCCCCTTTAACTAAATAATTAAAATATGAATATAAATTGTAATGTAGTGTCTACAGTGCTATAGTGCAAAACCAAAGCAAACGCACAAACTACCACATGCAGACACAGCCATCATGTAGCCGTACCAACACACCAGATAACTGATACATTATGAACATGATGGTTTCAGCACACAACTCGTTCACAGATCCAGTATTTAGAATTAGCACAAGGTGCATCGTTCCATCCTCTGTTAGAAAAGGAAGAATGAGACCCATCATAGAACTCAACACAGTCTTCTCCTGCATTTGGGTAATAGTCGCTTTCAGGCTCACCGGGGTACCAGTATCTGTAGAATTGGGAAAGTACAATGTTTTTACAAGGATGGTGGTTCACTCTAAATAGCTATGACCTCATTTTATATTCAAATGTTTTCAAATGTTTTGTGTCCAAGGCACACCAGTATTCATAGTGATTTTAGTCGATATATATATCAATATTTGTTGTAAGCTTGTAGATTGGCTATTTTGCCACCTTTTGAAATGTGCGGGGAAAATATAAATACATAAATAAGCAAGCACTATGTGTTGTGAGCTTTAAGATTGGCTATTTGCCTCGACACTCTGTTTGGAAGCCGCTGTTCATATTAGATGAAGATTAACAAGATAGTTCAATAGACAACAGACATAATTAATGACAGCGTAGCAGGTTTGTATTCTATAATAACATGTAATACCATTTATTAGAATGAAGGTAAAGTGAAGATGATCAGTCTTACGTTGTTGTGTTCAGTGGTGTTCCATCCACCCACTGGAAGGATCCTTCGCTCTCGCTGTCACTCAAACCCAGCCACACTCTCTTGTTCACACGTTCAACAAAGTCCTGGACAGAAAAACTGTTGGTTACTGATATACAAACTGTACAATGTCTCAACATAGTGCACTATAATTAAATGTACACACATGCACACGCACACACACACCTGTTTTTCTCTGCTCTTTATGACAATCAGGTCTGATTGTCTGTCTCTACACCACTGTCTGCTCTCCTCCCAGGTTTTCCTCTCAGTAGAGACGTAATAACAACCTCTGTCGACTTTCTGCCATCCAGGTGATTCTAACGGTGAAACAATTAAGTTGGACACTGTTTTATTTTTTTCTCTTTCTCAAATGAATGACAAATGATGAACAACATGATTTAACAATGAATAAAACCAGTGATGTCTCACTCACCACAGAGCCTCATCTTCATGTCATCTCGCTCTTCAGTCAGGTTGTGATGGCTGGTCTGCAACTGGTCAAAACTAGTCTGCAACTGGTCTTTCTGGTTGCTCACGTTGTTATGGCTGGTCTGTAACTGGTCAAAACTGGTCTGCAACTGGTCTTTCTGGTTGCTCACGTTGTTATGGCTGGTCTGTAACTGGTCAAAACTGGTCTGCAACTGGTCTTTCTGGTTGCTCACGTTGTTATGGCTGGTCTGTAACTGGTCAAAACTAGTCTGCAACTGGTCTTTCTGGTTGCGCACGTTGTTATGGCTGGTCTGTAACTGGTCAAAACTAGTCTGCAACTGGTCTTTCTGGTTGTTCACGTTGTTATGGCTGGTCTGTAACTGGTCAAAACTAGTCTGCAACTGGTCTTTCTGGTTGCTCACGTTGTTATGGCTGGTCTGTAACTGGTCAAAACTAGTCTGCAACTGGTCTTTCTGGTTGCTCACGTTGTTATGGCTGGTCTGTAACTGGTCAAAACTAGTCTGCAACTGGTCTTTCTGGTTGCTCACGTTGTTATGGCTGGTCTGTAACTGGTCAAAACTAGTCTGCAACTGGTCTTTCTGGTTGTTCACGTTGTTATGGCTGGTCTGTAACTGGTCAAAACTAGTCTGCAACTGGTCTTTCTGGTTGCTCACGTTGTTATGGCTGGTCTGTAACTGGTCAAAACTGGTCTGCAACTGGTCTTTCTGGTTGATCACGTTGTCATGGCTGGTCTGTAACTGGTCAAAACTGGTCTGCAACTGGTCTTTCTGGTTTTTCACGTTGATATATCTGGACTGTAAGTCCTCACAATGTTCAGTCAGGTTGTTATAACTGGATGTTGAGTCATTATGATGTTCAACCAGATTGTTATATTGGTTCTGCAACTGGTCAAAACTGGTCTGCAACTGGTCTTTCTGGTTATTCAAGTCGTTATATCTTCCCTGCAACTGCTCTTTCTCGGTATTCAGGTTGTTATGACTGGTCTGCAACTGGTCTTTCTGGTTGCTCACGTTGTTATGGCTGGTCTGTAACTGGTCAAAACTAGTCTGCAACTGGTCTTTCTGGTTGCTCACGTTGTTATGGCTGGCCTGCAACTGGTCAAAACTAGTCTGTAACTGACCTTTCTGGTTGTTCAGGTTGTTATGGCTGGTCTGCAGCTGGTCAAAACTAGTCTGCAACTGGTCAAAACTAGTCTGCAACTGGTCTTTCTGGTTGCTCACGTTGTTATGGCTGGTCTGCAACTGGTCTGCAACTGGTCTGCAACTGGTCTTTCTGGTTGCTCACGTTGTTATGGCTGGTCTGTAACTGGTCAAAACTAGTCTGCAACTGATCTTTCTGGTTGCTCACATTGTTATGGCTGGTCTGTAACTGGTCAAAACTGGTCTGTAACTGACCTTTCTGGTTGTTCAGGTTGTTATATCTGGACTGTAAGTCCTCACAATGTTCAGTCAGGTTGTTATAACTGGATGTTGAGTCATTATTATGTTCAACCAGATTGTTATATTGGTTCTGCAACTGGTCTTTCTGGTTGCTCACGTTGTTATGGCTGGTCTGCAACTGGTCAAAACTGGTCTGCAACTGGTATTTCTGGTTGCTCACATTGTTATGGCTGGTCTTTAACTGGTCAAAACTAGTCTGCAACTGGTCAAAACTAGTCTGCAACTGGTCTTTCTGGTTGTTCAGGTTGTTATATCTGGACTGTAAGTCCTCACAATGTTCAGTCAGGTTGTTATAACTGGATGTTGAGTCATTATGATGTTCAACCAGATTGTTATATTGGTTCTGCAACTGGTCAAAACTAGTCTGCAACTGATCTTTCTGGTTGCTTACATTGTTATGGCTGGTCTGCAACTGGTCACAACTAGTCTGCAACTGGTCTTTCTGGTTGCTCACGTTGTTATGGCTGGTCTGCAACTGGTCAAAACTAGTCTGCAACTGGTCTTTCTGGTTGCTCACACTGTTATGGCTGGTCTGCAACTGGTCAAAACTAGTCTGCAACTGGTCTTTCTGGTTGCTCACGTTGTTATTGCTGGTGTGCAAATGGTCAAAACTAGTCTGCAACTGGTCTTTCTGGTTGCTCACGTTGTTATGGCTGGTCTGCAACTGGTCAAAACTAGTCTGCAACTGGTCTTTCTGGTTTCTCACGTTGTTATGGCTGGTCTGCAACTGGTCAAAAGTAGTCTGCAACTGGTCAAAACTTGTCTGCAACTGGTCTTTCTGGTTGCTCACGTTGTTATGGCTGGTCTGCAACTGGTCAAAAGTAGTCTGCAACTGGTCAAAACTAGTCTGCAACTGGTCTTTTTGGTTGCTCACGTTGTTATGGCTGGTCTGCAAGTCCTCACAATGTTCAGTCAGGTTGTTATAACTGGATGTTGAGTCATTATTATGTTCAACTAGATTGTTATATTGGTTCTGCAACTGGTTAAAACTGGTCTGTAAATGATCTTTCTGGTTATTCACGTTGTTATGGCTGGTCTGCAACTGGTCAAAACTAGTCTGCAACTGGTCTTTCTGGTTGCTCACGTTGTTATGGCTGGTCTGCAACTGGTCAAAACTAGTCTGCAACTGGTCTTTCTGGTTGCTCACATTGTTATGGCTGGTCTGCAACTGGTCAAAAGTAGTCTGCAACTGGTCAAAACTAGTCTGCAACTGGTCTTTCTGGTTGCTCACGTTGTGATGGCTGGTCTGCAACTGGTCAAAACTAGTCTGCAACTGGTCTTTTTGGTTGCTCACGTTGTTATGGCTGGTCTGCAACTGGTCAAAACTAGTCTGTAACTGGTCTTTCTGGTTCTTCACGTTGTTATATTTGCTCTGCAACCGGTCAAAACTGCTCTGCAACTGGTCTTTCTGGCTGTTCAGGTTGTTATGGCTGGTCTGTAACTGGTCAAAACTGCTCTGCAACTGGTCTTTCTGGCTGTTCACGTTGTTATAACTGGACTGTAGCTGGTCTAGGTCTTTGACCAGGTTGTTTTTCTCTTTCTTCAATTTAGAATCTGTAAGAAGGAGAATCAATCATAAAACACCCATCCATATTCTAGGGTCAAATCACATTATTGACACTATAACTCACTATGCCTGCATATAACATCCAGCTATATACTGGGGGTTTGACCCAGTCAATTCATACTATAGACACTATGGGCCCTATTTTGCGTGCGATAATTAGAGGCCTATTTAAGTAATAGCGCGAGTGTGCAACGCACAAACACTATTTTGCAATCTGCGCTGAATGCAAACACTTAAGACTAATGAGCATATTTAGCGCCTGGAGGAGTGAGTGGTTCATACGTTAATCACTGGTGCTATGCAGTATCTGCTATTTTTCCCATAGACCCACTGAGACTTAAACAGCATCACGTCTTAAGTGCAAACAGAATGCAGAGTTTAAGCCATCTAGCTCGGCCAATTCTCAATCGATTGTTATAATTCAAAGTTCTCTATAATCTATGAAGTGTCTATGTTGATTCGGTGTATCAATTATTATTTGATTATCCTTCTATCAAGTGCTATCGGTTGAAATTGAAGTATCAGGTGGCAGGCGCACAGTACACATGCATGCATGATGGCCAGTCCTACTCGCCCTGTATCAATCCATCCAATCTGAAAGACTCACTTACAATTTAGGTGGCATTTCAAAGACTTATTCCTTAATCAATCCTATGAAATAAAATAAAAATACTGCTGTCTTGCCTGTAGAAGTGTCATGAAACAAAGTGGGTTTTTCTCTCTCCAAACGGGCATGCACTTTCACTTTCGCTGGCCCCCTTGCTTATGCTGCCAAACATATCTGATCTAAAAGCTCACAACACATCGCAGCACATTTTACCGCCCTCAAAATAGCGAAACAGCGTTGACCACGCCTCCCGGTGTCAAGTTAATACCTAAGACCGCGCAAAATAGGGCCCTGTAACTCACTACCAATACCTGCATATCGTCTCTGTCGGGTGCAAACCTCATATGTCCGAGCATCCAAATCTGCTATTTTTGAGTGACGCTGTAGTATGATCAAGTAGGATTTATTTAATAAAAACAAAACAAAAGTAGAATATGGAGATAAGACGTTTCTGCCCGACAGCAACAATATAACATTCAGTCATATACTGAGGTTTGACCCAGTCTCCCTCTTACCTGAACATCCTCCACTTCCTTCCAGCTCCGTCTTACTTGCATTCAATGTGGTGTCCTTTTCTGAAAGATACATGTTCATGTTAAATATGACAGACTAGGTAACATCGGGTCTATACTACACTGTCTCAGAGGAGGGACTGTGGACATTTCAGAAATTAAATGTGATTCCTGCAGCAATAGCAATTATGGCCTATATACTATTATTACTAGTTCACCATTCTTTTTATTTGACCTATTTTTCAGATATAAGAACTATGCATAATAACAGGATAAGATGTTCAAAAATCTGCATGCTTAATTTACACAGAAGTATAACTTAAAATAGCTAAAGGGAAATATTATTGCTGCTAGTAATCATTATTCATTATTGTTCTTGAATATATCACATTTAATCAATATTTGTGGGCTGTAGTGATACGTCATTCAGAGTAACAAAATGTCCGTGTAACACCAGTAAAATAACAGTATTTTACGTATATTAAAATGAAATAACTTGATGAAATTAAAGATAGTTTCATAGATTTTTGATTTTTTTTGTCAGTGTATGGCATCTACATTATAAAGATCATGTGTCTTATAATAACTTAAAATGCCATAAATAGGTTAAGAATCATAATGTTACAGTTATCATAGTGTTCATACAACAATTACATATAATTGCTTGCGATACATTTTTACTTAAATGTTGTAAACTAGTTAAAACAAGGGATAACAAAGCTATTGTCATGAAATCTTTGTTGCACTGAATGACAAAAGCGTTTTGCTGAATGATGTGAAAATTTACATAAACATTTTTAACAGCATACTCTTTATAGCTAAAGCTAACCAATTTACATAGGTGGCCAATAAACTATTGGCCACCTATGTAAATTGGTTAGCTTTAGCTATAAAGAGTATCCTAACTTTTCATATGCATTTTATTTTGTAATTTAATAATAACAATAAAAGTATGTTTTCTGCGTTGCACTGAATGACATGTATTTACATGTTGCTGTAAACACTTATAAACGCCATATAAGTGTTCACTTATTTTCTAGGATGGATTTCAACATTTTAAAAATACTAAATAATTAAAATTGTTATTAATAGTTTAGCCTGGACAGTTATACTGAATGACATTTTGACACTTTAAAGCGGAATAACAAACATCAAATTATCAGTTTGCAGTACAAATATTTCTGGGTCAAAAGAAGGGTATGAGTTGAGTATCATATTTATACATATTTATATTTTTCATTTTTCTTTATGGCCTCCGGACAGCTTAATGCTCTTTGAGCATTAAGCATTATTTTATATACATATATATATACATATATATATATATATATATATATATATATATATATATATATATATATATACAATAAATAAATAAATAAAAAACTAAAGTAAACTAGCAAAACCCACTTGAAAAACTAATTAAAACTACACTGAACTTGAAAACAGGAAGTCGAAACAAAATACAAAATAAAAACAAAAATGTAAAACTATAATAATCTTACTTGTGAGCTTTTTGTTTCGTCTTGGTTGTGAACTATTGTAGATATTTGTTGTAAAAAAAGTATATTATATAGGGTGGTTAAGTGGTTAAATCACGTTTTGTACAAGTATCAGAATCTCTATCATTCTTACCTGTGTCATTGTCTGCTGTTCCGTGGTTCTCGTGATGGCCGACGGTCAGCTCCAACGCTGTTCCTTGGTTCTCGTGATGGCCGACGGTCAGCTCCAACGCCGTTCCTTGGTTCTCGTGATGGCTGACGGTCAGCTCCAATGACGTTCCTTGGTTCTCGTGGTGGTCGAAGCTCAGCTCCAATGCCGTTCCTTGGTTCTCATCGTGGTTGAGGCTCAGCTGGAACTGGACGTCAGCTGGCATGGCCTCAGCCTCACGCAGACAGAAGAGGAAAAGCAGCAAAGCTCTGTAAGCCTCCATCCTGGAACTCAGTGACTATTGACACAGGACAGCCGTCTTATATACTCACCGACCTCCAAAAGGAACCACCTCTTTACCATGTGCTGGAACCACCTCTTTACCATGTCCTGAAACCACCTCTTTACAATGTGCTGGAACCACCTCTTCACAATGTGCTGGCTCAGATCCAAATCGGTGGCTCAGAACCCAACCCTTAAAAAAAGAGAGAGAGAGGGTTAGAGAGAGAATGTCTTTTTCACATTTTGGAATATCGTAACATGAGACCATTTTTTTCTTTGTAGCTGTCGATCTTGATACAATCGTTAATAATCTTGATTATTTTATACAAAAATTGCCATCCTCACCACATTTCATCATGACAATGGCCACATCAGGGCCCCCAAGGGGCTCTTGCCCAAGGGGCCACAGCAGTGGTCAGTGCCACATAAAAACCTTTTTCCCATAGAGATTATTTTAAGCCTGGAACCAAGCCATCCAGGCTCCTGATGAATCCTGACCATAAAACAGTTGATTCACCGTCAAAAGATATGTGTCTACCACAGGGTTTCCGCTAGGCATTTTTTGGGCCGGCCACCATGGCCGGCAGGATTATATTTTACCGGCCAAAGAATAAATTTACCGGACATATATTATAATTAACGTCACATGCGCGTTTGCACTGCATACATGCACCCAACTGATCATTACACCTTGTTACTTTAGAGCTGCGCTTCTTTCCACTTTATCACAGATGCAATCTGTTCCTGTTTTTATAGATAACTAAATTATATGATCTACTATATCATGCAGAGATGTCGCTTGCCAAAAATGAAATGAATAAAGTGGGCATGAGTCAGTGAACTGCTGCGCAACTTTTCCTCCGAGGTAGAAAGACTGGTGACGCGAGGTTACTGCGCAACGAATACCGCCCGCTCGCCCCAAAACACAGTCGCCCCGGGGAAAATCCGGCTGTATTCGCCTGGTATTCCTAAACATATCAGTAAACTATGCCTAAACCTAACCTTATTCCTAATCTTAACCTCAGTAAAACTATACCTAATCCTAAACCTATATCTACCCTTATCCTCAGTAAAACAAATACAAGAATACAAGAACCGCTGGTCCGCCTGAAAAATGGGGGCGAGGGTGTTTTGGGGCGAGCTGCGGCAGAGCCTTTCCATGCGCGACACCGTCGCCCAACTTTCACCACTTTATCCATTGCAGACAGACAGTCACTGTGCCTGCATAATATCCACGACCCACACGTGTTCGGGTCCCTTTATCGACAATTGGGTCCGGTTTGGTTCAGATTCTATCACCTCGGAAAATCCTGGTTCTGTTTATCAACACACGCGAGCGAACCACGCTGGCTGATGAGGAGGAGACACAGCTGTGTGACGTCTATCAGCTGTTTTGTGGCGTATCAAAAATAGCAGACATACAAGCTCACAACAGCTCTGATATTTTCAATGCGCGACACCATCGTACAACGAATAGGCGAATCTACAACTGCAGCGCGCAGCAGCAATGAACATTTTGATCCAGACAGATCTGCCCGGCCTCGGCCATTGCTGTGCAGCAATTGATATTATTTTAATCACTGTACATCTGTGTAATTTACTGTTCTATAAGTGTTATAATTTTAGCTGTACATCTGTCATTTACAGTATGGTGAGTTGTGTTCTAATGTGACCCATTCCTCCCAGTTTACTTCTACACCACTGTTTCAACAAGAATGAATGCATTTGTTTAAATTAATTTTGGTTTGGTTTGTTACAAATATCAGTTGTTACATGATGTATGATATTCGGTCAAATTAAAAGTGTGGATTTTCATACATAGATAGTAACAGTAATGATTGTAAAACAGAAATAAATACTTAAACCTCAGGTACTTAAATACGACTCAGCACATTACTTGCAGTGGAGTGATGGCAAGCTGCCCCTCTTAAAGGAGTGGATCACCCAAGAAATAACTTCATTTGAATGGAATTAATCCGAGACCCAAATTAACAACAGCAAAACTATATCAAATAATAAATCCATCCATAATAAATCATTATGTGAGCGGTGTTTTGGACTTCATGGACGGATAGTTTTGCTGTTGTTAATTCGGGTCTCGGATTAATTCCATTCATCAATTTTTTTTTCTTGTTTTTGCATTCTGGATTCACCGTTACGGAATGTTTTACAAACTAAAACCCTCTGCGAGTCAAAGACACCACTGGGTAAGTCAACAATATAAATAAGTGCGTGTGTGACCAGTATCTGCCAGCTACCCCCGGTGAGCATACCTGGTGGTATAGGGGTGACCAAACAAAGAATGTCAGACAAAGATGTCAAACAAAGATGACAGACCGGTTGCACGCACAATTGGGGGAAATGTCATGCTTTTTGAAAGTCAGATAGACCCAATAACCTTTGTGTCCCATCTCAACAAAAACAACATACGTCTCGATATGTTTTTCGTCATGGTGATCATTGACGAAAGTAACACTGACAGTATTGTTTATGTTTTCTTACTCGTACCTTCACTATTCGCTCTGATCAAAGAACTGACTTAACCGTGACTTATTTATCGGTGCCAGTTTGCGTCTCGTTGCCACCAGTTAACGCCAATTATTGTCTCCGCCAGGCCGAAAGGCATGGCGAGAGAGTATGTTTTCGCCCCTGTCCGTCCGTCCGTCCGTGTGTCCGTGTGTCTGTCCGTCCGTGTGTCCTGTCTGTGTGTTACCAGCTAATCTCAGGCACCGTTGGCCCGGTCGCTGCCAAACTGTGCACACCCACTCCCTGGATGCCAATTCAGAACCTCTGCCCCACATTTTTCACATGGGCCTATCATAGCGCCACCAGGAGGCCGATTTGTGCAAAACCCATTTTGTCCCATTACTCCTACAGTTTTTAACCAAACGTCATGCAAATCGGTACACAGTATCTCTATAGTCATGTGATCAACACGGATCTGTCCGATTTCCCATATTCCATCCTCATTGGCTAAGGTTGGCTTCCAAAATTTGCAGGATTGGTCCGTTTTGAACAAAATGCCTCAAATCATGAACGCAGCTTGCGATTTCCGTGAAATTTCACAAACACATTCCCACTACGCCGAGGAACAAATGGCCACCAGGAGGCCCACTTATGTAAAACACATTTTTGGATATTAAGCCTTCAGATTTTATCCAAATCTCACACAAATCGGTACACATGATCTCTATAGTCATGTGATCAAGAAGGAACTGTTTGATGATTTTTCAATTCATCCTGATTGGCTAACATTGACATCTAAAGTTTGCAGAAGTGGCCTGTTTTGAACAAAATGCCACAAATCATGAACGCAGCGTCCGATTGAGGTGACACTTTGCACGCACATTCGCACTATGTTGAAGAATAAATGCCACCCTTTAACATTGCCCTATTATAGCGCCACCAGGAGGCCGATTTTTTCAACACTTTTCTTTTTTGTATTACTCCTACAAATGTTGTCCAATCATCATGCAAATCGGTACCCATTATCTCTATAGTCAAGTGATCAAGATGGTTCTGTCCGATTTTTCATATTCCATCCTGATTGGCGAATTCCGAACATTGTTGGCCCACAATAACCTACCTGACCTGGCGGAGACCTGTGCTCCGAGGAGCACTTTTTCTAGTTGTTTTTCTTTCATGTTATGGAGGCAGAGGACAGAGTTCAAAGAGGTGCAACGCACGTCACACACCAGTCCTTCTGAGGTGGCGTGGAGATCAAAGTAGCCGCACACTCCGTTGGTTCAGTGCCAAAGCATAACTTAATAGAGCACCGAAGTCCTGACGTCACTCGTTCATCCCCAGGTTTGCGGAAGTAATTTCTCTATGGAGAATAACATTGGGTCATCTTAGAATCGTCTCATATAAGAATTGTGGTCCAAAAATAAACACCGCGTGTCGGCGTTATTGTCAGGGAGGAGGTTCTGTATAGTTTATGATAGTCAGTCACTTATATTTGATACAGTCTGTTTCTGGCGAAAATGTAACTAATTTGGCGGAAGTAACATTAGCGTTTTCTCACCGTCAGTTGATGCTTCATATCCATAAGAGTCAACCCGCCGTGGTCATTTGTTTATTTTTGGAACACAGTTCTTATTTGACGCGATATTAAATACGTCTATGGGATTCAGAACGGGGGTGGAAAACTGCGAACCAGGTAGACAAACAAAGGATGTGTAAATGACGTCAGACTTCGGCGGTCTATTGGCATTGTGTATATGATAGAGGCTATGCGAGTGACATCATCGTACCCAGGAGTTATGCAGTAACGCCTACTGAGTGGCAAAAAAACAACTTTCTGGCCTTGACAGCCCATGCATCCAAACAGAAAAGTCTGATTGTATTAAACAACGTTAAACATCACCAACATGGCAGCTGTACGGAAAGCTCGAATATCCTCTTTCTATCTGCTAAGTTTTTGTTTCGTAAAAATTCCCCGTAGAAACATGTTATGAGTTTCTTTCTGTCAATAAATTCCGTGCGGGTGATTATTTTTCAGATTGTCAGAGTTTGGAAGCGCTCGTTTTCAATAACGCAACGTCCTGCTGCCTCCTGCATCATGTGACATTTATAAGCAGGTGGTACGCAGGACCGTTGAGTGATTTCCAACGAGCGCTTCCAAACTCCAACGCTCCACCATGCTGCTCAATGTGCTGCCACTCAGTCTAGATGAGGGGGGCGTGTCCTGGTGGAAAAGTGAGGCATGTGCATACTCTCTATAAGCTGTTACTAAAAGGACATCAAGCATACTTTGATCTCCCGACACAGCTCTGCCCATCACTGCAGGAGTTAACAAGCATTGTTTTTTTCCCTCCCATGTACATAGATCCTATTAATGACTGTACTTTAAGCCAGGGGTCTTCAACAGGGGCTCCGGGATCCCTAGGGAGTCCTCAGAGTTACTACAGGGGGGCCGCCAAATCATTGTGCGATATGATTTTTGGGCGGTGTAGCCGCCCCTATATGTGAGGTTGGGACATTGACAAATGCTGCACTGTGATTGGCCACCCATTGTACCCCCCCCCCCCCCACCCATTGTACCCCCCCAACCCTGCACTGTGATTGGCCACCCATTGAACACCCCTTCCACCCACAATGGGTGGCCCCTGGCCCATTGTACACCCCATTGACCCACTGACTCTATTCAGCACTGTGATTGGCTAGCGAGACACATGATGAAATTATGATGAAATTAATAACCTATAAATAGGACTATGCACTTTAAAAAAAACATATTTTTTAAGTGAGCTTCCATCACTGTGATGACCACACCGCCCACTTCACACTGGGTGTGATTTTCTTTCTACATAAACCACTTGAACCTATAGCATCCCTTTTGTGAGGAGAACTTTAGAACTATAGCAGATCTACAAGCTCACAACGCCTCGCGCTGCGAGGCGTTGTGAGCTTGTAGATCTCCTATTTTCGGCAAAGAGGTATAGGTGTAGAGGGAAAAAAGAGCAGACCAAGTAAAAAAAAAAGTTTAATCCGAAACACAATTTTACACAATAAGTAGTGGGGGTCCCAGCTTCATCTCTCTCTAAGCTAAGGGGTCCTTGGCCTGAAAACGTTGAAGACCCCTGCTTTAAGCTGTTCATGTGTCCAATGTGGCATGATCCAAGTATATTCCATGTTTTCAATAATTGGGTCAGTTCAGACAGTGCTTCCATCGCACATTGCAGGAGCATGAGTGCCATACTTGAGGACAGGAAGGGATTAAGTCCTACCAGCTAAACTAGTTTTTGGTTTGTCAACTTTAATAGTTGTGGTTACCATTAAGGTTGATGAGAAAGTCTACGGTATGCCCGATGGAACAATGGGAAAATACTTGCGAGCCAAAACAGATAATTATGTACAATTATGTGATTAATGAAGGGCGTGACAGGAATTGAAAGTAATGCAGTGTCACAATAGTTTGATGCAAAGGTGCATAACTTTGATCAGAGGTGAGGAGGAGGTCTGATGGTGAGGCTGTGGATCAAGGGGTTCCATGGATTATGATTGTGGAGTGTTACTATGGTTATTATTGGCATTATTGGACACTTTGAAACACTTTCTCTCAACTGACGTAAATCAGCGTCACTTGTCCAGTTCTGCCCTCCTCTGGCTTGGTGCTGCTTCTCAACAGATGACATGCATGCCGTCTGCTTTTGCTCTTTTCCTGCACCGTTTTTCACTGTGCTCACTCACATGCCATTGACTTTTATTCATTGTTTGACACTCCTCATACACACTCCATTAATCCATTGTCTGAAAAAATATATATATAATAATCAGGAAATCTTGTTGTCTTGTTGTCCTCACATGATGCAATCATGGACGGGTGCCACATACAATACCACAAATCTCCTGCAACATATTAATGAGCATGTCCTCCTGACATTTTTAAAGATTAGATAGTGAATGTTTACCCACTCTTAAAACAAAAGGAAAAATAAGAGTGCCATGGACAAATACAAGTCTTGCCACGGACATGTTTGTCCATGTACGGACATGTTGATGACCCCTGACATGGCATTATCCACCTTTTCCTTCAGTAGCAGAAGTTGTGCTACAGATTTTTAAATTTCCCAGCAGCAGGGCCGGATTAGCACTATGTGGTGCCCCAGGGCGACCTCAAGTTGAAGTGCCCCCCGCACGCTTGCGCAAAAAATTGGCGGATTTTGTTAGTTTCTTTTCGGTTTTTGGTTACTTTATTTCGGTTTTAGGGTTAGGGTTATGTTAAGGTTATGTTATTTAATTCTTATTTAAAAAAAAAAAAAAAAATATATATATATATATATATATATATTTTTTTTTAGGTGCCCCCATTGGCTGGTGCCCCAGGGCACTCGCCCCCAACGGCCTATGGGTAATCCGGCCCTGCCCAGCAGTGTCCATTTTGGGGCCCGTCAGTGTAATTTGTGGCCATCTGAGAAGGGAGTGGCTTTCTGGCCTTCTCAACCCATTCAATCCGGTAACGCATCTGTGTCGTTTTAGATTTGAGCTACAACCATTGTTTTATACTTTGGCTATATTCAAAAATAGCAAATATACAAGCTCATATGAGCTTTGTAGATCTGCTATTTTGAAAAGTCGTGAATTATTTAGCAAATCTATGAACATATATATTTTTAAAGGATTTTTTTTTACTAAAAGCTATGCTTCTGGGGGTCCCAGGAACAAAATATTTTCAGATGGGGGTCCGTGGCCAAATATATATAATTTTGGGGGTCCTTGACATGAAAACGTTTGAGAACCACTGATATAGAAACATGTGTTTTTTCAGAAAACTGTTAGGATTTGGAAGACATTTGTAGACGCTGCCCCCTGGCACAGTTTACTCTGCCACTAGCTGTAGTATACAACCCTCGTAGACGTATTTATGATTCTGAGAGTTGTAGGGTGCACTTCCCATAGTGACCTGGACTTTCTGCACTATGCCCCGTAGACACTCCAAACATTGTACAAAATGAAAATAAAGGTGCTTACCGCCGAGCCCCAAATGTTAACTGGGTCTACGGGGTAGTAGTGTAATGTAATAATCCATATCTTTCAATAAAGAAGTGTTTTAATGCCGTCTGTGGCCGATTCTTTCGGAAGTTCCCAATGGGCGGTAGTGACGGGGCGCATCCGGTGGAACCCGGAATTACACTAAATGTAAACAGGAAGTAAACGAGGGTGAAAAAATGGCGTTCGGCCACAGACGGCATTAAAACACTTCTTCATTGAAAGATATGGATTATTACATTACACTACTACCCCGTAGACCCAGTTAACATTTGGGGCTCGGCGGTAAGCACCTTTATTTTCATTTTGTACAATGTTTGGAGTGTCTACGGGGCATAGTGCAGAAAGTCCAGGTCACTATGGGAAGTGCACCCTACAACTCTCGTAGATTGAAAACGTCAGAATGATAAATACGTCTACGAGGGTTGTATACTACAGCTACTCTATGCAGCCACATGGCCCACTGTGTGTGTGTGTGTGTGTGTGTGTGTGTGTGTGTGTGTGTGTGTGTGTGTGTGTGTGTGTGTGTGTGTGTGTGTGTGTGTGTGTGTGTGTGTGTGTGTGTGTGTGTGTGTGTGTGTGTGTGTGTGTGTGTGTGTGTGTGTGCGCGCAGGACGAGCAGGATTTCAACAACAACATTAAACCATCAACATCTTACAATAACTACGCCAGGGGCCCTTTGTCTCATAATCCGCCTCAGGCTCCGCTCAAAGAACACAGGGTGTTGTCTTATTCATCGCTGCCAGTTTGCTTCTCGTTTTAATACCTGTTATCAACCTACAATGACACCATGATGAATGATTGACTGGTCTTTGAAACGCCTTAGAAGGATCCCTGCGATGATAATAAGCCAAATATGCCTTAATACATTTATAAGTGACAGTGACAGTCGTTTATCTGTGTGCCAGGAAATCAAGTATCTGGGCCGCATTTTTACAGACAATCTCCAAGATGATAGAGATATCTCTAGACAGCGCCGCATACTTTATGCCCAGGCCAATATGCTGCTTCACAGGTTCAGTATGTGTTCTGATCCTGTTAAGTGTGCACTTTTTAAAGCATTTTGCACGCCCATGTATACAGCCTTCTTGTGGTGCACATACAGTACAAGAAGGGTATAGTATGCGAAGGCTTAAAGGTTTAATGACATTCACTTTTACACCACATTCAAAGTCTTTGTCCTGGTCCTTCAAAAGTGTACAAAAAGTTTTAAGTGAAAATTCCATTCCAGTGATCCATGGCAGGTGTTTTTCTCTCACATTTCTAAAGCCTTTTCAACTGCAATGAAAAAATAAATCTTTGCCTGCGGGTGTCGCTGGTGAGGGATTTTGCCTGTCAATCATCGCCTCTGCTCCGCCCCCCCCCAAAGGAAAGGATAGGGGAGGGGATGGGCGATGAGGAGAGTGGGCGGGATTAATCGACTATGACCTCACTGTCGAAGGGCCAAGCTCAGATTACTTTTCAGCCTAATTATTCAGAAAACCCCAGACCACAGAAAATCCACTGAATGTTCTAAGTTCAGGTTTTTTGGGTGTAATTGAGGTCATAAAACCCCAAATAAAACATTGAAAATAAAAAAAGTGAAAATGAATGTCATAGAACCTTTAAGGTGGCATACAATGATGCCCTGAGGATTCTACTTAAGGTCCCTAGATGACATAGTGCCAGTCACCTGTGGTATCCACACTTGTGAGGCTCTCTTAAGACACTCCATGTATGGATTCATGTCCCGCCTGGATGAGTCCCGGAACAGTATTATTGAGGATATAGTCAATCCTGGGAGGAGCTGTCTCCGGTACTCGTCCAGGCTGCGTAAACACTGGAGAGTCCGCCTCTATGTATGATTGTATGTCTCTGTATGGTATTGTTGTTTATTGTCTCCGCCAGGCCGAAAGGCATGGCGAGAGAGTATGTTTTACCCTCCGTCCGTCCATCCGTCCGTGTGTCCGTCCGTCCTGTCTGTGTGTTAGCAGCTAATCTCCCGCACCGTTGACCCGGTCGCTCCCTGGATGCCAATTCAGAACCTCTGCCCCAATTTTTTCACATGGGCCTGTTATAGCGCCACCAGGAGGCCGATTTGTGCGAAACCCATTTTATTACATTACTCCTACAGATTTGATCCAAACGTCATGCAAATCGGTACACAGTATATCTATAGTCATGTGATCAACACGAATCTGTCTGATTTTCCATATTCCATCCTCATTGCCTATGGTTGGCTTCCAAAGTTTGCAGGATTGGTCCGTTTTGAACAAAAAGCCTCAAACTATGCACGCAGCTTGAGATTTCCGTGAATTTTCACACGCACATTCCCACTAGGTCGAGGAAGAAATGCCACCCTTTTCACATTGGCCTGTTATAGCGCCACCAGCAGGTCTAATTTAGCAAAACACATTTTTGGAACAAAATTCCTCAAATCATGAATGCAGTGTCTTGCCGTGAAAGACCTAAGAATAAATGGCACCCTTTTCACATTGGCCTATTATAGCGCCACCAGGAGGCCAGAATAACGTACCTGACCTGGCGGAGACCTGTGCTCCGAGGAGCACTTTTTCTAGTTATGTGTTGTTTTTATTTATTTTATTTTATTTTATTTGTATGTTGTTTTTATATGTACAGTATGCTCTATGGACCCCCTGTGTGTCTGGAATAAAGTTTGAATTGAATAATTGCCCTCTATAACTAAAAACAGTTCCTCTTTTACTCAAGAGGGACAATGCCCGTCGCAAGTTGATGATGTCATGTGTCCATGTGTGGTCTGTCTACAGCCCTATGGAGTTTATGGAATGCATGTGCAAATAAAACATTTTAAATATTGATTTGATGCTCATATTAACCGTATAGGAAGTATTAATTTGTTTTAGTTTTTCACTTGCATTCCATACATTCCACAGGGCTAGACCTCACATGGACAAATATATACTCATGTTTAAAAGACATGCATGCAGGTCTATGCACATACTGTGTGCATTATGTCATATATGGGCAACTGGCGGCCCGGGGGCCACATGCGGCCCCCACCTTCACTTAATGCGGCCCACAGGTTAATATCAGAATACTGATACATTATTGATTTCAGCTGTTACAATTCCAAACATGCAAACATGACCCGCTTTAATGACTTCAGTCTATATGAGTAGCTTAATGACTAGTACTAAAATTCTATTGTCCTTTTTATGTCCAATGTATTTGTATTTAAGTCCATAAAGGTAACATAAGTTAATGCATTTGAAATTAAATAAAAATGTAACTTTTCAGGATTCCAATTCAAAAATAGCTGGGAAAAAAAATCTGAATTCCAAAAAAAAATTAGCTAAAATAGCAGATCTACAAGCTCAAAAAGCATCGCACTGCGAAGCGTTTTGAGCTTGTAGATCTGCTATTTTTGCCACTTTTGTGTGACATAGAATGGCCCGACAGTATATGCAATGTGTCCCTCTGGAGTGAGTGTGTAAATATAGTGGCCCTCTCCATCATCAAAGTTGCATCACCCATACATACGTCCTATGTATTCAATTCATCAGCATAAAAAAATGTACACAATAATACATGTCATCAACAAATGACATAATAAATAACACTGTATGTACAAAAGAGATGGGGAAATGTACATTTACCTCCCCTTGTGGTCTCCTGGTATGTTTTCCTTTGTTCCAAAGGTTCAATCAAAAGGCAATATTTCAAAAAGATACATTTTCTCACAGGATTGGTATAATACACACTACAGTCACACCACAAGGGGGCGCATAGTGTGTATTCACTTAAGGATGCACTAGAGCAGTGGTTCTAAATGTGGGGTCCAAGAACCCTCAGGGTTCCTTTGAGGGGGTGCAAAATGGACCCTTACAGGTCTGTTACTCAGAGAGTGTACGCATGGAACCAAGTATTTGTCTATTGACCTTATTGAAGGTCTCATAGATTAGACATCATCACAACAATGACCCCCTGTGAACCTCCACTGATCCACCTCTTCTCTTGTGAGTGTTGGAGTGAGCTAAATGCTATAAATGTGGTGTGTGGATAAACCATGATAAAGCAGATTCATTTGTCGGGGGGTCGATTAGGATATCGTCTCACAATAAGTAAGCTAGTAGCCTTCATGTAGAGTGGGTTTTATCTAACATTCAAAAACTAAGCATTGACTGATAATCAGTGGTGGACAAAGTACTCAACAACCCCAGTTCTTGAGTCAAAGTATAGATACTCAACCACAAGTGAAAGTTCCTCAGTCAAATTTGAACTTGAGTACTTGCTTTTAAAAGAAGAAAATATATATATATATATATATATATATATATATATATATATATATATATATATATATATATATAACAAATCACAAAGTATGTTGTCTTTTTAATATCAATGCATGCACAGAAAATAATAATAATACTGAAAATAGCCGGTCAAAAGTAGCTATAAATTATTTGTCTTTGAAATGTAGTGGAGTGAAAATCATAGCCTAAAAGTATCCACAAATACAAATACACAAGTAAAGTGCAGATACTTAAGTACTTAAGTCCTACTCAAGTAAATGTGGTACCCAAACCTGTTGGCTCAAGCCCCAAAAGAGAAAATAGACATTTGCCCAGGGCCCAAACTAGTTAAAATAGCAGATCTACAAGCTCACAATGTGTCGCTTTGTGCTGGTGTGAGCTTGTAGATCTGCTATTGTTCAGTACTTCAAAGTTTTTTTAAAAGTTTTTTTATTGAAATTATTTTATTTTATTTTTGAAATACTTTAGAAATATGTTGGAATTCATTTAATTGATGAGAAAAGGGGCTAAAAAAGGGAATATTTACTAGCGACCCATAAAAATTGGTTCGCGACCAAAACATGGGTCCCGACCCACTGTTTGGGAAACAGTAGTGTGTACTATAGGTTATGTACTAGCACAGGCGATTTTTGCCTCTGCCAGCAGGGGGGCAAAGGACATTTATGAACATATATATGTTTTATATGCAACATGTGACATATTCAAAATTGGCCGCCTGCATAAGTCTGCATAATGTCTGCATAATATGTACATATATATCCATATGTGGACATGCTATATAGTCCATGAGCCAGACAAGATTTGATTATCAAATGAGTGGGCAAAAATAAGTAAATAAATATATGATAACCTTTCCACAGGAGCAGCTTTTTCATATTTATCACACATTTTGTTATTTTCACCATACGTACATGACAGGTGAAAAAAGTGACAAAATGTAAAACATAGTTATCATAATGAAACTTCCCCAGTTGATTACTTACATGAAGACTTTATTTATCGGTTACTGTCCACCACTGGAGGCATGGCCAATATATATAAAACCAATATTTGTATAAAAGTCAACAGTTCATCCATGCTCTGATCTGGACTAATCATAGTCACTGGACTCATTGATCTGGACTAATAATAGTCACTGGACTCATTGATCTGGACTAATCATAGTCACTGGACTCATTGATCTGGACTAATCATAGTCACTGGACTCATTGATCTGGACTAATCATAGTCACTGGACTCATTGATCTGGACTAATCATAGTCACTGGACTCATTGATCTGGACTAATCATAGTCACTGGACTCATTGTAAGACAGAGCTGAGGAGTCAGGAGAAGGAGTTAAAGATTCATAATATCACTGAAAATGGAGTTTAAAAACTGTATTGACAGGAGAGAGGCAGAGGAGAAAACTGTACAATCAGCTGTGTGTGTGTGTGTGTGTGTGTGTGTGTGTGTGTGTGTGTGTGTGTGTGTGTGTGTGTGTGTGTGTGGGGGGGGGGGGGTGACTTGAGGACAGATCATTCTTTGAATAATCTGAGTTCCCAGAAGTTTTCGCCAGCTCTCGCATACAAACGGGAGGGGCGAGGAACTTCTGGGCCAAAACCCCTGTATTTGTGGGCGGGATGTAACTTACGCTCAGAATTTGAGCGGACACGCCTCTTACCGGTCTGTGAGCTGTGTTACTTGTCTAAACAGTCCGACGAGAGGCAAACAGCAGTACACAACAATGGCGGCCGCAATTTCTCAAGGAGAAATTGCTTCCCGTCGCTCCTATTTCCATGCAACACCCACTGCATGTGGATCCCGCCCCCTTTTCTTCATTGGCTATTGATTTGAATCAGAACGCAGTGGCCGCGCCACGCTGTCCCAGACAGCAGGGGCTAGTCTGCCAGACTATTCTTTGAAGGGCAGAAGGCCAAACTGAGGGGCTTTGAGGCAGGCTTGATAAAGACCATTCTATACTTGAGTCGATGCATAATTTGAAAAGATCTGACACAGACTGACAGACGTTAGTAAAAATTAAAGTTGAACAAAATGCACCTTTTACATTGTCTGACATGCTTTGTTCTTAGATCAGTGATAAATGCTGGACTTGACACAAACACAAAAAATGTGCATGAAAATAAATGCATAAATATGTGGTTTATGTCTGTAGAAGAAATATCATTCTATTTTTTAGTGATCATTTCATTTATCTGAACATCTAAGGCACACTCTCAACTGAAACTTTTTATACAAAAAAGTGAATAAATTGGATTCACTTTTTTGTATAAAAATATGTCATTTCCTGCTTGTTTATACTTGAATAAGACCGGAAGGGTCGAAACGTATGTTTGTCACAAATAAATAAAAAATCACACCCTGTGTGAAGGAAGCGGTGCCTTTGATGAGCTTATTTAATTGGGCTATATGTGAACTAGAGAAACAATGTTAAATCCCTGTAAATTCATTTCAAGGCTACTGAACAGCGCCACTGGAAGCAAATCACACCCAGGTGTTAAGTGGTGCAGCCAGGTATATAGCAGTGGGGCCAAATGCATTCCAAGGTGAGTGGCAAAAAGTGATCTGTCATAGCTTACAGGGTGGGTACCCAAAAGCAGACACAGAGACAGGGAAGTGGTGGCAAACAATTGTTGTCTTTAATTAATATTGCTGTGGTGTGGGTGCTGTTGTAGTGTGAGGCCTGGTGGAGGCAGGGTACTGTTGTGACTGCCTTGACTCTTATTTGACAATGATTGACACCTGGCATAGGCAACCCCTCAGCTCATCATAGCGATCTTGCACCTGTGTGTGATTCATGGTGGGGAGTGTGGGGAGTTCTGTGTGTGTGTGTGTGTGTGTGTGTGTGCGTGTGTGTGTGTGTGTGTGTGTGTGTGTGTGCGCGCGTGTGTGCGCACGTGTGCAGGTCTGGCTCGCACGTTTGCTTGCTTGTGTGTGTGTGTGTGCACGGTGCGCCTCGCAGGTCTGCATGTTGCGTGCACACGTGCGCGCGTGCGTACGTACGCGCATGTTACGCGCATGTGTGTGTGTGTGTGTGCGTGCGCACGAGCACACGTGCAGTGCAGGCTTGTGTGTGTGTGCATGTCTTTAAGTGGCACATGTGTTGCAACGGCACGCCTTGCAGGAACGCATGTTACGTGTGTGTGTGTGTGTGTGTGTGTGTGTGTGTGTGTGTGTGTGTGTGTGTGTGTGTGTGTGTGTGTGTGTGTGTGTGTGTGTGTGTGTGTGTGTGTGTGTGTGTGTGTGTGTGTGTGTGTACTGGCTTCTGTGTGTGCATGTCTTTAAGTGGTGCATGTGTTGCAACGGTGCGCCTCGCAGGACCGCATGTTACGTGTGTGTGTGTGTGTGCACGTGCCCGTGTGCAGTGCTGGCTTGTGTGTATGTGTGTGTGCGTGCGTGCGTGCGTGTGTGTGTGTGCATGTCTTGAAGTGGCGCATGTGTTGCATCTTTGCCGTGCTCAAACGGACGGACGGACGGACGGACGGACGGACGGACGGACGGACGGACCCACACACACGGTCAAATGTAGAGCGGCTGGCACCGCTAAAAACCTTTGGAGCGAGAGCACTTTCAACAAGTGAGTTGTGAGCCACGCTTTGATCTTATATTTCTGTTCTTACAGCTTGGCTCAGCACCAAGGAACAGAGGATGTGCGTTGTTAGTTTTTGTGAATGACAGTGGTGGAAAGTACGTTTACTCAAGTATTGTACTTACTCCTAATACTCATTTACTGGAGTATTTCCAGTTTTCAGTACTTTTACTTTTACTCCACTACATCTCAGAGGCAAATATTGTACTTTTACTCCACTACAATTATATGAAAACTTTAGTTACTAGTTACTTTGTAGATTTTTATTATAATTACAAAACATACATTACCCACTTCAGCCCTATCTACGTACTATCTACGTGCGTGCGTGCGTGCGTGCGTGCGTGCGTGCGTGCGTGCGTGCGTGCGTGCGTGCGTGTCTCTCAGACAGAGAGACAGACAGAGAGACAGACAAATGACAGAGTAGAAAGGCCATAAAATGAAAAAAATATTTTAAGTCCACAGAAATAATGCATTCATATATATATATATATATATATATATATATATATATATATATATATATATATATAATATTTTTAAAACGTTTTTTTTTTCTTTTTTCAAACAACCAATATTTGTATAAAAGTCAACAGTTCATACATGCTCTGCTCTGGACTAATCATAGTCACTGGACTCATTGATCTGGACTAATCATAGTCACTGGACTCATTGATCTGGACTAATCATAGTCATTGGACTCATTGGACTCATTGATCTGGACTAATCATAGTCACTGGACTCATTGATCTGGACTAATCATAGTCACTGGACTCATTGTAAGACAGAGCTGAGGAGTCAGGAGGAGTTAAAGATTCATAATATCACAGAAAATGGAGTTCATAAACTGTATTGACAGGAAAGAGGCAGAGGAGAAAACTGTACAATCAGCTGTGTGTGTGTTTGTGTGTGTGTGGGGGGGTGCTGCACAGGGCAGACCAGGTTAAATGAGGACAGATCATTCTTTGAAGGGCAGAAGGCCAAACTGAGGGGCTACAGCAGCCATGGTCTTTTAATATGCAGGAACGCATGTTACGTGTGTGTGTGTGTGTGTGTGTGTGTGTGTGTGTGTGTGTGTGTGTGTGTGTGTGTGTGTGTGTGTGTGTGTGTGTGTGTGTGTGTGTGTGTGTGTGTGTGTGTGTGTGTGTGTGTGTGTGTGTGTGTGTGTGTGTGTGTGTGTGTACTGGCTTCTGTGTGTGCATGTCTTTAAGTGGTGCATGTGTTGCAACGGTGCGCCTCGCAGGACCGCATGTTACGTGTGTGTGTGTGTGTGCACGTGCCCGTGTGCAGTGCTGGCTTGTGTGTATGTGTGTGTGCGTGCGTGCGTGCGTGTGTGTGTGTGCATGTCTTGAAGTGGCGCATGTGTTGCATCTTTGCCGTGCTCAAACGGACGGACGGACGGACGGACGGACGGACGGACGGACCCACACACACGGTCAAATGTAGAGCGGCTGGCACCGCTAAAAACCTTTGGAGCGAGAGCACTTTCAACAAGTGAGTTGTGAGCCACGCTTTGATCTTATATTTCTGTTCTTACAGCTTGGCTCAGCACCAAGGAACAGAGGATGTGCGTTGTTAGTTTTTGTGAATGACAGTGGTGGAAAGTACGTTTACTCAAGTATTGTACTTACTCCTAATACTCATTTACTGGAGTATTTCCAGTTTTCAGTACTTTTACTTTTACTCCACTACATCTCAGAGGCAAATATTGTACTTTTACTCCACTACAATTATATGAAAACTTTAGTTACTAGTTACTTTGTAGATTTTTATTATAATTACAAAACATACATTACCCACTTCAGCCCTATCTACGTACTATCTACGTGCGTGCGTGCGTGCGTGCGTGCGTGCGTGCGTGCGTGCGTGCGTGCGTGCGTGCGTGCGTGCGTGCGTGCGTGCGTGCGTGCGTGCGTGCGTGCGTGCGTGCGTGCGTGCGTGCGTGCGTGCGTGCGTGCGTGCGTTCAAGGTTGTGCTAGAGAGAGAGAGATTGCAAAAAGAGCAAAAAAAGAGAGTGTGTGTGTGTGTGTGTGTGGATTCCTTGCATAACAAGGGGTGACCTCATTTCACTCAGACAGAGAGACAGACAGAGAGACAGACAAATGACAGAGTAGAAAGGCCATAAAATGAAAAAAATATTTTAAGTCCACAGAAATAATGCATTCATATATATATATATATATATATATATATATATATATATATATATATATATATATATATATATATATATAATATTTTTAAAACGTTTTTTTTTTCTTTTTTCAAACAACCAATATTTGTATAAAAGTCAACAGTTCATACATGCTCTGCTCTGGACTAATCATAGTCACTGGACTCATTGATCTGGACTAATCATAGTCACTGGACTCATTGATCTGGACTAATCATAGTCATTGGACTCATTGGACTCATTGATCTGGACTAATCATAGTCACTGGACTCATTGATCTGGACTAATCATAGTCACTGGACTCATTGTAAGACAGAGCTGAGGAGTCAGGAGGAGTTAAAGATTCATAATATCACAGAAAATGGAGTTCATAAACTGTATTGACAGGAAAGAGGCAGAGGAGAAAACTGTACAATCAGCTGTGTGTGTGTTTGTGTGTGTGTGGGGGGGTGCTGCACAGGGCAGACCAGGTTAAATGAGGACAGATCATTCTTTGAAGGGCAGAAGGCCAAACTGAGGGGCTACAGCAGCCATGGTCTTTTAATATAATATTAATATACAGTAGTAGTATTAATAGTAGTGATCAGTAGTAGTATTAATAGTAGTGATCAGTAGTAGTATTAATAGTATGATATATATAGTAATAGTATTAATATAAGTATTACTATACAGTACTAGCAGTAGTAATGTAGTATTTAGCCTGGAAACCAGATGAATCTGACAGCAGTCTGATGTTAACCATTTTTTAAAACCACTTCCTCATCCACTTACCTTTCTATCCCTGTTCTGAGGGGAACATTTGCCAAAAATAGCCGATCTACAAGCTCACAGTGCACAGTGACGCGTTGTGAGCTTGTAGATCAGTTATTTTTGGCAAAGAGCAGACCAGAGCCAAAGGTCAAGTTTACAAAGTATTGAGGGTTTAAGTCATTTTTATGTCTTTTATGTTACATTGTTACTGTATTTTTTACTAGAGTTACTACTTATTGTGTTGTTTTCTACACTAACCTATCTGTGCGTCATCCTTACTGTGGTTTCTGCTGTGATATGACTGAATATCCCTCTAGATCAATAAAGCTCTGTCTATCTACACACATGACTTGTTCTTTATATGTGAAGATGAAGAGTTTGAAGGTTCTTTTGCTTTGAGGCAGGCTTGATGAAGACCATTCTCTACTTGAGTTGATGAATAAGAAGAGTTTGTAAAGATCTGACAGACTGACAGACATTAATACAAAATTTAAGTTGAACAAAATGCACCTTTTACATTGTCTGACATGCTTTGTTCTCATATCAGTGATAAATGCTGGACTTGACACAAACACATGTTGACAGAGAAAATGTGCATGAAAATAAATGCATAAATATGTGGTTTATGTCTGTACAATAAATATCATTCTATTATAAGTGATCATTTCATTTATCTGAACATCTCAAGGCACACTCTCAACTCACACCAGAAAAACAATCTTGTCACTTTCTTTAAATAACAACAGCTGATTACATCAAATATATTCACACTGGCTCTTTTCAGAGTCAGGATATCCTCGTTGGCAGCTCTTATCATGCCACATGTTGGAGTTCTCAGATGGTCCTTGACTTTATTTAGTGTCCAGTTAGTACCATAACTTTCCACTGGTCACAATCACGTGTCCAGTGTTCCTGTAGAGGTGGGAGAGGGTAAAAGGCGGCTGCGAGGGAGCCTTAGTGACTCGCTTTCAGGATGAAGGGTTGTGTGGCTTTGCTTGTTTTACTGTTCTGTCTGTCTGAGGCCGGGGCTCAGGGACAGAATGGACCGGTCAAAGAGAGAGAGAGCAGTGTAGAAGCAGATACTCTCTCAAAATCTGACCTCTGGGGAGCTCTGATAGCGGTGAATGACATGGTGGTAGTGCAGCAAGAGAAGATCAGGAACTTGGAGACCAGGGTGGCAGACAGCGAGGAAGGACTAGGGATGTCAGTGACAGGTTGGGATGTTCTAAATCTGCTTTGAAGAAGTTGTAAAGTTACAGGCTGAAATGTGTTTAAAATGTTTCATAGTCTAATGTGGGTTTCTCTGTGATATTTTTCAGTAATGGATGCCAAATTGAGAGCGAGCCAGACCCAGGTCACACAGCTCCAGTCCAGACTCAGTACCAGTGAGGGTCAGATCCAAGTCTTGAAGGAAGAAAGTGAAGGTAATTTGAACAGCAGATGTTCAGTGAATGCGGCTAGGAGAGGATGGTGTTGATAAACGATTTACTTTGGTGTTAATTACTTTAGTTGAGCTCAGAGAATAGATGCTGTTTTGATGTAATTTACTGTATTTGTTGTATTTTAAATGAAACAGCAGGAGTATTTGTGATGGATCAGACTTAATGCTAATGTTGTGGTTTCAGCCCACCATGCTCAGCTGTCCACCGTAGAAACCAGGCTGACTGCTGCTGAGGGTCAAGTTCAGAAATTGTTGAGTAAGTATGTTTAACACACATTAAGATTATAGATGCAGGAGGGTTTTATTAAAATATAAATACATTCAAAGACTTCCTACTTGATTGAAGCTTTGAATGATCTATCCCCACATCCAGTATCAGAATGCCTGTTCCACTCTTACTGAACTTAGTAGGGGTCTTCAACAGGGGGTCCTCAGAGTTACAAGAGGGGGGGGGAGCCAAATCATTGTGTGATAGGAACATATTTTTACATGAACCACTTGAACCCCAGCCCCCCTTTTCTGAGGGGAACATTAGCAGAAAATAGCAGATCTACAAGCTCTCAATGCCTCGTGCTGCGAGGCGTTGAGAGGCTTGTAGATCGGCTATTTTCGTTAAAGAGGTTTTGTTTAGGGGGAAACATTTGTATTGAGTGGCAGTGGTGTAAAGTAACTAAGTACATTTACTCAAGTACTGTACTTAAAGGGATATTTCACTATTCAAAAAAAATTGGTCACTTTATCGTCTAGGCTACTCAGGCTTTTGGGAGCTCCCGAGACAGTTTTTAAGTTGCTTGATTCAGTATTTAGACATTTGATATTCATTTTATGAGACACGCCCCCTTCCTATTGTCACTAACTTATAAGTACAAACAGCAAAATGTAACCAAATGGACCCATACGTGTGCATTACATAGAATTACAGACCCATAAGGGTCCATTTCACTGAACACTATAACTATAACCATAACTATAACTATATTGTATTTGTTTTTATAGTTGGTGTAAACTCTGCATTCCACTTGACTTAGAATTAAAACTATATTTTTATAATTATAGTATTCAGTGTGAACGGCCCTATAGAGTTACAGACCTGTAAGGGTTCATTTGGTTCCATTTGTACACTCTCAGAGTTACAGACCTGTAAGGTTCCATTTGGTTCCATTTGTACACTCTCAGAGTTACAGACCTGTAAGGTTCCATTTGGTTCCATTTGTACACTCTCAGAGTTACAGACCTGTAAGGGTCCATTTGGTTCCATTTGGTTCCCAACCATCAATCATTAGCTGGCATTGGGTTTCTATCTGTCTCCTACTCTGTTGTTTACATAATAATATATAATATATATGTATAATAATGATAATGATAATGATGATAATAATAATAATAACTAGAAAATGTGCTCCTCGGAGCACAAGTCTCCGCCAGCAGACCCGTGCTATTTTAGTAGCACGGGTCGTCTTGGTAGAACGGGTCGTCTTGGTAGAATGCGTGTGGTTTTTGGTGTTCTGCAGGGGCGTCTGAATATGTAGTGTCTGCATCTAAAAAAAAATCTTCTTGAAGCAATGTGTCATATGGGAGTCACACACCTATTTATAGGATTTTATTTCGTCATGCGTCCCTCTAGCCAATCAAAGGCATTGGTGTCAACATATTGACACGTGTCACGTGGACCTTGACCAATGTTAGCTTGGCTAGGGGCCATGCTAACACACGGCGGGACGGAGCGAAAACATACTCTCCACCTCCGGTGGAGACAATAATAATAATAATAATAATAATAGTAATAATAATAATATTAATGTTGTTATTATTATTATTATTATTATTATTATTATTATTATTTATTTATTTGTCTAGATTTAATACATTTGATTGGTGTATTGGCTTACCCAAATGAACCTATAGTGTCTTCAAACATTCTGAAAAATAGCAGATCTACAAGCTCACAGTGCATTGCATTGTGACTCGTTGTGAGCTTGTATCTGCTATGTTCAGTGAAGAGATTTGGTATTGAGGGAAAAGAGGAGTTGAGTATAATACAGTAGGGTTAATAGTATATTATTATGATTTTATAATATTATAAACAATATGATAATGCTCTGTGTTGACAGGCAAGGTGGCCTTCTCTGTTGGTCTGAGTGATGGATACGTTGGACCATTTATTAATGAAACCACTCTGATCTACAAGAGAGTTCACACTAACATCGGCAACGCATACGATCCATCTACAGGTAGGTGGAGATTACATTATGTTAATTATGTCAATTACCACCAACTAATTACACAACTCATCTATCAGACATAAACTAATTACAGTAATCTAAATACATCTTCAACTGTGTAATTCCCATTGGCATTAATAGTCAGGATGAGAGAACTTTAATATCATTGTTTTTATAACAATGTTTAAAATGTGTCATCATGATCAATGAATGAAATATTGGTTGAAACCACTGGCTTCTGTCCACAATATTGATTGATTGATTGATTGATTGATGTAATACTTTATTAGTCATAAATGTAAACAATATTCACTGTGTGTGTGTGTGTGTGTGTGTGTGTGTGTGTGTGTGTGTGTGTGTGTGTGTGTGTGTGTGTGTGTGTGTGTGTGTGTGTGTGTGTGTGTGTGTGTGTGTGTGTGTGTGGTTCTGTTCTGTTCTGTTCTGTTCTGTCTCAGGTAACTTTACAGCACCACTGAAAGGAGTCTATCAGTTCGGATTTACTGCAGGTGGCTGGTTCGATTCAGAGTATGTGTTCGTTCGTCTGTTTAAAAATGAGAAGAGAATCCTTCAAAACTTTTCAATCAATAATGGTAACAGTGATATATACGTGTCTAATGGAATGATCCTAGAGCTGGAGCAGGGAGACAGAGTTTACATGCGTATACCTGGTGGTTCCTACAGGCTCTATGATTACTCCTCAGAGAACCACGTCACATTCAGTGGTGTTCTGCTCTATTCTATGTAACACAGGGACTGATTACTTTAAAGCATTGGTTCTCAAAGTGGGGTCTGGGGACCCCCAGGGGTCCTTGGGGGGTTCCAGGGGTTCTCCAGCTAAATGAGTTAATATAGTGTCACAATCATTTTAACCACTTTATCCACATTTTATACTTGGCAATTCAAAAATAGCAGATATACAAGCTTGTAGGTCTGCTATTTTTGAACATTTTGTTAAAATCTTTTTTTTGTCTTTTTAAGTAACTTTTGAAAAAAAAAATGTTTTTAAACACAAATCTTCTCTTTTGGGGGTCCCTGACACAACATATTTTCTTAACCAAATACATATTAATGTAGGGGTCCTTGACTTGAAACAGTTTGAGAACCACTGCTTTAAAGAGCTCCCATAATGTTCATATTCAGCCTCTCAATAAACCCATATTCAAAACTTAAACACTGTTATCGGTGTCTATTTGATGTGTTTCTGATTGTTTTATATAATACATCTAGAAGACCAATGATGATGTGTTTTATCCATATATGGAACATGCAGTATTATGAGAAAAAAAACATTAATGTGCATCACAGAATATTAATATGTGATTCATTGAAGAATCATTTATGTAACGTTGACTCATTCAGTTGATGCATTTATTTTCACATGGACACAATGTCTGGGTCATTTATCTCATAGACATAATGTCTGGGTCATTTATCTCATAGACATAATGTCTGGGTCATTTATCTCATAGACATAATGTCTGGGTCATTTATCTCATAGACATAATGTCTGGGTCATTTATCTCATAGACATAATGTCTGGGTCATTTATCTCATAGACATAATGTCTGGGTCATTTATCTCATAGACATAATGTCTGGGTCATTTACTGTATCTCATAGACATAATGTCTGGGTCATTTACTGTATCTCATAGACATAATGTCTGGGTCATTTATCTATTATCTATTTATTGTATTAGTGAGAGACTATTTATTTTATTTTGTATTCAGTGTAGGTGTAGATACTTCACTTCATTCAGGGGTGCAAAAGCCTTTTGCTTACCTGTTATTTATTTTTATTTAAATTTGTATTTATTCGGGGGTGTAGGGGAAACTTTGAAGATAAAATACAAAATAATTATTAATACAAACAAACAAACAAACAGAAAACCAGGAAAGGTTTTTTTTAAGGGATATTTATGCCTACATAATTATGTTCTGGAAAAAGTGCTGCTCTAAATGCAGTGTTATTACCACTAGGGGGCACTAGACATCAACTAAAGAGGGACTGCTGTCTTTGCCTCTAAACCAGGGGTCTTCAAGGTTTTTCAGGCCAAGGACCCCCTAGTTGAGAGAGAGATGAAGCAGGGACCCCCACTACATTGTTTACTATTGTGTTGCAGATTAAACTTTTTCATATAGTGTCATTGACACTATTTAACCACACATCATTTAACCACTTAAACCTTCAATACTTAGTACTTGGTCTGCTCCTTTTCCCCCCTACATCAAACTTCTTTGGCAAAAATAGCAGATCTACAAGCTCACAACGCCGTTGTGAGCTTGTAGATCTGCTATATTCAGCTAACGTTCCCCTCAGAAAAGGAATTATACGGTTCAAGTGGTTAAAGGAGGAGTTCACCCAAAAAATTACTTATTTTCTATCAATTACACACCCCATGAAGCCTTGATTTCATGGATTTATTTTTATTTTTTGTGGCATTCCTAAGCTAATAATTTGATGACCGTGTGTATTTCCGGTAGGAGACACAAATAATCTACTTTGTGTCTCCTACCGGATACATTAGCCGGTAGGAGACGGGAATCAAATTACTAGCTTAGGAATGCGACAAAAAATAAAAAGAATCCATGGATTCAAGGCTTCATAGGGTGTGCAATTGATAGAAAATAAGTAATTTTTTTGGGTGAACTCCTCCTTTAATGTAAAAAAAAAGAGGTTCCAATCTCACAAAGATTTGGCGCCCCCCTGTGGTGACTCTGAGGACCCCATGGGGTCCCGTCCCGGACCCCCTGTTGAAGACCCTTGCTCTAAACTCATAAACATTACAAGAATCCCTTGCCTGTCTTGCTGCTTGAGGCCATTTTTATGTATGTTTTATGAAGTTATAATATGACTTATTATTTTATTGTACTTTTCATACTGCCTTGTGTCTGACTAAAGTGGTGCTAAAGCACTATAAGTGGTTCTTTGGCTCATAATCATATAGAGGAACCTCTTTTGGTGCTACAGTATAGCACCTATTTTATAGGTTTATCAACCTCTGGTCCTGGACCCACCAGGGGACCAAATGGACCCTTATGGGTCTGTAACTCTGAGAGTGTACAAATGGAACCAAATGGACCAGTGATGATTTTACAGTGTGAACTGGGTTTCCAGTTTAGTTTAGTTATTCTCAAGGACCCCTAGTTTGATATGCATTACACCATGGACCCCCATTTGGACCCCCACTCTACACTGTAAAATCCTCAGTGTTCATTTAACTATTGAGGGTGTACAAATGGAACCAAATGGACCCGTAAGGGTCCATTTGGTTCCATTTGTACACTCTCAGAGTTACAGACCTCTAAAGGGTCCATTTGGACCCCTGGTGGTCCCCGGACCCGCCGTTGAGAACCAGTGTCACTGACGAACGGAGAAAGGTTCAAAGGTTGTTCCTTTCAGCGGTTTCCTGTTGTGTGATTTTCTCTCCAGACGTTAGTTGATCATCAACAGGTTCTTATTATGTTAAGATGATCATCTTTCTCTCATTTGTTACCAGACTATATTGTTTCTTATGGTAAGATGATCATCTTTCTCTCATTTGTTACCAGACTATATTGTTTACAACAACTTTCTTGTCGTGCATTATAGTTGTAATATAACCAGGACAGACAGTATAACATCATGAAGTTATGTCGTAGAGAACCGATTCTCTAGACCAGTGTTACTCAAACTTTTTCATGTCATGGACCCCCAAATGAATATGCATTTGGCCGCGGACCCTCATCTGAAATGATTGTGTGCCCCGTACAAGATTGGTGCTGTTAAAATGTAAAAGATCAAGATCTTTTGAAAATGGCAGATCTACAAGCTCAAAAAACGAGTCACGATGTGACGGTGAGCGGCTGGGTGTTGAACCCCGACCTCCAGGGCCGGATCTAATATATGGGCACTTTGGGCACGTGACCAGGGGCCCCCCGAGAATGAAATGGTCCTCTGTGTTAGGCAGGCGCGCTGGAAGTCATTTATACCAAAGCGGGGGCTGGGGCTGGGCGGAGGACTGCGCACGTGTGCGCGATTTTTTTCACCTTTTTCACTTTTTTTCACCTTTTTCAACAAATATTTGATTCCCCAAAGTTAAATACATCACTGTTTTAATATATATGTGTGTATAGACTTTACAAATTGTGTATTTTTTTAATTTTCCAGATAAAAAATGATTATCCAATCGGAATTAAAGTCGTCATGAAATGGCTTTATTGCTAACGTTTATGCTAAGTTTAGCTCAGAAACAAGGGTGTGTTTTGATGTAACCAATCATAGTGTCAGCTGACGGTCCCGTTCCCTCCCAGCTATGGGATCGCTGGGCTCACACGCTGCACTGATCAGAGCGCAGCTGAGGGACAGAGAGAGACAGAGAGGGACTCAGGGGAGAAAATAATGCTGATGCAGCACTTTTGTACTGCATTGCTTATTCCTCACCGGCAATGTTTTCAGATAAATATTCTAATGTACTGTTTGAGTTTAAAACAAGTAATGCACCGTCTGACCGTCATTTTGAGTTGGATAAAGAACGTAGACCCATTATGTCTCCCTATTTAAAATCAGGTGCGCGTGGAGGAACGTGCAGCTATGGGAATCAAAAGGGTGAATGGAATCAAGATTTATTTATATCCATAAAGGCCTTATCTATGTCAGTGGTTGCCAAACTGGGGGTCTGGGTCCCCAAATGATTTTAGGGCGGTCCCCACATGATAGCTTTAACAACATTGTTTTCTCACTCAACAGTAAACAAACCACCATACAGTATAAGTGTATACAGGGTATCTGCACATTTATAAAGTTACAATTTAAGGACTTTTATGACTTTTTTAATACCAAATTGGAAAAATTGCCAAATATGACATAAGACTGAGGCAAACATTGTGAAAATAGCCGATCTACAGGCTTGTAGATCAGCTATTTTCACAACGTTTATCTGTGGAACCGAGTCAAACTAAATGTGATGCCTACAATTCCAAGTGCTTGTCAAGGTGTGTGTGTGTGTGTGTGTGGGGGGGGGGGGGTCCCCATTTCAAATATTTTTATTTTGCAGGGTCCTGGCCTGAACAATTTGGGAACCCTAGATCTTTATCATCACGCAGTACGTTTGATGGACTTTTGATATAAAAATACAAAAAAAAAAGAATGTTTTGCATGGCTTTCACCCACCGATGGAATAAAGTGTACACCAGTGACTTTAGTTACTGGTGTAAGGCCCTTTACGGTGTTGCATTATTATATTTGCATTGTTGTTTGCAGTCACATAATTGCTTGGAATGATTTAAGCCATTGTTTATATTGTGAGTGAAGAAATAGCTGTTGTTGGTCTATGAACCTGTATAGACTGTGTTGTATAGACTGTGTTGTATAGAATGTGTTGTATAGACTGTGTTGCATAGACATGGACTGCAGACTTTGAGCAATAGGTGTATGGATGGACTGGACTTAATACAGCAGTTTACAAGCTGAAATGTATTAACATTGGGTTTAATCATGTCTTGGATGTGTGGTGTGTGTGTGTGTGTGTGTGTGTGTGTGTGTGTGTGTGTGTGTGTGTGTGTGTGTGTGTGTGTGTGTGTGTGTGTGTGTGTGTGTGTGTGTGTGTGTGTGTGTGTGTGTGTGTGTGTGTGTGTCATATGAAAGAGTTTGATCTGCAACACAATAGTAAACAATGTAGTGGGGGTCCCTGCTTCATCTCTCTCTCAACTAGGGGGTCCTTGGCCTGAAAAACCTTGAAGACCCCTGGTTTAGAGGCAAAGCAGCAGGCCCTCTTTAGTTGAAGTCTAGTGCCCCCTAGTGGTAATAACACTGCATTTAGGGCAGCACTGTTTCCATAATCTGAGTTCCCAGAAGTTTTTCGCCTCGCATACAAACGGGAGCGGCGAGGAACTTCTGGGCCAAAGCCCTGGTATTTGTGGGCCGGATGTAACTTACGCTCAGAATCTGAGCGGACACGCCTCTTACCGGTCTACTCGTCTAAAAAGTCCGACGAGAGGCAAACAGCAGTACACAACAATGGCGGCCGCAATTTCTCAAGGGGAAATTGCTTCCCGTCGCTCCTATTTACATGTAAGACCCACTGCATGTGGATCCCGCCCCCTTTTCTTCATTGGCTGTTGATTTGAATCAGAAATCAGTGGCCGCGCCCCTGCTGTCCAGGCTTTGAGCCGAAGCCTCCCAGACTACTGTTTCCAGAACATAATTATGTAGTAAATATCCCTTTAAAAAAATCTTTCCTGGTTTTCTGTTTGTTTGTTTGTATTAATATAATTATTTGCTATGTTATCTTCAAATTGTCCCCCCCCCAAAAGAAAAAAACTAAAAAAATAATAATAATAATAATAATAATAATAACAGGTAAGCAAAAGGCTTTTCCACCCCTGAATGAAGTGAAGTATCTACACCTAGACTGAATACAAAATAAAATAAATAGTCTCTCACTAATAAAATAAGTAGATAATAGATAAATAGACATTATGTCTATGAGATAAATGACCCAGACATTATGTCTATGTGAAAATAAATGCATCAACATTGAGTCAACGTTACATAAATGATTCTTCAATAAATCAAGGAAGAAATCTCATAATACTGCACTCCATATATGGATAAAAACACATCATCGTTGGTCTTCTAGATGTATTATATAAAACAATATTAGAAAAACATAAAATAGACACTGACAACAGTGTTTAAGTTTTAATATGAGTTTATTGAGAGGCTGAATATGGACATTATGGGAGCTCTTTAAAGCAGTGGTTCTTTAACTTGTTCAAGTCAAGGACCCCTACATTAATATGTATTTGGTTAAGGACCCCCATCTGTAAATATGTTGTGTCAGGGACCCCCAGAAGAGAAGATTTGTGTTTAAAGAAACAACAAAATTATTCAAATATTTTGAATACTTTCAAGATTTTTACAAACTGTTCAAAAATAGCAGATGTACAAGCTTGTATATCTGCTATTTTTGAATAGCCGTATAAAATATGGATTAAGCGGTTAAAATTATTGTGACACTATATTAACTAATTTAGCTGGAGAACCCCTGGAACCCCCCAAGGACCCCTGGGGGTTCCCAGACCCCACTTTGAGAACCAATGCTTTAAAGTAATGGTATCAGTCCCAGTGTTACATAGAATAGAGCAGAACACCACTGAATGTGTTGAAGTTGTTTGAGTCATCATAGAGCCTTTGACCACCAGGTATACGCATGGTAACTCTGTCTCCCTGCTCCAGCTCTAGGATCAATCCATTAGACATGTATATATTACTGTTACCATTATTCTTTGAAAAGTTATGAATGAGTTTCTGCTCATTTTTATACATGTACATGACCACATGCTCTGAATTGAACGTGCCAACTGCAATAAATCTGAACTGATAGACTCCTTTCAATGGCGCTGAGAAGAGACCTGAGACAGAACACACACACACACACACACACACACACACACACACACACACACACACACACACACACACACACACACACACACACACACACACACACACACACACAGTGAATAATGTGTTAGTAAACCCTCCTATCATATAGGACCACAATGGAAACAAGTCCAAAGGACTTCTTTGTGTTTTAGCTTTAATGTCTTACTGTACCACATGCTGTTTACATTTATGACTAATAAAGTATTACATCAATCAATCAATCAATCAATCAATCAATCAATCAATCAATCAATCAATCAATCAATCAATCAATCAATCAATCAATCAATCAATCATTTGGACAGAAGCCAGTGGTTTCAACCAATATTTCATTCATTGATCATGATGACACTTTTTAAACATTGTTTTAAAAACAATGATATTAAAGTCTCTCATCTTGAGTCTCTCATCCTGCCTGTTAATGTCAATGGGAATTACACAGTTGAAGATGTATTTAGATTACTGTAATTAATTTATGTCTGATAGCCTGATAGATGAGTTGTGCCTAGTTAATGGTAATTGATTGTGTAAAGTTAATTAACATAATGTAATCTCCACCTACCTGTAGATGGATCGTATGCGTTGCCGATGTTAGTGTGAACACTCTTGTAGATCAGAGTGGTGGGAGAACTAAATGGTCCAACATGTCCATCACCCAAACCAACAAAGAAGATAACCTTTGGTTTGTCTGTCAACACAGAGCATTATCATATTGTTTAAAATATTATAAAAACATATTAAGATACTATTAACCATACTGTATTATACTCAACTCTTCTTTTCCCTCAATACCAAATCTCTTCACTGAACATAGCAGATACAAGCTCACAACGAGTCACAACGCAATGCACTGTGAGCTTGTAGATCTGCTATTTTTCAGAATGTTTGAAGACACTATAGGTTCATGTGGTTAAGCCAATACACCAATCACATGTATTAAATCTAGACAAATGAATAATAATAATAACTAGAAAAAGTGCTCCTCGGAGCACAGGTCTCCGCCAGGTCAGGTACGTTATTCTGGCCTCCTGGTGGCGCTATAATAGGCCAATGTGAAAAGGGTCCCAACCGTGCCATTTATTCTTGCATTGACACTGCATTCATGATTTGAGGCATTTTGTTCCAAAAATGTGTTTTTCTAAATTAGACCTGCTGGTGGCGCTATAACAGGCCAATGTGAGAAGGGTGGCATTTCTTCCTCGGCCTAGTGGGAATGTGCGTGTGAAATTTCACGGAAATCCCAAGCTGTGTGTATACTTTGAGGCTTTTTGTTCAAAACGGACCAATCCTGCAAACTTTGGAAGCCAACCTTAGGCAAAGAGGATGGAATATGGGAAATCGGACAGATCCGTGTTGATCACATGACTATAGTGATACTGTGTACAGATTTGCATGACGTTTGGATAAAATTTGTAGGAGTAATAAATTAATCGGCCTCCTGGTGGCGCTATAACAGGCCCATGTGAAAGATTTGGGGTAGAGGTTCTGAATTGGCATCCAGGGAGTGTGTGTGCACAGTTTCGGAGCGACCGGGCCAACGGTGCCGGAGATAAGCTGGTGACAGACGGACACACACACGGACGGATGGACACACACACGGACACACGGACAGACGGACAAGGGGTAAAACATACTCTCTCACCATGCCTTCGGCCTGGCGGAGACAATAATAATAATAATAATAACAACATTAACAACATTATTATTATTATTATTGTTACGTGAGATCTCTGTGTGAATCAAGAACAGTGACTACTATGGACGATTTACTAGCGCTACTAAGTTCAACACGGAGACTAGGAAGACATGCATTGTTGTGCTAACGGAGACGTGGCTAACAGAGTTAGCATCTGACTTTTCCATCACTCTTCCTGGCTTCACCGCATATAGGAAAGACAGAGACCCTGCACTGAGCGGTAAGCAACGTGGAGGGGTAGTTTGTGCCTTGACTAACAACAACTGGTGCAAAGATGTTAAAATCCTGGATAGCCACTGCTCACCAGACCGAAACTTTTAATCATAGCCTGCCGTCCGTTCTACCTACCACGTGACTTTAGCATTGTGATTGTAGCCATTGTTTACATTCACCCGCAAGCTAATAAGGACACAGCTATGAGGGAATTACACCAGGCTATCAGTGCACAAAAGAATCGTCACCCGGACTGCGCAGTCATCTGTCTAGGCGACTTCAACCGGACAGACTTAAAAAAGGTCTTCCCCAAATTCCACCAGCATGTCACCTGCAGTACCCGTGGTGATAATATTCTTGACCACTGCTACACACCCTTCAAAGATGGATACAAAGCTCTGACCACTACGCCATCCAGCTGCTACCTGCCTACAAACAGAGGCTAAAAAGGGAGCCGGTCGTTGAGAAGGAGATCCGAATCTGGTCTGAGGACACAGACGCTATGCTACAATCCTGCTTCTACCAGACTGACTGGGGGATGTTTAAGAACGCTGCTGGGAATAATATCAACAAATTCTCAGACTCAGTCACTGGCTTTATCAGTAAGTGCAGAGACGACATTGTCCCAAAAAAGACAGTTCGGATCTATCCCAATCAGAAACCATGGATGGACAGCGGAGTACGTGTACATCTACATGAACGGCGTGACGTGGAAACGCGCAACACGACGCGCGCGGCCCTAAACAGCGCCATCAGGAAGGCGAAAAAGGCCTACACTGAAAAGATGCAAGACCAACTCAGCAATGGCGACATCAGGAGCACGTGGCAGGCGGTACACACCTTGACAGACTGCAAAACAAGAACCAGAAGCGAGGTGAACCCGCCTGCCTCCCTCCCCAACGAACTGAACACTTTCTACGGCCGGTTCGAGATCAGCTCCAACCGCGGCAGCCAAGCGGGGCCATCAGCAGCACCAGCAGAGGAGAACCCTCTAACCATCTCGGAGAGAGAAGTGCGTACAGCCTTCGCACGGGTCAACATCCACAAGGCAGCCGGACCTGATGGGATTCCAGGCCGGGTCCTCAAGGCATGTGCAGACCAGCTGGCGGGTGTCTTCGCTGACATCTTTAACCTCTCCCTCTCCCAGGCTGTGGTCCCTGCAGGGTTCAAAATGTCAACCATTGTGCCCATTCCCAAAAAGGCCAGAGTGACATGCCTGAATGACTGGAGACCTGTCGCTCTCACCCCGATCGTCAGCAAGTGCTTCGGGAAACTGGTGAGGGAATACATCGGCTCCACCTGCCTCACTGGACCCATGGCAGTATGCATACCGCAAAAACAGATCCACCGACGATGCTATTGCCATGGCTCTCCGCACCGTTCTCTCGCACATGGACAACAAGCTGTACGTATGTACGTATGCTGTTCATGGACTACAGCTCAGCATTCAACACCATTGTCCCAGCAATACTTCACAAAAAGCTCAGAGACCTAGGGCTACACCCAAGCATGTGCGACTGGATACAGGACTTCTTGTCCAACCGACATCAGGTGGTGAGAATGGGCAGCATCACATCTGACCCCCTGACCCTCAACACCGGCGCACCCCAGCGATGCGTGCTGAGCCCTCTCCTCTACTCCCTGTACACGTATGACTGCACAGCCACACATGTCTCCAACACCATCATTAAGTACGCGGACGACACGACAGTGATAGGCCGAATCGTCAACAACGACGAGTCTGACTACAGAGAGGAGATCAAATCACTGGCACTCTGGTGCCGGGAGAACAACCTCGCTCTTAATGTCGACAAGACCAAAGAACTGATCGTGGACTTCAGGAGGCCGCGGAGAGACCATGCGCCCATCCTCATCGACGGTGCTGCAGTGGAAAGGGTCAGCGAGTTCAAATTCCTCGGAGTACACATCGAGGAGGACCTAAAATGGGAGACGCACACCACACACGTGAAGAAAAAGGCTCAGCAGCGACTGTACTGGCTCCCCCGCCTGAAGAAGCTCGGAGTAGGACAGCGCATCCTCAGGCTGTATTACAACAGTTCGGTTGAAGGCGTGCTAACAGGCTGTGTCACGGCCTGGTACGGGAACTGCACTGCCCGAGAAAAGATCAGCCTGCAGCGAGTTGTGCGATCGGCAGAGCGAATAATGAGAGACGAGCTCCCAGCGCTCCAGGATCTGTACAAAAAGCGGTGCGTGGTCAAAGCCAAGCGCATCATCAAGGACATGTACCACCCAAGTCACAAACTGTTCAAAACCCTACAACGACCGCGGCGGTGCAAGAGGTCCTACCGCAGTATCAAGAGTTCCACTACCAGGTTCTGGTGTAGTTTTAATCCGGCTGCTGTCAGATTGCTGAATGAGGCATGAGCCTTGTTCAACAGCCTGACAACTGGCGGTATTGTCCAGCTGGTTGCAGACCTTTTTTTTCTTCTGGCTCTTCCTGAACACCTGTGGATTATACCAGGGAAAAATGACTTGGACTTACCCCCCCCCCCTTCGGACATACCTGTGGACTACACCATGGGTACAAATGACTTTTTTTCCCCTGTTGCTCTCCCTCATGGAGCTTTTTGTGGATTATACCAGGGTCAGTCCACCTTAGGTGGACACGCACTGACCTTTTGCACCTTAATCCCATATATAACGTACTGACTTTTTTTTTTTTTGTCTTTTTATTGTGCTCTTTTTTTTTCTAATCACCTCAACGTCCATAAGTATATCATGCACAGTATACATACATTGCTGCTATGTTCAGGCACCTTAGTCTGTTTATTTTATCTCAGGTACTTTGTAAATATGTATATAACTTGTTTGGCCTTCTGTTGTTCTCTTGTCTGACCTCCTTCCCGCTTGCCCCCCACCCCCCTCTTCTTTCTATGGAAATTAACGTTGCTATGGGAATGATGTACAAAAACGAATTTCACCCACTTTTTGTGATGTGACAATAAATCTGATTCTGATTCTTATTCTGATTATTATACATATATTATATATTATTATGTAAACAACAGAGTAGGAGACAGATAGAAACCCAACGCCAGCTAACGATTGATGGTTGGGAACCAAATGGAACCAAATGGACCCTTACAGGTCTGTAACTCTGAGAGTGTACAAATGGAACCAAATGGAACCTTACAGGTCTATAACTCTGAGAGTGTACAAATGGAACCAAATGAACCCTTACAGGTCTATAACTCTGAGAGTGTACAAATGGAACCAAATGAACCCTTACAGGTCTGTAACTCTGAGAGTGTACAAATGGAACCAAATGGACCCTTACAGGTCTGTGACTCTGAGAGTGTACAAATGGAACCAAATGGACCCTTACAGGTCTGTAACTCTGGAAGTGTACAAATGGAACCAAATGGACCCTTACAGGTCTGTAACTCTGAGAGTGTACAAATGGAACCAAATGGACCCTTACAGGTCTGTAACTCTGGAAGTGTACAAATGGAACCAAATGGACCCTTACAGGTCTGTAACTCTGGAAGTGTACAAATGGAACCAAATGGACCCTTACAGGTCTGTAACTCTGAGAGTGTACAAATGGAACCAAATGGACCCTTACAGGTCTGTAACTCTGAGAGTGTACAAATGGAACCAAATGGACCCTTACAGGTCTGTAACTCTGAGAGTGTACAAATGGAACCAAATGAACCCTTACAGGTCTGTAACTCTGAGAGTGTACAAATGGAACCAAATGGACCCTTACAGGTCTGTGACTCTGAGAGTGTACAAATGGAACCAAATGGACCCTTACAGGTCTGTAACTCTGAGAGTGTACAAATGGAACCAAATGGACCCTTACAGGTCTGTAACTCTATAGGGCCGTTCACACTGAACACTATAATTATAAAAATATGGTTTTTAAAATTCTAAGTCAAGTGGAATGCAGAGTTTATATCAACTATAAAAACAATACAATATAGTTATAGTTATCGTTATAGTTATAGTTATAGTGTTCAGTGTGAACGGCGCTTTATAGAGTGTTCAAATAGACCCTTATGGGTCTGTAATTCTATGTAGAAGGTAACCAAAGGTAGATCCTCTATTTTTGCTACTTTTGTGTGACACTGTAGTATGATCAAATAGTGCATTAATTTAACATAAAAAGTTAAAATAAGGAGATAAGAGGTTTCTGCCCAACAGCGATGATAACTTGTGTAGCTCTAGTGGTATTCTTATGACCAGTGCTGTAAAGTAACTAAGTACATTTACTCAAGTACTGTACTTAAGTACAATTTGAGGTACCTTTACTTTACAGCAGTACTTCCAATCTACAGTACTTTTACTTCTACTCAACTACATCTCAGAGACAAATATTGTACTTTTACTCCACTACATTTATTTGAAAACTTTATTTACTAATCACTTTGTAGATTATTATTACAAAACATGCATTACCTACTTCAACCCTATATACAGTTCGGCCATTTGAAAATAGCAGATCTACAAGCTCATCTACATTGCAGTATTGATACTTTTACTTAAGTAAACAAATTGAGTACTTTTCCCACCACTGCTTATGACTGAGTTTGATTCAATACATCTACTGTAGGGTCTTAGTTCACTAAGTCAGGGGTCTCGTATTAAATTCTGTTTGCAGATTAAATGTTTTCATAGATTTTATAGATAGCTTCATAGACTCAATGTGTAGCGTTGTTGGATTCATGGTAATGTGTATTTAAGTTAACCACTCAACAGTGGTGGAAAAAGTACTAACAATTAAATGTTTTACTTAAGTAAAAATATCAATACTGCAGTGTAGAAATACTCTTTTACAAGTAAAAGTCTGGTAATCAAAATTGACTTGAGTAAAAGTACAAAAGTATTGGCATCAAAATATACTTAAAGTACCAAAAGTAAAAGTACTCATTATGCAGAATGTCCCATTTCACTAGTTCAACATGTATACAAATCTTTTGAAAATAGCAGATCTACAAGCTCACAATGTGAGCTTGTAGATCTGCTATATTCAAATGGCCGAAATGTATATACAGGCCATGTATACTGTATGTAGGGCTGAAGTGGTTCATGTATGTTTTGTCATAATAATCTAAATCTGCAAAGTAAGTAGTTACTAAAGCTGTCAAATAATTGTAGTGGAGTAAAAGTACAATATTTGCCTTTGAGATGTAATGGAGTAGAAGTAAAAGTATTAAAAATGGGAAATACTTCAGTAGAGTAATTCCTCAAAAGTGTACTTAAAGGCATATTTCACTTTCAAAAAAATGTTTGGTCATTTTATCATCTACTCAGGCTTTTGTGAGCCCCCAGACAGTTTTTAAGTTGCTTGATTCAGTATTTAGATATTTGATATTCATTTTATCAGACACGCCCCATTCCTATACAAACCCATTGTAACTTCAAACTCCATTTTTAACATGTTAGATTCATCAAAAACACCTGTCCTTGGTTCTGGTGACTCATCCTGCCCTCCTAATAAGTGAGGAGGCGTGTTTTTTTGTTTACTCTTTTCATTTTTTTTATTTAAATTTTTATTGTAATGAATTATCTTCATTTTCAAAAAATATATAAAAAATACATGTATTAGAAGGACAATATCAGTCACCAGAGCCAATGACGGGTGTTTCCAATGAATCTAACATGGTTAAAATGGAGTTTGAAATTACAATGGGTTTATATAGGAAGGGGGCGTGTCTGATAAAATGAATATCAAATGTCTAAATACTGAATCAAGCAACTTAAAAACTGTCTCGGGAGCTCCCAAAAGCCTGAGTAGCCTAGACGATAAAGTTACCCAATTTTTTTAAAATAGTGAAATATCCCATTTAAGTACAGTACTTGAGTAAATGTACTTAGTTACTTTACACCACTGCCACTCAATACAAATGTTTCCCCCTAAACAAAACCTCTCTAACAAAAATAGCCGATCTACAAGCTCTCAACGCCTCGCAGCACGAGGCATTGAGAGCTTGTAGATCTGCTATTTTCTGCTAATGTTCCCATCAGAAAAGGGAGGCTAGGGTTCAAGTGGTTCATGTAAAAATATGTTCCTATCACACAATGATTTGGCTCCCCCCCCTCTAGTAACTCTGAGGACCCCCTAGGGGTCCCCGTACCCCCTGTTGAAGACCCCTACTAAGTTCAGTAAGAGTGGAACAGGCATTCTGATATACTGGATGTGGGGATAGATCATTCAAAGCTTCAATCAACTAGGATCTTTGAATGTATTTATTTTTAATAAAACCCTCCTGCATCTATAATCTTAATGTGTGTTAAACATACTTACTCAACAGTTCCTGAACTTGACCCTCAGCAGCAGTCAGCCTGGTTTCTACGGTGGACAGCAGAGCATGGTGGGCTGAAACCACAACATTAGCATTAAGTCTGATCCATCACAAATACTGCTGTTTCATTTAAAATACATCAACAAATACAGTAAATTACATCAAAACAGCATCTATTCTCTGAGCTCAACTAAAGTAATTAACACCAAAGTAAATCGTTTATCAACACCATCCTCTCCTAGCCGCATTCACTGAACATCTGCTGTTCAAATTACCTTCACTTTCTTCCTTCAAGACTTGGATCTGACCCTCACTGGTACTGAGTCTGGACTGGAGCTGTTTGACCTGGGTCTGGCTCGCTGTCAATTTGGCATCCATTACTGAAAAATATCACAGAGAAACCCACATTAGACTATGAAACATTTTAAACACATTTCAGCCTGTAACTTTACAACTTCTTCAAAGCAGATTTAGAACATCCCAACCTGTCACTGAAATCTTCAGTCCTTCCTCGCCGTCTGCCACCCTGGTCTCCAAGTTCCTGATCTTCTCTTGCTGCACTACCACCTTGTCTCTCACCGCCATCAGAGCTCCCCAGAGGTCAGATTTTGAGAGAGTATCTGCTTCTACACTGCTCTCTCTCTCTTTGACCGGTCCATTCTGTCCCTGAGCCCCGGCCTCAGACAGACAGAACAGTAAAACAAGCAAAGCCACACAACCCTTCATCCTGAAAGCGAGTCACTAAGGCTCCCTCGCAGCCGCCTTTAATCCTCTCCCACCTCCTACAGGAACACTGGACACGTGATTGTGACCAGTGGAAAGTTAGGGTACTAACTGGACACTAAATAAAGTCAAGGACCATCTGAGAACTCCAACATGTGGCATGATAAGAGCTGCCAACGAGGATATCCTGAGTCTGAAAAGAGCCAGTGTGAATATATTTGATGTAATCAGCTGTTGTTATTTAAAAAAAGTGGCAAGGTTGTTTATCTGGTGTGAGTTGAGAGTGTGCCTTGAGATGTTCAGATAAATGAAATGATCACTTATAATAGAATGATATTTCTTCTACAGACATAAACCACATATTTATGCATTTATTTTCATGCACATTTTCTCTGTCAACATGTGTTTGTGTCAAGTCCAGCATTTATCACTGATATGAGAACAAAGCATGTCAGACAATGTAAAAGGTGCATTTTGTTCAACTTAAATTTTTTACTAATGTCTGTCAGTCTGTGTCAGATCTTTACAAACTCTTCTTATTCATCAACTCAAGTATAGAATGGTCTTTATCAAGCCTGCCTCAAAGCAAAAGAACCTTCAAACTCTTCATCTTCACACATAAAGAACAAGTCATGTGTGTAGATAGACAGAGCTTTATTGATCTAGAGGGATATTCAGTCATATCACAGCAGAAACCACAGTAAGGATGAAGCACAGATACAGGTTAGTGTAGAAAACAACACAAGAAGTAGTAACTCTAGTAAAAAATACAGTAACAATGTAACAAAAAAGACATAAAAATGACTTAAACAGTTAAACCCTCAATACTTTGTAAACTTGACCTTTGGCTCTGGTCTGCTCTTTGCCAAAAATAACTGATCTACAAGCTCACAACGCGTCACTGTGCACTGTGAGCTTGTAGATCGGCTATTTTTGGCAAATGTTCCCCTCAGAATAGGGATAGAAAGGTAAGTGGATGAGGAAGTGGTTTTAAAAAATGTTTAACATCAGACTGCTGTCAGATTTATCTGGTTTCCAGGCTAAATACTACATTACTACTGCTAGTACTGTATAGTAATACTTACATTAATACTATTACTGTATATATCATACTATTAATACTACTACTGATCACTGCTATTAATACTACTACTGTATATTAATATTATATTAAAAGACCATGGCTGCTGTAGCCCCTCAGTTTGGCCTTCTGCCCTTCAAAGAATGATCTGTCCTCATTTAACCTGGTCTGCCCTGTGCAGCACCCCCCCACACACACACACACACACACACACACACACACACACACACACACACACACACACACACACACACACACACACACACACACACAGCTGATTGCACAGTTTTCTTCTCTGCCTCTTTCCTGTCAATACAGTTTTTAAACTCCATTTTCTGTGATATTATGAATCTGTCTTACAATGAGTCCAGTGACTATGATTAGTCCAGATCAATGAGTCCAGTGACTATGATTAGTCAGTGAACACTGCAGGAGGGTTAAGTGATCAAACAAGATACTGGTTTACATAAAGTAATGTGACAGCTACTAAAAAATACCGTTGGTGTATATAATATAGTATATATACCAAGCTCATGTGCATGTGTAGTGTGTATATCTCTACAACTCTCTTTTTTTTTCTCTTTTTGCAATCTCTCTCTCTAGAACAACCTTGAACACACACACGCACGCACGCACGCACGCACGCACGCACGCACGCACGCACGCACGCACGCACGCACGCACGCACGCACGCACGCACGCACGCACGCACGCACACACACACACACACACACACACACACACACATTTTAGAAGCTCAAATCTACAAGCTCATAACACGTCGCAAGGCAACGCATTGTGAGCTTGTAGTGAGCTCGTAGATCGGCTATTTTCAAATAGCCAAAGTATATAGGATTGAAGTGGTTAATGTATGTTAATAATATTCAAAATATTCAACGTAACTAAAGTTGTAACAAATAATTGTAGTGGAGTAAAAAGTACAATATTTGTCTGAGATGTAGTGGAGTAGAAGTAAAAGTATTGAACATTGGAAATACTCCAGTAAAGTAAAAAAAAAGACCTCAAAATGTACTTAAGTACAGTGCTTGAGTAAATGTACTTAGTTACTTTACACCACTGAGTAAGAGTGAGAGGGGAGATGTATAAGACGGTAGTGAGACCAGCCATGCTGTACGGCGTGGAAACATTGGCACTGATGAAAAGACAGGAGGCAGGGCTAGAGGTTTCAGAATTGAGGATGCTACCTTTCTCATTAGGAGTGACATATGGCAGGACATGATCAGACATGACTTCATTAGAGGATCAGCCAAGGTTACAATGTTTGGGGATAAAGAGAGAGAGAGGCCAGGTTGAGAATGAGATGGTTTGGACGTGTGAAAAGGAGGGATGAGGGGTACATTGGGAGAAGGAAAGGAGGGATGAGGGGTACATTGGGAGAAGGAAAGGAGGGATGAGGGGTACATTGGGAGAAGGAAAGGAGGGATGAGGGGTACATTGGGAGAAGGAAAGGAGGGATGAGGGGTACATTGGGAGAAGGAAAGGAGGGATGAGGGGTACATTGAGAGAAGGAAAGGAGGGATGAGGGGTACATTGGGAGAAGGAAAGGAGGGATGAGGGGTACATTGGGAGAAGGAAAGGAGGGATGAGGGGTACATTGGGAGAAGGAAGGCGTAGCTGCCAGGTAAGAGGAGAAGAGGAAGGAGGAAGAGGAGATTCATGGATGAGAGAGGACATGCAGGTGGCAGGAGTCACAGAGGAAGAGGGCAGAAAACACATCCAGATGGAAACAGATGATGGGAACTGGCCAAAAGAAGAAGAAAAAAGAAGACTGGGTTTCATAGAATCAAAAGAGAAACCAAGACATTAAGATAGATAAAGATAAAGAAAAGCAATAAAGAAACAAGGCTGAAAAGTAAAGGAAAGACTGTAGGCTAATGACATCACGCCCAAAATAGAGACGCCAAGTTGAGTTTTAATATGACATCCATTCAGCAGTGGTGGAAAAAGTACTACATTTTTTTACTTAAGTAAAAGTATCAATACTGCAATGTAGAAATACTCTGTTACAAGTAAAAGTCCCGCATTCAAAAAGTACAAAAGTATTGGTATCAAAATGTACTTAAAGTACCAAAAGTAGAACGTTTTTCTGGTGTGAGTTGAGAGTGCGCCTTAGATGTTCAGGTAATGATATGATCACTTAAAAATAGAATGATATTTCTTCTACAGACATAAACCACATATTTATGCATTTATTTTCATGCACATGTTCTCTGTCAACATGTGTTTGTGTCAAGTCCAGCATTTATCACTGATCTAAGAACAAAGCATGTCAGACAATGTAAAAGGTGCATTTTGTTCAACTTTATTTTTTACTAATGTCTGTCAGTCTGTGTCAGATCTTTTCAAACTCTTCTTATGCATCAACTCAAGTATAGAATGGTCTTTATCAAGCCTGCCTCAAAGCCCCTCAGTTTGGCCTTCTGCCCTTCAAAGAATGATCTGTTCTCATTTGCCCTGGTCTGCCCTGTGCAGCACCCCCCCCCCCCCCACACACACGCACGCACGCACGCGTGTGTGTGTGTGTGTGTGTGTGTGTGTGTGTGTGTGGATTCCTTGCATAACAAGGGGTGACATGACCTCATTTCACTCTTCTGGACGGACGGACAGACAGACAGACAGACAGACAGACAGACAAATGACAGAGTAGAAAGTCCATCAAATGAATTGATTTTAAGTCCACATAAATAATGCATTCATATATATATATTATATTTTTAAAACGTTTTTTTCATACATCCAATGTTTGTATAAAAGTCAACAGTTCATACATGCTCTGATCTGGACTAATCATAGTCACTGGACTCATTGATCTGGACTAATCATAGTCACTGGACTCATTGATCTGGACTAATCATAGTCACTGGACTCATTGATCTGGACTAATCATAGTCACTGGACTCATTGATCTGGACTAATCATAGTCACTGGACTCATTGATCTGGACTAATCATAGTCACTGGACTCATTGATCTGGACTAATCATAGTCACTGGACTCATTGATCTGGATTAATCATAGTCACTGGACTCATTGATCTGGACTAATCATAGTCACTGGACTCATTGATCTGGACTAATCATAGTCATAGTCACTCATTCATTGTAACACAGAGCTGAGGAGTCAGGAGGAGTTAAAGATTCATAATATCACAGAAAATGGAGTTTGAAAACTGTATTGACAGGAAAGAGGCAGAGGAGAAAACTGTACAATCAGCTGTGTGTGTGTGTGTGTGTGTGTGTGTGTGTGTGTGTGTGTGTGTGTGTGTGTGTGTGTGTGTGTGTGTGTGTGTGTGTGTGTGTGTGTGTGTGTGTGTGTGTGTGTGTGTGTGTGTGTGTGTGTGTGTGTGTGTGTGTGTGGTGTGTGTGTGTGGGGGGGTGCTGCACAGGGCAGATCAGGTTAAATGAGGACAGATCATTATTTGTAGGGCAGAAGGCCAAACTGAGGGGCTTTGAGGCAGGCTTGATAAAGACCATTCTATACTTGAGTTGATGCATAAGAAGAGTTTGAAAAGATCTGACGCAGACTGACAGACATTAGTAAAATTAAAGTTGAACAAAATGCACCTTTTACATTGTCTGACATGCTTTGTTCTTAGATCAGTGATAAATGCTGGACTTGACACAAACACATGTTGACAGAGAAAATGTGCATGAAAATAAATGCATAAATATGTGGTTTATGTCTGCAGAATAAATATCATTCTATTATAAGTGATCATTTCATTTATCTGAACATCTCAAGGCACACTCTCAACTCACACCAGATAAACAACCTTGCCACTGTTTTTAAATAACAACAGCTGATTACATCAAATATATTCACACTGACTCTTTTCAGAGTCAGGATATCCTCGTTGGCAGCTCTTATCATGCCACATGTTGGAGTTCTCAGATGGTCCTTGACTTTATTTAGTGTCCAGTTAGTACCCTAACTTTCCACTGGTCACAATCACGTGTCCAGTGTTCCTGTAGGAGGTGGGAGAGGATAACAGGCGGCTGCGAGGTAGCCTTAGTGACTCGCTTTCAGGATGAAGGGTTGTGAGGCTTTGCTTGTTTTACTGTTCTGTCTGTCTGAGGCCGGGGCTCAGGGACAGAATGGACCGGTCAAAGAGAGAGAGAGCAGTGTAGAAGCAGATACTCTCTCACAACAACCTGACCTCTGGGTAGCTTTGATGGCAGTGAGAGACATGGTGGTAGTACAGCAAGAGAAGATCAGGAACTTGGGGACCAGGGTGGCAGACGGCGAGGAAGGACTGAAGATGTCAGTGACAGGTTGGGATGTTCTAAATCTGCTTTGAAGAAGTTGTAAAGTTACAGGCTGAAATGTGTTTAAAATGTTTCATAGTCTAATGTGGGTTTCTCTGTGATATTTTTCAGTAATGGATGCCAAATTGACAGCGAGCCAGACCCAGGTCACACAGCTCCAGTCCAGACTCAGTACCAGTGAGGGTCAGATCCAAGTCTTGAAGGAAGAAAGTGAAGGTAATTTGAACAGCAGATGTTCAGTGAATGCGGCTAGGAGAGGATGGTGTTGATAAACGATTTACTTTGGTGTTAATTACTTTAGTTGAGCTCAGAGAATAGATGCTGTTTAGATGTCATTTACTGTATTTGTTGATGTATTTTAAATGAAACAGCAGAAGTATTTGTGATGGATCAGACTTAATGCTAATGTTGTGGTTTCAGCCCACCATGCTCAGCTGTCCACCGTAGAAACCAGGCTGACTGCTGCTGACGGTCAAGTTCAGGAACTGTGGAGTAAGTATGTTCAACACACAGGGGCCCTCATTTATCAACGCGGTGCAGCCCAAATAATGGGCGTACGGCGAGATCACCGCACCTTTCGGCATTTATCAATATATCCTGACGTGGGCTTCATCCTACGGTACGCTGAGATCTCACGTCTGGTCGGGACCAGTTGTTGACTTTGGCTGCGGCCGTTTATTCCATTTTAGACCTGCGGAGCAGGATTGTCTGACTGTCTGAGAGGCATCTGGACACATAATCCACTCCTAAATGTATATCTACACTAATAAATAATCCCTGTGAAAATATAATATTTTATAAAGTAATTTAAACAAACTGCTTTTGCTTTAACAGTCATTCAGATAAGATTGTAGATCTGGCTACATTGAAAATAGCAGATATTCAAGCTCACAAGCCAGCGTCGCTTCGCGACGCGTTGTGAGCTTGTAGATCTGCTATTTTCAAAATATACAGCGCTTCTGCGAGGGAACTCTCGGTAGTTTAGACTGGTGCAACGGCGCTGCTGTTATATTTTCATGGCCACCGAGAGATCAGACATTTAACCCATGGTCCAACACACACCAGCCTTCATTCATTAATGTTCTCTCCAGGCTATCTCTCATTAATGCGGAGCGGGACGGGACACCGCCCGCCCGACGGTCCGAGTCTCACTGGGAAATGGGAATAGCCTACATGATGGCTTTATTTTAGTGGGTATGGGTTAAATAAATTAATATACAAACGTATTCCATTCATGGCGATGTGATTGGTATCATAATATGTCATTCATGTAGGCTACAAGCCTACGTTGTACCGCTACGGTACGGATTACATGAGAAACACAGCTGGGCGGGCGTGTGTGTGTGTGTGTGTGAGTGAGAGAGAGAGAGAGGGGCGTGTGTGTGTGTGGCGAGGCGATCGGGGTAAACTATTTCTTATTGGCTTTTCATGTGTTTGGTCGTATTCTGGTTCTTCTTCATGTCGTAAAATCGGGGCGTTTTGAGAATATTTAAGGGCGTGTTATTTAAATGACGCTCGTTTTCAGACGTGAGATTTATCAAAGCTCCGACCTGATGTACGCTAGGATCGGCTGTATAGGATCCTTTTATAAATGTGACTTCGACGTTGGTGTACGGCCGAATATACGGAAAAATATACGCCGGTTTATACGCTGCGTTGATAAATGAGGGCCATTAAGATTATAGATTCAGGAGGGTTTTATTAAAAAATAAATACATTCAAAGATCCTACTTGATTGAAGCTTTGAATGATCTATCCCCACATCCAGTATATCAGAATGCCTGTTCCACTCTTACTGAACTTAGTAGGGGTCTTCAACAGGGGGTACAGGGACCCCTAGGGGGTCCTCAGAGTTACTAGAGGGGGGGGAGCCAAATCATTGTGTGATAGGAACATATTTTTACATGAACCACTTGAACCCTAGCCTCCCTTTTCTGAGGGGAACATTAGCAGAAAATAGCCGATCTACAAGCTCTCAATGCCTCGTGCTGCGAGGCGTTGAGAGCTTGTAGATCGGCTATTTTCGTTAAAGAGGTTTTGTTTAGGGGGAAACATTTGTATTGAGTGGCAGTGGTGTAAAGTAACTAAGTACATTTACTCAAGTACTGTACTTAAAGCGATATTTCACTATTAAAAAGAAATTGGGTCACTTTATCGTCTAGGCTACTCAGGCTTTTGGGAGCACCCGAGACAGTTTTTAAGTTGCTTGATTCAGTATTTAGACATTTGATATTCATTTTATCAGACACGCCCCCTTCCTATTTCAAACTCCATTTTAACCATGTTAGATTAATTGGAAACACCTGTCATTGGCTCTGGTGACTGATATTGTCCTTCTAATACGTGAGGAGACCATGCTTTTTCAATTACTTTTTTAATGAATTTTTTATATTTTTTTGGAAAATGAAAAAAATTCATTACAATAAAAATAAAAATTTAAAAAATGAAAAGCGTAAACAAAAAAACACGCCTCCTAACTTATTAGGAGGGCAGGATGAGTCACCAGAACCAAGGACAGGTGTTTTTGATGAATCTAACATGTTAAAAATGGAGTTTGAAGTTACAATGGGTTTGTATAGGAAGGGGGCGTGTCTGATAAAATGAATATCAAATATCTAAATACTGAATCAAGCAACTTAAAAACTGTCTGGGAGGCTCACAAAAGCCCGAGTAGATGATAAAATGACCAAACATTTTTTTGAAAGTGAAATATGCCTTTAAGTACACTTTTGAGGAATTACTCTACTTAAAGAGGTGGTGCCATGGTTTTGCACTTTTTCTGTTTTTCATGTGTCTATGAGGTTGATAGAACTTCATTAAGCCCCCCGGTGGTGTTTTTATGGTGTTTTATGTCTTCTCTGACTATTTGGAGTTTCTTCCTGGAGGCTGAAACCTTGAGGGTCAAAAGTGCCAATAGAGAAACAGGGGCATTGTGACATCACAATGCCATACCCTCCCCCTCATTATCATAACACAACAGGTGTGGGCATGAGGAGGAGGAGGGACTAGGACAGGTGGGTGGTGCTAAGGTGGTGGAGGAGGTGCTAAGGTGAGAACCAGGTATACTTAATGAACTGGAGGCGTGTCCACATAAAAACAACATTTTACACTTACTGTACACTTTTTTTTTTTTTGAAAAAAATCCTTACATAATAATAATACCTTATGATCAGGTTTTAAGGTTGAAAAATATCATGGCACTCCATCTTGAAGTATTTCCCATTTTTAATACTTTTACTTCTACTCCGTTACATCTCAAAGGCAAATATTGTACTTTTACTCCACTACAATTATTTGACAGCTTTAGTAACTACTTACTTTGCAGATTTAGATTATTATTACAAAACATACATGAACCACTTCAGCCCTACATACAGTATACATGGCCTGTATATACATTTCGGCCATTTGAATATAGCAGATCTACAAGCTCACATTGTGAGCTTGTAGATCTGCTATTTTCAAAAGATTTGTATACATGTTGAACTAGTGAAATGGGACATTCTGCATAATGAGTACTTTTACTTTTGGTACTTTAAGTATATTTTGATGCCAATACTTTTGTACTTTTACTCAAGTCAATTTTGATTACCGGACTTTTACTTGTAACAGAGTATTTCTACACTGCAGTATTTTTTATATATAGTTGTACTTAAGTACAGTACTTGAGTAAATGTACTTAGTTACTTTACAGAACTGGTCATCAGAATACCACTAGAGCTACAAGTTATCATCTCTGTTGGGCAGAAACCTCTTATCTCCTTATTTTAACTTTTTATGTTAAATTAATGCACTATTTGATCATACTACAGTGTCACACAAAAGTAGCAAAAATAGCAGATCTACAAGCTCAAAACCTGAGAAGACTTGGATGTCAAAATGTCATATTTTCTGTCCAGATCTTGTCTAAAGTCTGTCTATCTCTTTTAGAATATCTAGCTCTGACATACAGTTCAGTGGTTCTATGGACCCATACGGGTGCATTTGGTTACATTCTACATAGAATTACAGACCCATAAGGGTCCATTTGAACACTCTATAAAGCGCCGTTCACACTGAACACTATAACTATAACTATAACTATATTGTATTGTTTTTATAGTTGGTGTAAACTCTGCATTCCACTTGACTTAGAACGATTTTTAAAACCATATTTTTATAATTATAGTGTTCAGTGTGAACGGCCCTATAGAGTTATAGACCTGTAAGGGTCCATTTGGTTCCATTTGTACACTCTCAGAGTCACAGACCTGTAAGGGTCTATTTGGTTCCATTTGTACACTCTCAGAGTCACAGACCTGTAAGGGTCCATTTGGTTCCATTTGTACACTCTCAGAGTTACAGACCTGCAAGGGTCCATTTGGTTCCATTTGTACACTCTCAGAGTTACAGACCCATATTGGTCTATTTGGTTCCCAACCATCAATCATTAGCTGGTGTTGGGTTTCTATCTGTCTCCTACTCTGTTGTTTACATAATAACATATAATATATGTATAATGATGATGATGATGATACGGGTAATGATAATAATAATAATAATAATAATAATAATGTTATTATTATTATTATTATTTATTTGTCTAGATTTAATACATTTGATTGGTGTATTGGCTTAACCACATGAACCTATAGTGTCTTCAAACATTCTGAAAAATAGCAGATCTACAAGCTCACAGTGCATTGCATTGTGACTCGTTGTGAGCTTGTATCTGCTATGTTCAGTGAAGAGATTTGGTATTGAGGGAAAAGAAGAGTTGAGTATAATACAGTAGGGTTAATAGTATATTATTATGATTTTATAATATTATAAACAATATGATAATGCTCTGTGTTGACAGACAAACCAAAGGTGGCCTTCTCTGTTGGTTTGGGTAGTGGAACAGTTGGACCTTTCGCCTCTGAAAGCACTCTGATCTACACGAGAGTTCACACTAACATCGGCAACGCATACGATCGACGAGGTAGGTGGAGATTAAATGTTAGAGATCATGTTAGTTAACTTTACACAATCAATTACCATTAACTAAGGCACAACTCATCTATCAAGCTATCACACATAAATTAATTACAGTAATCTAAATAAATCTTCAACTGTGTAATTGCCATTGACATTAACAGGCAGGATGAGAGAACTTTAATATCATTGTTTTTAAAACCATGTTTCAAAAGTGTCATCATGATCAATGAATGACATATTGGTTGAAACCACTGGCTTCTGTCCACAAGATTGATTGATTGATTGATTGATTGATTGATTGATTGATTGATTGATGTAATACTTTATTAGTCATAAATGTAAACAGCATGTGGTACAGTAAGACATTAAAGCTAAAACACAAAGAAGTCCTTTGGACTTGTTTCCATTGTGGTCCTATATGATAGGAGGGTTTACTAACACAATATTCATTGTGTGTGTGTGTGTGTGTGTGTGTGTGTGTGTGTGTGTGTGTGTGTGTGTGTGTGTGTGTGTGTGTGTGTGTGTGTGTGTGTGTGTGTGTGTGTGGTTCTGTTCTGTTCTGTTCTGTTCTGTTCTGTTCTGTTCTGTCTCAGGTGTCTTCACGGCGCCATTTAAAGGAATCTATCAGTTCAGTTTTACTGCAGGTGGCACGTGGGATTCAGAGTATGTGATCATCTACATGTATACAAATGAGCAGAAACTCATTGCTAACTCTTCAATCAATAATGGTAACAGTAATATATACGTGTCTAATGGACTGATCCTAGAGCTGGAGCAGGGAGACAGAGTTTACATGCGTTTACCTGGTATTCCCTACAAGCTCTTTGATGACGCATCCAACCACGTCACATTCAGTGGTGTTCTGCTCTATTCTATGTAACACTGGGACTGATTACTTTAAAGCATTGGTTCTCAAACTGGGGTCTGGGGACCCCCCTTACAAGCTTGTACATCTGCTATTTTTTAACATTTTGTAAAAAATCCTGAAAGTATTCAAAACATTTGAATATTTTTTTTTTGTTAAACACAAATCTTCTCTTCTGGGGGTCCCTGACACAACATATTTTCAGATGGGGGTCCTTAACCAAACACATATTAATGTAGGGGTCCTTGACTTGAACAAGTTTGAGAACCACTGCTTTAAAGAGCTCCCATAATGTTCATATTCAGCCTCTCAATAAACTCATATTAAAACTTAAACACTGTTGTCAGTGTATTTTTGATGTGTTTCTGATTATGTTTAATATAATACATCTAGAAGACCAATGATGATTTGTTTTTATCCATATATGGAACATGCAGTATTATGAGAAAAATGCATTAATGTGCATCACAGAATATTAATATGTGATTCATTGAAGAATCATTTATGTAACGTTGACTCATTCAGTTGATGCATTTATTTTCACACGGACATAATGTCTGGGTCATTTATCTCATAGACATAATGTCTGGGTCATTTATCTCATAGACATAATGTCTGGGTCATTTATCTCATAGACATAATGTCTGGGTCATTTATCTCAGACATTTAAAAACAATAAAATACTAATAAGTAATATTATAACTTCATACGTAAAAATGGCCTCAAGCAACAGGACAAGCAAGGGAATCTTTTAATGTTTATGAGTTTAGAGGCAAAGACAGAGGTCCCTCTTTAGTTGAAGTCTAGTGCCCCCTAGTGGTAATAACACTGCATTTAGGGCAGCACTGTTTCCAGAACATAATTATGTAGGCATAAATATCACTTTTAAAAAAGAAATCACACCCAGTGTGAAGTGGGCGGTGTGTGGTCATCACATGACTCACTTAAAAAAAACATAAATGTGTTTTTTTTAAGTGCATAGTCCTATTTATAGGGCTATGCACATGTGTCATGTGTTTCGCTAGCCAATCACAGTCCTGTGTCAGCCAATAGAGTCAGCCAATCACATTGCAGCTAGTGGTCATCACAGTGATGGAAGCTCACTTAAAGAAAAGTATAGATTTGCATTGAATGTAGGGGTTAGGGGTGTACAATGGTGGCCAATCGCGGTGCAGGGTTAGGGGGGTACAATGGTGGCCAATCACAGTGCGGCGAATGTCGATGTCCAAACCTCACATATAGGAGCGGTTACACCACCCAAAAATCAGAGTTACAGAACTGTAAGGGTCCATTTTGTTCCATTTGAACACTCTGAATTTACTTTCCCGGAGTATTTCCAATTGTCTGTACTTTTACTTCTACTTCACTACATCTCAGAGGAAAATATTGTACTTTTACTCCTCTACAATTATTTGAAAACTTTAGTTACTTGTTACTTTGCAGATATAAATTATGATATTATAAAACATACATTAACCACTTCAGCCCTATTTTATACATAGGCTATTTGAAAATAGCCGATCTACAAGCTCACAACGCGTCGCGATGCGACGCGTTGTGAGCTTGTAGATCTGCTAGTACTTTTGGTACTTTGGGTACATTTTGATGTCAATACTTTTGTACTTTTACTCAAGTAAATTTTGAATTCCGGACTTTTACTTGTAACAGAGTACTTCTACATTGCAGTATTGATACTTTTACTTAAGTAAAACATTTGAGTACTTTTTCCACCACTGGACAGCAGTCTGGAAAGACTATGGTTGGTTCCAGGTCCTTACAGCCATCAAGGACTTCAGCTCATGACAAGGGGAATAAATACAGTGTTTGATCTGGATGTTCATTCTCAATTCACATTTCTCAATATTTTGTCATTTTTTTCAACGTCATTTTCAATTATATCTTCAACGTTTTTTTTTTCAAATGTAGTCATTGGAATGAGTACTTTTTATTTATTTAAATGTATATGTCACCCAGCAAGGGCTCAAATATGCAATACCCCTGAGACACCACAATCAGCACGCAAGTTGTTTCGAAAATAAGTACAGCTTTATTATAAGTTAAGGAATATAAAACATTTAGCAATGTAAATATGACAAGCAATAAGTACAAAACCCACTTAATATTATGCCCACAGGAATCAGGATATTATAGCAGCGTTGTTCCCACCCACTCTCTAAATAGCCCAAGTAATACCAATACACTTCAATAATAAAAGATGCCACGGCAAATCAAATGCACACCAAAAGATCACTGCAATAAGCCTACTAAAATAGGATAACACTTCTATTGAAATGACAACAGTAAAATCCAAACCATGCGTGTTCACCAAAGGAGGGCAGTATGAGACAGGCTAGGAAACCCCACTGAGAATAATCCCACCCCTGCGAGCAGCCCCTCTTAACTAAGCTACAGTTATAATACCATCACACTAGAATAAAATATCATAAAGAGCACAGCGACAATAACAGTTAATGGATCGAAATAAATATAATAACGTAATATATAACTAAACCTAAAAATGTGGAGTCAGAGTGAATTATTTCACATTAATGAAGTCAATATAATGTATAATAGGGACCATAGCTGAGGCTGTCTGGGAAACAAAAGGTCTCCGGTTCACCCCCTGGCCCTGGCCTGGTTTATAGAGCACCGAAGTCTGACGTAATTTACACATCCTTTGTTTGTCTACCTGGTTTGCGGTTTTCCTCCCCCTTTCTGAATTCCCATAGACATATTTAATATCGCGTCAAATAAGAACTGTGTTCCAAAAATAAACAAATGACCCCGGCGGTTTTACTCTTATGGATATGAAGCATCAACTGACGGTGAGAAAACTCTAATGTTACTTCCGCCGTAGACTGCCCCAACGCTCCTGATTTCGTGTATAGAGGGGCGGGTGTAAAGAGCCGGCGAGAGATTGCGGCTGATCCCATTGGTTCACCGATCTGTCCGTCAACCCCCGCCCCGTTAACACAACATTACGAGCGACGCCCACTGCACTCTGGTTGGTTGGGAAGTGAAACACTTCCTCATACCGAGTACACCGACGGGCTGGGCCAGGCTTTTATTTTTTAGCAACACTAAACAATAAAAGCCTGGAGATCGAGGCTACTTCCGCCGAATTAGTTACATTTTCGGTAGAAACAGACTGTTTCAAATATGAGTGACTGACTATCATAAACGATACAGAACCTCCTCCCTGACAATATCGCCAGGACAGTTTGTTTATTTTTGGACCACAATTCTTATATGAGACGATACTAAGATGACCCAATGTTATTCTCCATAGAGACATTACTTTACGAACCTGGGGATGAACGAGTGACGTCAGGACCTCGGTGGTCTATGGGTCCAAGTGTCCATGAGCAATAAGGCCCTGAGCGATTACTGCTCCCCGGGTTCTGTATGAAAGGTGCCCAATGCTCCTAATACATGGATTTAAGTTCTCAGTCACCGCTGATTTCACTCATTTGGATTCCACAGCAGTCAGCATGACTTCTATGGAAGCCTGTTGCACACAGCGAAAACGGCCGATCTACAAGCTCACAACGTGTGCTGTGACACAAGCTTGTAGATCGGCTATTTTCGTTTTTTTATTTACGAGTATTTGAATTGATCACACTAGCATAATCTAATAATAACAAAACCCTATGTTATCATGGGTTTACTAGTCTTTCTAATGTTGTCTGTATGTAGTCGCTCAGGTCACAGGGGGTGAGGGTGAGTGGGATATTATTGACATTATTGTTGCAGATGTTGTTGTGCTCCATAATATGTATTATTGAAAACAAAACAAAACATTTTAATAATAATAATAATCTTGGTCATTAGCATTCTTGACTTTCACCAATTCACCACAGGCCACTTGATGTTCACAGACCATAAAAATAAGCTATCCAGTAGTGCCCCCTGGTGGTAGATAACTTACATGCATTATAGAGTCACATTGCATGAAATCAAATGTAATGACTCATTCTTTGGGCTGCTTTGGTCAAGTTAATATTGACTTTTTAAGGCTCAAAATAAAGGCACAGAATCGTTGGCTTTTGTAAAATATCTTCTCTGTCGGGTGGAAACCCAAGTCCAAAACTGTTACTTTTCAGGATTCAAATTTAAAAGTAGCAGATCTACAAGCTGAACACGTGTCACTTCACGCCACGTTTCAAGCTTGCAGATCTGCTACTTTTGATGCTTTTGTGTGACTCTGTAGGAGGATCAAGTTGGGCGTTAACTTACAAAAAAAACACGATGGAGATGCAGAAACTATATTATAATTTTTGTATTTATTGAATTGTACATTGAAGAGAGTTGGATGTGTAGCCAGTCAGAGTTGAGCCTCAGGGGCCACCGTAGGACAGCTGCACTGTCACTTCCTCATTGACAATCAGTGTGAGTATTTAAAGGCCCTGCAGTCTACCAAACATAGGCTGCTTGGTGGCTGATGGCTGTGGGTCATGTGACCTGGGTCTCATGTTTATGTTTTTATCTTTTTCCCTGCCTGGGTGAGTAACATGAGGCATGGATGTTGTTTTGATGGTTGTACTAAAAATAACATTATTTTGTTACTACCCAGCCCTCATAAAAGGTTATTATGATTATGCATGCTCTTCATGGTATCACAACACCTCCAAGGCCTTTAAAAACAAGGCTCCAAACATCCCAAAACAAACTTGTAAGGCTACTTCTTGGCCTCAATCACAAAACCCATCTAACCCCTGCTCATTTTACTAGGACTGGATGGCTTAGGGTTGAGGACAGAGTACAGCAACTTGCTATGGGCCTGGTCTTCAAGATACACCACAACATTGGGATCCCCCTGTATTTGTCAAAAATACTTCCTAAATGTTAATGAAGTCCATGTTCATAACACCAGAGGCAGCTCCACAAATCATGTTCAACCCTTTTTTGGCTCAACAAAGGGAAGGAACTCGTTCTCATGCTATTCATCAAACATGTGGAATGCCCTACCAAAAGGAGTAAAGGAGTGTAAAACCCTACTCACTTTCAAAACTGCCCTAAGGATACACCTTCATGAGGCTGCAATTCCAAAATGGCCCCTGTCCAAATTTTAACCTACCCTAAGTCCTAACTGTAACCTACCCACCCCTTTCTCTTTCTTCTCTTGTACATATTTTTTTTCATATTATTTCTTCTCTTGTACATATTTTTTCACTCTTCATACCAGTAACCTGTAAACTGATTGTATGACATTCTGTATAGTAGCGTGTATATCTGTCTGTCTCTTTTATGTCATCATGATTTGTGTGCATGGGGTTCTCATCTTAAACAAGCTCAGTGCTTAATGAGTCTTCCAGTTTAGTAGACCTTGTATTGTGAATTTGTACTTCCATGTACTGCTATTCTCATGTCTTAGGCCTACTAAATAAAAGTACATCAATCAATCAATCAATCAATCAAGTCCTGAAGTGATGAGTCCATGTTGCAGAGAGGGGGATGATATGAAAGAACACAGACAATCCAAGGTATATAAATGATTTGTTGTGGTGATTGTTTGTATACTGTACTAATGTTTGTTGTTTCCACTTCCTTAGTTCTCACCACGGCTGTTTTGTTTAGCCTCCAGTTTTATTGTTGTTTTCTATTTATTGAGACATTTCTTTATGTACTAATATTTTGGATTGCCACATTCAGTGCATTATGTTAGTATACTGTGACTACAGTATGTGTTTTTTATGAATTGAGTGTATGCACTGCATTGCTATTTTAAGTAGGCATTTAATAAATCTATGTATTGAAACTGAAATACTGTTCTGTCTAAAACATAAATGTATTTGGGGGAAAAACTCTTGTCTTAAATCTCATTGGCGAATTTGTGCATTGTTGGGGAACCCCATTTATAGGTTATTCATTGATGCCAAATAAAAGTAAACTCCCAGCCACACCAGGTTACAGATTATAAAACATAACATTTGCATCTAAATGTCTATTGAGTGGTACCCTCATTTGGACCCCTGGTGGTCCCCAGACCGTCAGGTCAGGTTCATAACTATACAGCTATAAGTGTAAATGTTTCTGTTGCTTCCAGACCTCACAGAGACATTCCTTATGTACAGTATGTTCAAACATACCAACTGCCAATAAAAAGTAATTGTCATAGGACTGGATTTTCCTCATTTATATCATTGTGTGGACAAACACAGTCAACACAATGTCACAATCTCTCTCTTCCTTTGCTAAACCATCTTCCATCAAATTGACAGAAGAGTGAAACTAGTTGCCTTTGGTTTCCTTCAATATTTGACATTCTTCAGTCCTTCAGGTGTCAAAGGGTGTAACATTCAACTGACACTGACATCAATCCTTCCTTCAAAGCCTCATTTCAAAACCCCTCATTAACATGTACATTTCATTGGTAACATTCAGTATAATCCACTAGTTTCACTATCATACTCAGGCCTGCATGAAGACAGTATATACGGTTAACAGTTGTTTTGTCATCAGACAAACCTCAAGCCTGACATAAAACTTGACTAAATCTCAGGCAGACATTGTTCTACACTTGAAGAGCTTTTCATAGCTTATATTTCACACTAAAGAAGAACATGAAGCTTGATATATGATTATCACATAAAATATATTTATTACACAACCTATAACAAACTTAAACTGCTACTCAAAAATGTTAACGTTAACAAACTTATGGTTTATTTTACAGATTTTACTGTACAAAATTAAATTAAATCAAACTTAATGTATAAAATAAAGGATGGCACATTGAGAGTATATCACATTCACTGCCATTGATGGAGATCTGTCATAAAAAAAACTATATTATATAACTATATATATATAACTATATATTAAAGGTGTGCCGATATATCGTCCCAAGATCGCTTTGGAGTTTTTGAAAAAAATAAATAATGCAATAATGCAAAAACTGAAGTATTTTTGCTTTTGCTCCCCCCCCCCCATATGTTTTCATAAGCTTCCCCCCCCCCATGTATTTTCATAATAAAGTGCCATGTATCGATATTGTGAGCCCGATATAGTGCATCGTATCGTGAAATCGGCACACCCCTAATATGTATATATATTTGTAGTTTTTCACACAGAACCAGGATAACTTAATCCAAAGATTTACTGCTCCATTCACATCCTGGTTATTATAAGTATTTGGGAAATATTCTGTATCTCAGCTCCTGTGTTTTACTATGTATTTCTGGCGAAATATGCTATTTTCAACTGGGTATCATTTTTTTCTTTCACGGAAGTACAGTGAAACCCTCAGTGATTAGCAACCATCAGGGGATCCATCATACTGGAGATAAATATTCTGTGGTTCTTGACAGATTATTCAGAATGCTTAAAAATGCTGGTAGAAGCTACAGCCTGTTTTAGAAAACCCCTGGCAGTGAATGTGTTTAACAAAATATTAAAAGGGCCTAATACTCAATGTATAATAATCACATACGGACTGTTTAAAATTGTATTTAAATGTCATTTTATAACCTGTTTCTTCTTGGTGCTCTTAATGTTTTTGTTTAAATATTTGCCTTTAACTGCCTTTAGGTAATAAACATATTTATTGACATATTTTCTACAGACGATGCTCAGCAAGATGATGGCCTCTGTCTGAAGGATTACCAAACACTTTAGACCAGACAGTCCAATCATGCACCAGCAGAGACATCCAGTCATTGAAGGAGTTAATGAAAGCAGAGAAGCTGCTAGACTCCTACTCCTCCTACTCCTGCTAAGAGTTGTCAGAAAAGGTTTGTCAGACCACAGAATAATATGTTATAAACCACCAAGCCAAATTAAGATGATTTAAGTAATTATAATTAATTAATTAATTTGGGGAAAATGTACATTGAGGAGAGGAAGGAAAGTCTGCACACTGTACATCAGCTCCCAGGAATTTTATTTAAAGTAGGTACAATGTTGATACAATACAGGCAATAGGCGTTTTATATACAAACAGAGGACAGCATCGCAATTACTAACAGCTGTTGTGAATTAGTAACTACGACACACCCACCCGATCTACAAGCTCAGGTTGCACTGGCTAGTGCCACACTGAGGACTTGTAGCTCTGGGACAAAAGAAATGTTTTGACGGCAACGACGCCAACTGTCATTCAGATGGAGAAACAATTCTCCAATTGGGGAGTCAAGGGTGGGGTGGTTAGAGGACCATCAGTATAGGGCAAATCAGTGGTGGCCATTTTATGGTTCCACCTAAATAATATCTGCTGTTTGTTTGAATAAACCTTGGAGCTTAAAAGTGAGTTGGGAGCCCTATTTTAGTTTCTCCACCTAAATTCACTCCATACATTTTTCCCATAGAGATTTCAAAAAATATTTATATCAATTTATCTACAAATAAGCCATCCAGGGTCCTGGTGAATCATGACAATAAAACATTAAGATTCTGTGAGAAATATGTTTTGAAAAAGAACAAAGGGTATTTATAAAATATAGTATATCATATAATTCATTTTTTCCCCTCAAATGTTTTTTGGTCAAGATTCACCAGGAGCCTGGATGGCTTGATTCTGGCCTTAAAGTAACTGATAGAAATATTTTTGGAGATCTGTATGGGAAAAATGAATGGAGTGAATTTGAGTGGAACCATAAAATGGCCGCCACTGCTATGCCCTATAGAAAAAAAACATAGTACAATGTCAAAGGACAATATGGAAAATAGAAATAAAAATCACTCCTCAAAAAGCCTAGATGTAACGACCACAATTACAGTGAAAAATTACAATAAAGTACATTAAATGCCATATAAAATAATAAGGGACAAAATAACAATAAAATCGCATAAATGCAAATAGGCAAATGACAGATAGGCTATACACACCCAATAAATGCAGTAATAAAAGAGAACACACACATACATGGCTTGACATAAAATTCCTCGTTGAGCCCATTAGGGGCTGTATAGTATTAAGTGTGTACAGTATTAAGTGTGTACATGTAAAAGGCTCTTATATGAAAAAGTAGGGCATTAAAGCAGCACTATGTAACTTCTATATAGCATATTATGTCCCACAAAATGATAAAGTTACATGTTTAAGCTATAACAATCATCCTTTCATAAATGTATAACTCAGGGGGGTCCCTTCGGGGCTTTACTGTATTACTATGTATAGACTCAGGGGGTCCCTGCTAGGGGCTTTACTGTATTATTATGTATAGACTCAGGGGGTCCCTGCTAGGGGCTTTACTGTATTACTATGTATAGACTCAGGGGGGTCCCTGCTAGGGGCTTTACTGTATTACTATGTATAGACTCAGGGGGGTCCCTGCTAGGGGCTTGACTGTATTACTATGTATAGACTCAGGGGGGTCCCTGCTAGGGGCTTTACTGTATTACTATGTATAGACTCAGGGGGGTCCCTGCTAGGGGCTTTACTTTACTATGGGGAGACAATGAGTTTCATCCTGGCATTTGCCAAGGCACCAAGGCAGAACTGCCAGTCAAAGCAGACTGGCCAATCACAGCGAGTCCTCGCTGAACATGCTTGCAGAGACTCTTGGTAATGAAGTCAAAGACGTTGGCTGCCATGTTATTTGTGTCCAAAGTGGTCACTGATACCCCAAACTTCATAGTGCTGCTTTAAATGACGGAAAAAAACATGAAACTTTGAAATTTGGAGATTAGATATGAGGTTTCTGCCTGACAGCGACGATAATGAAGTTTGATGTGCTGAATGTGCGTTAGATGATTTAAGAACACTGTTAAAACATCTTTACAAAAGGAATTGATAATAAAAGGCACACAAGGAAAAAAAGAAAGATAAGATGATTGATTACCTTATATACTAATTTATTGTAGAACTATAGTTACAAGTCACAACAGGCCTACTATGGAAGAAGTTCAAAATGGTTACCTTTTTTTTCATGAATAAACATTTCCTGCGCAAGTGCTGACATTTTTACCATTGAGCTAATAGAGCCTGCCTGCTTGCTCAGGGGAGAAATACAATCTTAACCATCAGGTCAAAATTTGTATCAGATCCTGTTTCTAGGTGAGACATGACCTTTGACACCATCTAAATGTCTCAATAGAAGAGCAGGGAGACAAAATACAACCACCCTGATTGTATTAACTCTGAGTCTACCATACAGATTACATTTTATGCATTAAAAAAAAGAAAGTTATATAGTGCCGCTTTAATTCACACAGATTAATTATCCAACTCCAAACTCAGCAGCTCTAAATAAAAGCTTAAAGCTTAATATGGTAACTATACATGGTTACTATGGTAACTATGGTAACTATGGTAAATGTAAATACAGAGATCACACAGGTTCATCCTCTGGGGTGTCCAGAGCAGTGGTGGAAAAAGTACTTAATGTTTTACTTGAGTAAAAGTATCAATTTGTATCAGTACTGCAATGTAAAAAATACTCTGTTACACATTCATACTGTAAAAAGTTGGGAATTCAAAATTTACTTGGGTAAAAGTACAACAGTATTGGTATCAAAATGTACTTAAAGTAACAAAAGTAAAAAGTACTCATTATGCATAATGTCCCATTTCACAAGTTTTTTTTAAATTCTCAAATTTATAAGTCTAAGTAGAATCTTTTGAAAATAGCCAATCTACAAGACGATGCAACGCATTGTGAGCAAAATGTATATAGGGCTGAAGTGGGTAATGTATGTTTTGTAATAATTATCTAAATCTACAAAGTAACTATAGTAACTCCACTACAAATAATTGTAGTGGAGTAAAAGTAGCCTACAACATTTGCATCTGAGATGGAGTTGAGTAGAAGTAAATGTACGGAACATTAGAAGTACTCCAGTAGGTTCCGTATTTCAAGGGACGGTTGACACATCAGACACACATCTTCATCCTCCTGTTGACACATCAGACATACAGCTTCATCCTCCTGTTGACACATCAGACACACATCTTCATCCTCCTGTTGACACATCAGACACACATCTTCATCCTCCTGTTGACACATCAGACACACAGCTTCATCCTCCTGTTGACACATCAGACACACAGCCTCATCCTCCTGTTGACACATCAGACATACAGCTTCATCCTCCTGTTGACACATCAGACACACAGCTTCATCCTCCTGCCAGGTGGACATCACTCATCTGATGATTCAGAGCTGCTCAGCGGAGCCTGTGAGAGAGAGGAACATGTTGACGTCCATCAGGTTGATGTCAAAGTAAACCATTAAAGTAGTAGTAGTTCACCCGAAATAATGACTATAAATGACACACCCCATGAAGCCTTGAATTTTTCTGTTTTTGTCGCATTCCTAAGCCAATCATTGATCGGCGGTCTATTTTGTAGGAGACTCTGAGGTCATCAAATTATTGGCTTGTAGGAATGCGACAAAAACTAAACAATCTCCATGAATTCAAGGCTTCATGTCGTGTGTAATTGATAGAAAATAAGCAATGTTTGGGTGAACTGACCTGAGGCCTATTCTAGACAAGCACACTTAAAACTACTATATACTGGAAACCACTAATACGATCGACTTCACACTTGGAAGGTGTATTGCGGTTTGATAAATACACACTCCCTTGGATTGTATTTTCACATTACTGAAACCCATCCCTGGTCTAATAGTGGAACTGTTTGTAGCCTGGACCTGAGAGAAAAGACACAGAGAATTAAACTTACTGAGGTCCTGGTGGTCTTCAGGTTCCCCCTGTTAGATAGAGATGGCCCTGGATGGGTCACAGCAGAAGGGCTTTTCTCTCCAGATGGTCCTGGATGGGTCACAGCAGAAAGGCTCATCTCTCCAACATGGCTGCGCTTATGTGTTTTTAATGTTCGATACCGAGTGAAACACTTCCCACATATTTCACACCCAAATGGCTTCACTCCAGTGTGAATTATCTTGTGTGTCACCAGGCTAGACATTTGAGTGAAGCCTCTCCCACATTGGTCACAACAGTAAGGCTTCTCTCCAGTGTGAATTCTCTTGTGCGTCACCAGGTTACACATTTCAGTGAAGCCTCTCCCACATTGGTCACAACAGTAAGGCTTCTCTCCAGTATGAATTCTCTTGTGCGTCACCAGGACAGACATTTGAGTGAAGCCTCTCCCACATTGGTCACAACAGTAAGGCTTCTCTCCAGTGTGAATTCTCTTGTGTCTCTCAAGGTTAGACCTTAGAGTGAAGCATCTCCCACACTGGTCACAGCAGTAGGGCTTCTCTCCAGTGTGAATTCTCCTGTGTTTCTTGAGAGTAGACATTTCACTGAACTTTGTACCACATTGGTCACAGCAGTAAGGCTTCTCTCCAGTGTGAATTCTCTTGTGCGTCACCAGGCTAGACATAACAGTGAAGCCCCTCCCACACTGGTCACAACAGTAAGGCTTCTCTCCAGTGTGAATTCTCTTGTGCGTCACCAGCCCAGACATTACAATGAAGCCTCTCCCACACTGGTCACAACAGTAAGGCTTCTCTCCAGTGTGATTTCTCTTGTGCGTCACCAGGCTTGACATTTGAGTGAACCCTCTCCCACACTGGTCACAGCAGTAAGGCTTCTCTCCAGTGTGAATTCTCTTGTGTGTCACCAGGTAAGACATTACAGCGAAGCCTCTCCCACACTGGTCACAGCAGTAAGGCTTCTCTCCAGTGTGATTTCTCTTGTGCGTCACCAGGAGAGACATTTGAGTGAAGCCTCTCCCACACTGGTCACAGCAGTAAGGTTTCTCTCCAGTGTGAATTCTCTTGTGCGTCACCAGGACAGACATTTGAGTGAAGCCTCTCCCACATTGGTCACAGCAGTAAGGCTTCTCTTCAGTGTGAATTCTCTTGTGCGTCACCAGGTTAGACATTTGAGTGAAGCCTCTCCCACACTGGTCACAGCAGTAAGGTTTCTCTCCAGTGTGAATTCTCTTGTGCGTCACCAGGTTAGACATTTGAGTGAAGCCTCTCCCACATTGGTCACAGCAGTAAGGTTTCTCTCCAGTGTGAATTCTCTTGTGCGTCACCAGGTTAGACATTACAGTGAAGCCTCTCCCACACTGGTCACAGCAGTAAGGCTTCTCTCCAGTGTGAATTCTCTTGTGTTTCTCAAGGTTAGACTTTAGAGTGAATCCTCTCCAACATTGGTCACAGCAGTAAGGCTTCTCTCCAGTGTGCATTTTTTGGTGTATCTTGAGTTTAGAAACTGAAGTGAATTTCTTTCCACACTGGTCACAGCAGCAACATCTTGGTTTAACTGAGGACAGGGCTGGACAGGTATCTGAGGTAGAAAGCACAAAATCATTGCACAAAATTAAGACCAAGGGTGGGATGTTTAAACAAAATGTTGTCTGTGTCACTATCTGTTTAGGACTAATTAAGCAAAAAAAAAGATTTATAATTGTAGTGGAGGGCCGCCAAGATTGTTACGTTTTTTACCTCTTTTACTCTGCGATCCTTTTACCTACGTATGTAATATGTTCAAGCAAAGGACCTACACATGCTATCATAAACCACTTAAAGTGTTTCAATTGATAAAATAGGTCGTGAGTTATTAAACCGAAAGTGGACGCTGTTCCGACGTTACATTTTAAGCGCATATGAGACTAATTGTAACAGCATGAGTTACTAATGTAACACTGCTAAAAAACAGCATTAAACAAATCGTTTTCAGCTTAAATCAATTATATTTATTTCAAGCAACTGTTTTACATTGTTTTCATACCAAGGATGTGATAAAATAAAGTATCAAACATAAGGAATTTATAAAATCTTACCGGATGAGTGAATTCCATGGGAAAACCCATTGATTACACCTAAACAGATGCGTGTTACAATCTGGCCGTTCTGCGCTCCATTGCTTTGGCTTTGTTTACAGAACAGAACTAACGTGCATAGCGTAATAAAACGATGTAAACTGATGAAGAACAGATACATGCAGACAACCATGAGGATTTTAGCTCAGCAACATTAAAGGAAAGATTTGTAGACCAAAGATACTCAAGGTGAGATTAATCAGTTTTTCTGCGATAACTTTCTCTAGCCTGGATGAAAATACTATTTACTTCCTGGGCACGTCCATTACAGCACTGGTCACATACTGACGTGAAGACGTTATGATAAAATTGACTAATCAAGAGAAAACATGCTCGTTGCAACCATGACGCGTTACAATCTTAGCGGCTCTCCCCTACTCATACCAGAATATAAGTGTTACATAATTGTTCTGTTATTCAAAGTGACCATCAGCAGTTTTCAGACTGGATTCAACACAATTAGTGCAATAACCTAATTAGGCCTGAGGCCCATTCGACAAATGTCTTCTAAATCCTAACAGTTTTCTGAAAAATGTTGCTATATAAGTGGTGCTCAAACCTTTTCATGTCAAGGACCCCCAAAATGATATGCATTTAGCTGCAGACCCTCAGAAGAAAAATATTTTGTTCCAGGAACCCCCAGAAGCGCTTTAAATATATATATACTCCTCCCTTTTGATACATGATCTATATAGTCCATGGATCAATCATGCCACTAATTAGAAGGAAATAGCTGGGAATGTAAGGTTGTCTTCCTCCCCTGAGTGGGGGTCGAGTTCAAGAGTTGCTGCATGACAGCAGGAAATAGCGATGCTGTTCTGTGCAGCTGTGTTCTCCCTTTCTGACCTTGATCAAGTCAGTGAGTCAATTGTCTTGTGAGGTAGAATGCATGATAGAAATGGATACTAGGGATGATCTGATCACGTCATCGGGGATCGGGGCCGATCACGTCATTTTCAAAAGATCGGAATCGGGAAAAAAAGATCGGGGATCGGGAATATATACATACATATTTTTTTAATATTTTGTATATATTTTATTAATAAAATAGTTGTATTATTGTATTTAACGTTACAAAACAAAAATGACAATGTTCACGTCTTAAAGTCATCATTAACAGTCTTATGGAAACGTTTTCTCCCTCGGTAAAACACCTTGTATGGAGAAGTCTCTCTCGTCTCTGTAAGGCGCTGTATCTGCAGGCTGTAGCTCCCCTCCCCCCTCCCCCTCTCCCCTCACTCACTCACTCACTCACTCTCTCTCTCTCTCACACACACACACACACACACACACACACACACACACACACACACACACACACAGTGGTACCGTTGAGGGAGACGCACGCAAGAGGAGTAGCACGTACTGGTCGTCAACGTTGTAAAACATCTTGGATAGACCACTGGAATAATAACTGATCATCATACATCTCTAATATAGGTCTACTACTAGCCTTTGTTGCTGTTGTCATCTCAAATTGACCAGCCAAACTATTTTAGAGAGTTGTTCCAACTTCCTTGATGAGTGATCAGATGCGATGCGTTTTCAACACAAATGTGCATATTATTGCCAGTCAGCTGTGTAACACTAGCAGGTTAACGATGGCTCGTTGAGCCTGTATGCTCATTTGACCACATGGCAATCAACAGCACTAATTAATGGCAGCTGTGTGTGTGTGTGTGTGTGTGTGTGTGTGTGTGTGTGTGTGTGTGTGTGTGTGTGTGTGTGTGTGTGTGTGTGTGTGTGTGTGTGTGTGTGTGTGTGTGTGTGTGTGTGTGTGTGTGTAATATCCAACTGAATGTTTTCTGTAGTGTAGATATCAAGTAATTCCCTGTAGAGCAGGGGTCTTCAACAGGGGGTCGGGGACCCCTAGGGGGTTCTCAGAGTTACTACAGGGGGGTCACCAAATCTTTGTGTGATGATTGATTGATTGATTGAATATTTTATTAGGCAAAAAAAATTAAAACAGCACAATTACATTTACAATACTTTGTCTAACAGGTCCGTTCATGAAAGTCCTTGCGGACTTGTTTCCAATGAGGGCCTTGGTATTCAATTCATTGACATATATAGTGGCACCACAGTTCAATAACAATACAAATAATACAGAAAAAGATAACACTATATACAACAAGGGGGAACAAAAACTATGTACAAGAACAGGGGTGGGGGGTCATCTGTCTAACGGGAAAATGGTACTACCTCCTCTTTTGGCCTCCTGAAAGGTGAGTTTTTAAGGCTCTTTTAAATGAGCCCAGCGAACTGCATTTTTTGAGGGATGGGGTTAGACTATTCCAATCCTGGGTGGCAGTGCTGTAGAAGGAGAATTTGCCCATGTTTGTTTTATGGGTGGGCGGTACCAAGAAAGGTGGGTCATGGGCCCCAGTCCGAGGAGTAGCCGAATCAGTTTGGTTTGGGAGGTTTGAAGCTTAGTCTTCAGTGACACTGAGGTGTTGGAGTACCAAGAGGTGCAAGTCAAAAAGTGGCTGAATCAGGGCCCCTGAGAGGGTCCTGAGGGCCTGAGGGTTGACAAAAGAGGAAACTCTGCCCATAAATTTGGTTCTCTGGTTTACTCTTTTGACCACCTTTGTCGCCATGCTTTCACCTGTCAGGTATTTGTCAAGAATACAACCCAAATAGGCAATCTCTTCTTTGCTAGAGATTAGTGTCATCGACTTTGACCTTTAAAACACTTACATCCATCTGTCTGAGGGAATGTTTGGTCCCAAAGAGAATGGATTCAGTTTTCCCAAGGTGTAGTGACAGTTTGTTATCGGTAAGCCAAGTACGGATTTTTGAGAGTTCGGAGCTGAGCGCTTCCTCAACTTGCAACTTGTCGTCTCCTGAAATCAGGAGTGCCGAGTCATCAGCGAACAGGAACAGTTTGCAGTTACAGGAAACATTCATGTCGTTAATGTATAGACATGATAGGACCTTTTTCTTTTATTTACATTAACCACATGAACCCTAATATCCCTATATTCTGAGGGGGAAAGAGCAGACCAAGTACAGAGCCTAGGGTCAACTTTACTAAGTATTGAGAGTTTTAAATGTCTGATAAATACACTGATGACAGTGCTGTCAAACAAGTCTATGAAGCTATCAATGAAAAGGTTTAGTCTTCAACACATTATGTAGTGGGGGTCCCTGCTTCATCTCTCCCTTAGCTAAGGGGTCCTTGACCTAAAAAACCTTGGGGACCCCTGCTGTAGTACTCAGAGTAGACCCTCTCCCTCACGCTAAACTTAAAAATGACTTCTAAGTTCCACTTCCCCCCATTTGCCATCCTGAATGACAATGGTCTAATATTATTATTGTATTTTGGCTATGTGCAATAACTGCAAGCCAATGTTCAGAGATTCAGTATTTGTCTTCATTTATTTAATTCACATTTATTTTGTTGGCAATAATTCAACTGTCAGCCAGTGTTTTGAGACATATTGTCTTTTATTGCTACAAAATAAATGATAAAAATAATTCTACATGAGTAAATAATAATTTAAAAATATTCTTTTAAATGAAAAGATCGGACCGGGAAAAATCGCGATCGGCAGATACTCAAAATCAAATGATCGGGATCGGATCGGGAGCAAAAAAACGTGATCGGGACATCCCTAGAAATGGATTCTGCCACTGTGGTTGCGTTCAAGATATCTGTAACAAGTAACAAATAACATTCAGATATACTTTACCAAACGATCATTGTTGGTCCGATAAGCTGTACAGTCAAACAAGTGGGGGTTTACTGTGGGCGGAATAAACCTTGTGCCAAGATTTCATGACTTTCAAGTCTTGAACAAACCGTAGCCTTGTGACTCCATTTTGGCCCTGGTGCTTTATCTATCGGAAGGATCGATGCCGAATCAGGGGGAAAACATCAAGGTACTATAATACCCACTGCTGTGAGTGAATTACACACAGGGGTCATAACTTCCATTGCCTCCTGTCTGAGAAGGTATGGGCATGGACAAACAGTAGTTCTGTATTTAACTTGGAGTGGCATATGGATTACTTAACTAACTCATCCTAATCCTACTAATTGTCATTGTCATCTATGGGCCATAATAAGCAATGAACAGCAGTGTCAGTCTAGTTACAATCAGTTTTGCATAGCAACATCATCGTTGAGCTGTGCTCAAGAGATATAGATATATAGAGACAGCAGGCCGTGTATAGGGCTTGCACGGACGGGGGCTGCTGTGGGTTGCACTCTGTGCTTTTATGAGAGCCTTGGGCACAGCAATGTGCATAAATCAGATAAGGAAACTGTCTGTGCTGTGTTTAGAGGAAGTATTGTCTAGCTCTGTCTACAGTATCTCATAGCAGCTAACTAACGTTACAGTAAGTTTTAATATGAGCTAGACTGAGGCTTCTATTGTTATTCATTCATTCATTCATTCACATCCCTCCTCATCCATTCCATTCTCCAGATTTGTGTCATGCATGGTGCAGAATAGTCCACCTGTTTGCATGAAAACTATATACTCAAAAGTGTCAGTCTGAATGCCTCGGTGTTGGCTATATGCTGAGTGTTTCGCTTGGAGGAGGTCGGTGGGGCCACCGTGACTCAGCGACGCTGTCAATCTCAGGGACACCTGGGTTGATATTTGGAGGGTGCGGGAGGCGTCAGAGAATGCTTGCCTATAGGCCGCAAATTAGGCTGAATCCGGCCCTGTTTGAGCACCACTGATTTAGCAACATAATTTTTTTCAGAAAACTGTTAGGATTTAGAAGACATTTTTAGAATCAGCCTCAGGTCTTAATGGGTTAATATAGTTAAACAGTACATATCTACTTTACTAAATACTGTAAACTGTAGCTAAATCAGTACATACCTATTCTGTGTGACTTGATGGCTGGTTTCAACATGGCGGTCTGCATTCTGTTCTTCAGATGGAAAACTTCAGGATGGCTGTTGTCAGGCCTGGATGAGCGGGACTATACAGCCCTGAATGTTTTATCAATAACCCCGGATCTCACTAAATATAAGAATGAAAAGAAAACGGTCTCAGATCTATTCCAGTCTGGCTTCACAGCCTTCGGTAATGTTCCAGGGGAAAAAGAGTGAGTTGTTTTCTGAAAGAGAGCGAGGGAGAGAGAGTGAGAAAGAGGGAGTTACCGGCCAGGAATGTATGGCCTTGTTCATATCTCTCTCCCCCTGTGTGTGTGTGTGTGTGTGTGTGTGTGTGTGTGTGTGTGTGTGTGTGTGTGTGTGTGTGTGTGTGTGTGTGTGTGTGTGTGTGTGTGTGTGTGTGTGTGTGTTCTGAATGGCAGTGGTGGAAAGTAACTAAGTACATTTACTCAAGTACTGTACTTGAGTAATTTGTTTTGGATTTTTGGGCGGTGAAACCGCCCCTATAAGTGAGATTTGGAAAAATGTACTAACTCCTGCGCTGTGATCTGGGCCCAGGAAATTAGTAGAATTATCCTGCGCTGTGATTGGCCAATCACAGTCTATTCAGGACTGTGATTGGCCAGTGTCACATGACACATGTGCATAGCCCTATATAAGCAACCATAACTTGAAAAAAACCAAATATTTGTTTTTTTCAAGTTATGGTTTTGTCCATCATAAAGAGTGTTTCAATAAATGTATTTATCTTTTGTACATCATTGGTTGACTCCATTCAGTATTGTGGTTAGCTAGGAAGACACCGCCCACTTCACACAGGGTGTGTTTTTTTTTACTTTATTTGAGTATTTCCAGTTTTCAGTACTTTTACTTCTACTCCACTACATCTCAGAGGCAAATATTCTACTTTTACTCCACTACAATTATATGAAAACTTTAGTTACTAGTTACTTTGTAGATTTTGATTATAATTACAAAACACACATTACCCACTTCAGCCCTATATACATTTCGGCCATTTGAAAATAGCCGATCTACAAGCTCACAAGTTGTCGCGATGCGACACATTGTGAGCTTGTAGATCTGCTATTTTGCTATTTTCTGTATACATTTGAAAACTCATTCTGCATAATGAGTACTTTCTACATTTTGATACCAATACTTTTGTACTTTTTGAATACAGGACTTTTACTTGTAACTGAGTATTTCAACATTGCAGTATTGATACTTTTACTTAAGTAAAAACAAATGAGTACTTTTTCCACCACTGCTGAATGGATGTGATACTAAAACTCAACTTGGCGTCTCTATTTTGGGGCGTGATGTCATTACAGTCTTTCCTGTACTTTTTAGCCTTGTTTCTTTATTACTTTTCTTTATCTTGTCTTGGTTTTTCTTTTGATTCTGTGAAACCCAGTCTTCTTTTTTCTTCTTCTTTTGGCCAGTTCCCATCATCTGTTTCCATCTGGATGTGTTTTCTGCCCTCTTCCTCTGTGACTCCTGCCACCTGCATGTCCTCTCTCATCCATGAATCTCCTCTTCCTCCTTCCTCTTCTCCTCTTACCTGGCAGCTACGCCTTCCTTCTCCCAATGTACCCCTCATCCCTCCTTTCCTTCTCCCAATGTACCCCTCATCCCTCCTTTCCTTCTCCCAATGTACCCCTCATCCCTCCTTTCCTTCTCCCAATGTACCCCTCATCCCTCCTTTCCTTCTCCCAATGTACCCCTCATCCCTCCTTTCCTTCTCCCGATGTACCCCTCATCCCTCCTTTCCTTCTCCCGATGTACCCCTCATCCCTCCTTTCCTTCTCCCGATGTACCCCTCATCCCTCCTTTCCTTCTCCCAATGTACCCCTCATCCCTCCTTTCCTTCTCCCAATGTACCCTTCATCCCTCCTTTCCTTCTCCCAATGTACCCCTCATCCCTCCTTTCCTTCTCCCAATGTACCCTTCATCCCTCCTTTCCTTCTCCCAATGTACCCCTCATCCCTCCTTTCCTTCTCCCAATGTACCCCTCATCCCTCCTTTCCTTCTCCCAATGTACCCCTCATCCCTCCTTTTCACACGTCCAAACCATCTCATTCTCAACCTGGCCTCTCTCTCTCTTTATCCCCAAACATTGTAACCTTGGCTGATCCTCTAATGAAGTCATGTCTGATCATGTCCTGCCATATGTCACTCCTAATGAGAAAGGTAGCATCCTCAATTATGAACCTCCAGCCCCGCCTCCTGTCTTCTCATCAGTGCCAATGTTTCCACGCCGTACAGCATGGCTGGTCTCACTACCGTCTTATACATCTCCCCTCTCACTCTTACTCAGTGGTGTAAAGTAACTAAGTACATTTACTCAAGCACTGTACTTAAGTACATTTTGAGGTATTTTTTACTTTACTGGAGTATTTCTAATGTTCAATACTTTCTACTCCACTACATCTCAGAGACAAATATTGTACTTTTTACTCCAGTAAGATTATTTGAAAACTAGTTACTAGTTACTTACATACATTAACCACTTCAACCCTACTGTATATACTTTGGCTATTTGAAAGTAGCCGATCTACAAGCTCACTAAAAGCCCACAATGCTTCGCCTTGCGACGCGTTGTGAGCTTGTAGATTTGCTGGAGTAAATGTAAATTAGCAGGAGTAATATATAAAAAATGTGTGAGCTTGTAGATCTGTTATTTTCGGCTAATTTTCTTCAGAATACCGTGAATACGGATGGTAGGGTTCAAGTTGTTACGCAAAAAAAATCAAAGTTCCTATCACACAATGATTTGGCGCCCCCCCTGTAGTAACTCTGAGGACCCCCTGTTGAAGACCCCTGCTGTAGGGCTTAAGTGGTTCATTCATTCTCTCATAAATGTCAGGTTCATAACAGTAAACTGTATGTCCACATGCGCACAACACACATGATGTGTTACTCTAAAAACATACTTTACTAATACATTTTGGGGAACACAGGCCTAGTCAGTGGTGTAAAGTAGCGCAGTACATTTACTTAAGTACTATACTTAAGTAGAATGTTTAGGTACTTTTACTTTACTGGAGTGTTTAATCTTTCCAAAGTTCTATACTTCTACTTACTCTACTACATCTCAGAGACAAATATTGTACTTTTACTCCACTAAAATGATATGAAAACTTTAGTTACTTTGTAGATTTTGATTATTATTACAAAACATACATTAACCACTTCAGCCCTATATACATTTTGGATCATATCTACAAGCTCACAATGCGTTGCAATGTGACGCATTGTGAGCTTGTAGATCTGCTATTTTCAAAAGATTTTTATACATTTTATACATTTGAAAACTTGTGCAATGGGACATTCTGCATAATGGGTACTTTCTATTTTTGGTACTTAAGTACATTTTGATACCAATACTTTTGTACTTTTACTCAAGTACATTTAGGGATATTTGTGACATTATTGTTGCAGATGTTGTTGTACTGTACAATATGTATTATTGAAAACTCAATAAAAACATTTTAATAATAATAAGGTCATTAGCATTCTTGACTTTCACCAATTCACCACAGGCCACTTGATGTTCACAGACCATAAAAATAAACTATCCAGTAGTGCCCCCTGGTGGTAGCTGTAGTAAATAACTTACATGCATTATAGAGTCAAATTTTATGAAATCAAATGTAATGACTCATCCTTTGGGCTACTTTGGTCAAGTTAATATGGAAGTTTTAAGGCTCAAAATAAAGGCATATAATCATTGGCTTTAGTAAAATAACGTTTCTGTCAGTGGAAACCTCATTATGTCCAAAACTGTTACTTTTCAGGATTCAAATTCAAAGTAGCAGATCTACAAGCTGAACACGTGTCACTTCACGCCACGTTTCCAGCTTGCAGATCTGCTACTTTTGATGCTTTTGTGTGACTCTGTAGGAGGATCAAGTAGGGCGTTAATTTACAAAAAAAAACACGATGGAGATGCAGCAACGATATAATAATTTGTGTATTTATTTAATTGTACATTGAAGAGAGTTGGATGTGTGGCCAGTCAGAGTTGAGCCTCAGGGGCCACCGTAGGACAGCTGCACTGTCACTTCCTCATTGACAATCAGTGTGAGTATTTAAAGGCCCTGCAGTCTACCAAACATAGGCTGCTTGGTGGCTGATGGCTGTGGGTCATGTGACCTGGGTCTCATGTTGATGTTTTTATCTTTTTCCCTGCCTGGGTGAGTAACATGAGGCATGGATGTTGTTTTGATGGTTGTACTAAAAATACTAAAGCAGTATTTTAATCATTATTTTGTAACTACCCAGGTTGAGGTGATGTGTCTCGAGTCCTGAAGTGATGAGTCCATGTGCAGAGAGGGGGATGATATGAAAGAACACAGACAATCCAAGGTATATAAATGATTTGTTGTGGTGATTGTTTGTATACTGTACTAATGTTTGTTGTTTCCACTTCCTTAGTTCTCACCACGGCTGTTTTGTTTAGCCTGAGTTTTATCGTTGTTTTCTATTTATTGAGCTATTTCTTTCCTAATATTTGGGGTTGCAACATTCAGTGCATTATTTTAGTATATTGTGACTATGTATTTTTTATGAATTGAGTGTATGCACTGCATTGCTATTTTAATTTAATAAATCTATGTATTGAAACTGAAATACTGTTCTGTCTAAAACATAAATGTGTTTGGGGGAAAAACTCTTCTCTTAAATCTCATTGACGAATTTGTGCATTGTTGGGGAACCCAATTTTTAGGATATTCATGATTTAATTTCCTTGATACCAAATAAAAGTAAATTCCTAGCCACACCAGGTTACAGATTATAAAACATAACATTTGTATCTAAATGTCTATTGAGTGGTACCCTCATTTGGACCCCTGGTGGTCCCCAGACAGATATAAGTGTAAATGTTTCTGTTGCTTCCAGACCTCACAGAGACATTCCTTATGTACAGTATGTTCAAACATACCAACTGCCAATAAAAAGTAATTGTCATAGGACTGGATTTTCCTCATTTATATCATTGTGTGCACAAACACGGTCAACACAATGTCACAATCTCTCTCTTCTTTTGCTAAACCATCTTCCATCAAATTGACAGAAGAGTGAAACTAGTTGCCTTTTTTTTCATTCAATATTTGACATTCTTCAGTCCTTCAGGTGTCAAAGGGTGTAACATTCAGCTGACGCTGACATCAATCCTTCCTTCAAAGCCTCATTTCAAAACCCCTCATTATCATGTACATTTCATTGGTAACATTCATATAGTATAATCCACTAGTTTCACTATCTTACTCAGGCCTGCATGACGACAGTATACGGTTAATAGTTGTTGTTTTGTCATCAGACAAACCTCAAGCCTGACATAAAACTTGACTAAATCAAAGGCAGACATTATTCTACACTTGAAGAGCTTTTATTTCACACTAAAAGTTGATTACACTGAGGAAGGCATTGAGCCGAAACGCATCCGTTTCATTGCCTGTTTACTTTACATGTAAATTACGTGAGGGACACAACGTGAGTGCTAGCATCATTCTCTTGTACTTGGAACCCCGGCATCACCGGGCAAGCTGCCTGTTGTTAATAAACATATTTATTGACATCTTTTCTACAGATGATGCTGCTCAGCAAGATGTTGGCCTCTGTCTGAAGGATTACCAACACTTTAGACCAGACAGTCCCATCATGCACCAGCAGAGACATCCAGTCATTGAAGGAGTTAATGAAAGCAGAGAAGCTGCTAGACTCCTACTCCTCCTACTCCTGCTAAGAGTTGTCAGAAACGTCTACTCCAGAGAACCCCCCCCCCCCCCCTCGAAGAGGAGAGCGTCTCTGTCAGCTAGTCCAGGACTTCTGCTGTCTCCTGCCACCAATCTATGGATTGATCTTCTGTTCCAATCTAAGGTGGAAAGTTTGGAAACTACAATGCAGGAAGTCCACACCTGGTTGGATCCTATAACCACGGATGGTGGTAAGTCCACTCCAGTAATTCTGAAATGTTTTCAATTTCAACGATCCCTCTTATTTGAGGCTATGTGTATCTCTGTGATCCCATTCTATACTGTTAAAGCCCCTGTGTACACTTAACAGGAAGTCGGCCTATAAACAGGAAGTAGGCCTATAAGCAGTATTATGTATTCACATTTTGTCAGACCACAGAATAATATGTTATAAACCACCAAGCCAAATTATAATGATTTATGTCATTATAATTAATTAATTAATTTGGGGAAAATACGCATTGAGGAGAGGAAGGAAAGTCTGCACACTGTATATCAGCTCCCAGGAATTTTATTTAAAGTAGGTACAATGTTGATACAATACAGGCAATAGGCGTTTTATATACAAACAGAGGACAGCATCGCAATTACTAACAGCTGTTGTGAATGAGTAACTACTGACACACCCACCCGATCTACAAGCTCAGGTTGCACTGGCTAGTGCCACACTGAGGACTTGTAGCTCTGGGACAGAGGAAATGTTTTGACGGCAATTCTCCAATTGGGGAGTCAAGGGTGGGGGGGTTAGAGGACCATCAGTATAGGGCAAATCAGTGGTGGCCATTTTATAGTTCCACCTAAATAGTATCTGCTGTTTGTTTGAATAAACCTTGGAGCATTAAAAGTGAGTTGCAAGCCCTATTTTTGTTTCTCCACCTAAATTCACTCCATTCATTTTTCCCATAGAGATTTAAAAAAATATTTATATCAATCATTTGAAGTCTAGAATCAAGCCATCCAGGGTCCTGGTGAATCATGACAATAAAACATTAAGATTCTGTGAGAAATATGTTTTGAAAAATAACAAATGGTATTTATTAAATATAGTGTATATATAATTAAATATATATATATTTTTCTTCATAGAATCAAATGTTTTTTGGTCACGATTCACCAGGACCCTGGATGGCTTGATTCTGGCCTTAAAATAATTGATAAAAATATTTTTGGAGATCTCTATGGGAAAAATGAATGGAGTGAATTTGCGTGGAACCACAAAATGGCCACCACTGCTATGCCCTGTAGAAAAAAGCCTTTGTACAATGTCAAAGGACAATATGGAAAATAGAAATAAAAATCACTCCTCAAAACGCCTAGATGTAACGACCACAATTACAGTGAAAAAATACAATAAGGTACAGCAAATGCCATACAAAATAATAAGGGACAAAAGAAGAACAATAAAATCGCATAAATGCGATGACAGATGGGCTATACACACCCAATAAATGCAGTAATAAAAGAGAACACTCACAGAAATGGCTTGACATCAACTTCCTTGTTGAGCCCGTTAGGGGCCGTATAGTATTAAGTGTGTACATGTAAAAGGCTTTTGTATGAAAAAGTAGGGCATTAAAGCCGCACTATGTAACTTTTGAACAACTATATAGCATATTCTATCCCACAAAATTATAAAGTTACATGTTTAAGGTATAACTATCATCCTTCCATAAATGTATAGACTCAGGGGTCCCTGCTAGGGGCTTGACTGTATTACTATGTATAGACTCAGGGGGGTCCCTGCTAGGGGCTTTACTGTATTACTATGTATAGACTCAGGGGGTCCCTGCTAGGGGCTTGACTGTATTACTATGTATAGACTCAGGGGGGTCCCTGCTAGGGGCTTTACTGTATTACTATGTATAGACTCAGGGGGTCCCTGCTAGGGGCTTGACTGTATTACTATGTATAGACTCAGGGGGTCCCTACTAGGGGCTTTACTGTATTACTATGTATAGACTTGGGGGGGTCCCTGCTAGGGGCTTTACTGTATTACTATGTATAGACTCAGGGAGTCCCTGTTAGGGGCTTTACTGTATTACTATGTATAGACTCAGGGGGGTCCCTGTTAGGGGCTTTACTGTATTACTATGTATAGACTCAGGGGGGTCCCTGCTAGGGGCTTTACTGTATTACTATGTATAGACTCAGGGGGTCCCTGCTAGGGGCTTTACTGTATTACTATGTATAGACTCAGGGAGTCCCTGTTAGGGGCTTGACTGTATTACTATGTATAGACTCAGGGGGTCCCTGCTAGGGGCTTGACTGTATTACTATGTATAGACTCAGGGGGTCCCTGCTAGGGGCTTTACTGTATTACTATGTATAGACTCAGTGGGGTCCCTGCTAGGGGCTTGACTGTATTACTATGTATAGACTCAGGGGGTCCCTGCTAGGGGCTTGACTGTAATATAGGGGAGACGGTGAGTTTCATCCTGGCATTTGCCAAGGCACCAAGGCAGAACTGCCAGTCAAAGCAGACTGGCCAATCACAGCGCGTCCTCGCTGAACATGCTTGCAAAGACTCTTGGGTAATGAAGTCAAAGACGTTGGCTGCCATGTTGTTTGTGTCCAAAGTGTTCACTGATACCCCAAACTACATAGTGCTGCTTTAAAGGACGAAGAAAAAAACATGAAATTTGGAGATATGAGGTTTCTGCCTGACAGCGACGATAATGAAGTTTGATGTGCTGAATGTGCGTTACATGATTTAAGAACACTGTTAAAACATCTTTACAAAAGGAATTGATAATAAAAGGCACACAAGGAGAAAAAATATATATTAAGATGATTAATTACCTTATATACTAATTTATCGTAGAACTATAGTTACAAGTCACACCAGGCCTACTATGGAAGCAGTCCACAATGGTTACAATGCTTTTATGAATAAACATTTTAAACATTTCCTGCGTCAAGTGCTGACATTTTTACCATTGAGCTAATAGAGCCTGTCTGCTTGCTCAGGGGATACATTGAATCTTGACCATCAGGTCAAAATTTGTGTCAGATCCTGTGTCTAGGTGAGACATGACCTTTGACACCATCTAAATGTCTCAATAGAAGAGCAGGGAGACAAAATACAACCACCCTGATTGTATTAACTCTAAGTCTACCATACAGATTACATTTTATGCATTAAAAAAAAAGGTTACATAGTGCCTTTAATTCACACAGGTTAAATAGTGCCTTTAATTCACACAGGTTAAATAGTGCCTTTAATTCACACAGGTTAAATAGTCTAGTTAACAACCTGTATTATAGTATATTATGTATATGAGCTGTTTGAACTTGCAAGATGAGTTTTACTAAGTAAAAGTATCAATACTGCAATGTAGACATACTCTGTTACAAGTAAAAGGCCGGAATTCACAATTTACTTGCGTAAAAGTACAAAAAGTATTGGTATCAAAATGTACTTAAAGTACCAAAATGTTTGATAATAGCATATCTACAAGCTCACAACGCGTCGTGAGCTTGTAGATCGTCTATTTTCTAATAGCCTATGTATAAAATAGGGCTAAAGTGGTTAATGTATGTTTTATAATATAATAATTGATAATTGCAAAGTAAGTAGTAACTGAAGTTTTCAAATAATTATAATGAAGTAAAAGTACAATATACTCCAGTAAAGTAAAAAAGTAAGTACAGTACTTGAGTACATGTACTTGGTTACTTTACACCATTGAGTGATCTGATCCTTAATTTTGGGAATCATTCAATGACAGTGTCCTTTAAGCCAAGTACCGTACCTGGGGGGAAAGGGCTTTCTCTGTTGCTGCCCCCTCCCTCTGGAATGCACACCATCTAAAAAATGCCCCCTCCCTCCTCTCCTTCAAAACCCACCCCTTCAGGATAGCTTTTCCCACTTAAGGTCTAGTTAAAATGTCTCCCTACAAAAAAACATGCAGTAATCCTGGTCTCTACACTGCCTCCCCCTGGCCAGCCGGGGCGCCTGATGGAGGGGAAAGGAACTGGTTGGAATAACGTGTTCCTTCCACGTGCTACGTCCTACCGGGGAAACTCCCCCCTGTCAGGTGATAAGAAGCGGTCTGCTAACTCCTCATGTGTTGAAGGAAGCATGAGCTGGGTTCGGGGCTCTCCCCAGGCTGACAGAGGGAGAGTAGCGCCCAGGATTACACGCTTAGGCATTGGCACTGGGTGAAAAATAGGGGTTACAAAATCGTGGTGTCTCCCTAACCCATGCTTAAACTTTTAATCTAGCACTTATGTTTTAGTTTTTTTCCTCTTAACTCTTTGACTGCCAGAGTAATAGTGTAATAGTGTGCCACTGCTGCCAGCGAAAACGAGCGATTTTACTGTACCTTTTTTAAATCATGGAATATTCTCTGTGACCTCCATCCTCACGGAGATCGGCTCATTACACGCAGGGGCGTGTCGTAGTATAGGACAGCATTTTTTTTCATTCACCATTCAGAGTTATGGCCAGTGTTAAATGTAGCTTGTTTTTTTTTGCCAAAAAAGGAAAAACGAGAAAAAAAATACTTTTATAAAGCTTTGACATGAAAGGAAACTAGCTTTTTTTGGTTGTGATCACGTGATTCCTGGGTGCACTCTTCTTCGGTGGTGCTTGGATCATTCAAAGAGCCTCGTCACTGGCAGGCTACGCCTTAGCAGAATCCACAGGCAAAGAGTTAATAAAGTTTGTTCCTTCCTTTTCTTTATGTAAAGTGACTTTGGGTGCTTAGAAAAGCACTAAATAAATCTGAGCTATTATTAATAATCTAATATTATTAATAAGGGACAAGTATTTTATGGTTTCCAAACAAGGGACGGTTCCGTATTTCAAGCGACGGTTGACACATCAGACACACAGCTTCATCCTCCTGTTGACACATCAGACACACAGCTTCATCCTCCTGTTGACACATCAGACACACAGCTTCATCCTCCTGTTGACACATCAGACACACAGCTTCATCCTCCTGTTGACACATCAGACACACAGCTTCATCCTCCTGCCAGGTGGACATCACTCATCTGATGACTCAGAGCTGCTCAGCAGAGCCTGTGAGAGAGAGGAACATGTTGACGTCCATCAGGTTGATGTCAAAGTAAACCATTAAAGTAGTAGTAGTTCAACCAAAATAACGACTATCAATTACACACCCCATGAAGCCTTGAATTCATGGAGATTTTTCAGTTTTTGTCGCATTCTGAGCAGCCACCCGGTCATCAAATTATTGGCTTATAGGAATGCGACAAAAACTAAACAATCTCCATGAATTCAAGGGTTCATGTCGTGTGTAATAGATAGAAAATAAGCAATTTTTGGGTGAACTGACCTGATGCCGATTCTGGACATGCACACTTAAAACTAGTATATACTGGAAACCACTAATACGATTGACTCCACACTAGGAAGGTGTATTGTGGTTTGAGAAATACACACTCCCTAGGATTGTATTTTCACATTACTGATACCCATCCCTGTTCTAATAGTGGAACTGTTTGCAGCCTGGACCTGAGAGAAAGACACAGAGAATTAAACTTACTGAGGTCCTGGTGGTCTTCAGGTTCCCCCTGTTAGATAGAGATGGTCCTGGATGGGTCACAGCAGAAAGGCTTCTCTCTCCAGCATGGCTGCGCTTATGTGTTTTTAATGTTCCATACTGAGTGAAACACTTCCCACATATTTCACACCCAAATGGCTTCACTCCAGTGTGAATTCTCTTATGTGTCTCAAGGCTTGACATTTGAGTGAAGCCTCTCTCACACTGGTCACAGATGTAAGGCTTCTCTCCAGTGTGAATTATCTTGTGTTTCTCAAGGGTAGACCTTAGAGTGAAGCATCTCCCACACTGGTCACAGATGTAAGGCTTCTCTCCAGTGTGAATTCTCTTGTGCGTCACCAGGCTAGACATTACAGTGAAGCCTCTCCCACACTGGTCACAACAGTAAGGCTTCTCTCCAGTGTGAATTCTCTTGTGTCTCACAAGGTGTGACATTACAGCGAAGCCTCTCCCACATTGGTCACAACAGTAAGGTTTCTCTCCAGTGTGAATTATCTTGTGTCTCACAAGGTTAGACATTTGAGTGAAGCCTCTCCCACATTGGTCACAACAGTAAGGTTTCTCTCCAGTGTGAATTCTCTTGTGCGTCACAAGGTGTGACATTACAGTGAAGCCTCTCCCACACTGGTCACAACAGTAAGGTTTCTCTCCAGTGTGAATTCTCTTGTGTCTCACAAGGTGTGACATTACAGCGAAGCCTCTCCCACATTGGTCACAACAGTAAGGTTTCTCTCCAGTGTGAATTCTCTTGTGCGTCACCAGGCCAGACATTTGAGTGAAGCCTCTCCCACACTGGTCGCAACAGTAAGGTTTCTCTCCAGTGTGAATTCTCTTGTGCGTCACCAGGCTAGACATTACAGTGAAGCCTCTCCCACACTGGTCACAACAGTAAGGTTTCTCTCCAGTGTGAATTATCTTGTGCATCACAAGGTTAGACATTTGAGTGAAGCCTCTCCCACATTGGTCACAACAGTAAGGTTTCTCTCCAGTGTGAATTCTCTTGTGCGTCACAAGGTGTGACATTACAGTGAAGCCTCTCCCACACTGGTCACAACAGTAAGGTTTCTCTCCAGTGTGAATTCTCTTGTGTCTCACAAGGTGTGACATTACAGCGAAGCCTCTCCCACATTGGTCACAACAGTAAGGTTTCTCTCCAGTGTGAATTCTCTTGTGCGTCACCAGGCCAGACATTTGAGTGAAGCCTCTCCCACACTGGTCGCAACAGTAAGGTTTCTCTCCAGTGTGAATTCTCTTGTGCGTCACCAGGCCAGACATTACAGCGAAGCCTCTACCACATTGGTCACAGGAGTAAGGCTTCTCTCCAGTGTGAATTCTGTTGTGTCTCTCAAGGTCATTCCTTTGAGTGAAGCCTCTCCCACACTGGTCACAGCAGTAAGGCTTCTCTCCAGTGTGCATTTTTGGGTGTAACTTGAGTTTAGAAACTGAAGTGAATTTCTTTCCACACTGGTCACAGCATTAACATCTTGGTTTAACTGAGGACATGGCAGGACAGGTATCTGAGATAGAAAGCACAAAATTAGTCATCTTTTACATTAAGACCAAGGGTGTGATGTTTAAACAAAATGTTTTGTCTGTGTCACTATCTGTTTAGGACTAATTAAGCAACAATAATTGATTTATAATTGTAGTGGAGGGCCGTCACTTTTCAATCTTTTACTCTGCGGTACGTATGTAATATTTTCAAGCAAAGGACAAGACTAATTGTAACTGCATGAGTTACTAATTTAACACTGCTAAAAAACAGCATTAAACAAATCGTTTTCAGCTTAAATCAATTATATTTATTTCAAGCAACTGTTTTACATTATTTTCATACCAAGGATGTGATAAGATAATGTATCAAACATAAGGAATTTGTCAAATCTTACTGGATGGCAGTTTGAGTGAATTCCATGGAAAAATGCATTGATTACACCTAAACAGATGCGTGTTACAATCGGGCCGTTCTGCTCTCCATTGCTTTGGCTTTGTTTACAGAACAGAACTAACGTGCATAGCGTAATAAAACGATGTAAAGAACAGATGAAGAACAGATACATGCAGACAACCATGTGGAATCTTTCTCAGCAACATTAAAGGAAAGATTTGTAGACCAAAGATACTCAAGATGATTTTTTTTACTAACTTTGAGATGAATCAGTTTTTCTGCGATAACTTTCTCTAGCCTGGATAAATACTATTTACTTCCTGGGCACGTCCATTACAGCACTGGTCACATACTGACTTGATGACGTTATGATAAAATTGACCAATCAAGAGAAAACATGCTTGTTGCAACCATGACGCGTTACAATCTTAGCGGCTCTCCCCTACTCATACCAGAATATAAGTGTTACATGCCTGTTCTGTTATTCAAAGTGACCATGAGCAGTTTTCAGACTGGATTCAACACAATTAGTTTTACAAGAAGTGCAATAACCCAATTAGGCCTGAGGCCGATTCTACAAATGTCTTCTAAATCCTAACATCCTGAAAAATGTTGCTATATAAGTGGTGCTCAAACCTTTTCATGTCAAGGACCCCCAAAATGATATGCATTTAGCTGCAGACCCCCAGATTTTGTTCCAGGGACCCCCAGAAGCGCTTTAAATATATATACTCCTCCCTTTTGATACATGGTTTATATAGTCCATGGATCAATCATGCCACTAATTAGAAGGAAATAGCTGGGAATGTAAGGTTTTCTCCCTCCCCTGAGTGGGGTTCGAGTTCAAGAGGTGCTGCATGACAGCAGGAAATAGCGATGCTGTTCTGTGCAGCTGTGTTCTCCCTTTCTGACCTTGATCAAGTCAGTGAGTCAATTGTCTTGTGAGGTAGAATGCATGATAGAAATGGATAGGGATGATCCGATCACGTCATCGGGGATCGGGGCCGATCACGTCATTTTCAAAAGATCGGAATCGGGAAAAAAAGATCGGGGATCGGGAATAAAAATAAATAAATAATATTAATATTTTGTATATATTTTATTAATAAAATATTTTTATTATTGTATTTAACGTTACAAAACAAAAATGACAATGTTCACGTCTTAAAGTCATCATTAACAGTCATATGGAAACGTCTTCTCCCTCGGTAAAACACCTTGTATGGAGAAGTCTCTCTCGTCTCTGTAAGGCGCTGTATCTGCAGGCTGTAGCTCCCCTCCCCCCTCCCCCTCTCCACTCACTCACTCACTCACTCTCTCTCTCTCTCTCACACACACACACACACCCACCCACCCACCCACCCACCCACCCACACACACACACACACACCCACACACCCACACCCACACCCACACCCACCCACACACACACACACACACACACACACACACACACACACACACACAGTGGCACCGTTGAGGGAGACGCACGCAAGAGGAGTAGCACGTACTGGTCGTCAACGTTGTAAAACATCTTGGATAGACCACTGGAATAATAACTGATCATCATACATCTCTAATATAGGTCTACTACTAGCCTTTGTTGCTGTTGTCATTCAAATTGACCAGCCAAACTATTTTAGAGAGTTGTTCCAACTTCCTTGATGAGTGATCAGATGCGATGCGTTTTCAACACAAATGCGCATATTATTGCCAGTCAGCTGTGTAACACTAGCAGGTTAACGATGGCTCGTTGAGCCTGTATGCTCATTTGACCACATGGCAATCAACAGCACTAATTAATGGCAGGTGTGTGTGTGTGTGTGTGTGTGTGTGTGTGTGTGTGTGTGTGTGTGTGTGTGTGTGTGTGTGTGTGTGTGTGTGTGTGTGTGTGTGTGTGTGTGTGTAATATCCAACTGAATGTTTTCTGTAGTGTAGATATCAAGTAATTCCTTGTAGAGCAGGGGTCTTCAACAGGGGGTCGGGGACCCCTAGGGGGTTCTCAGAGTTACTACAGGGGGGTCTCCAAATCTTTGTGTGATGATTGATTGATTGATTGAATATTTTATTAGGCAAAAAAAATTAAAACAGCACAATTACATTTACAATACTTTGTCTAACAGGTCCGTTCATGAAAGTCCTTGCGGACTTGTTTCCAATGAGGGCCTTGGTATTCAATTCATTGACATATATAGTGGCACCACAGTTCAATAACAATACAAATAATACAGAAAAAGATAACACTATATACAACAAGGGGGAACAAAAACTATGTACAAGAACAGGGGTGGGGGGTCATCTGTCTAACGGGAAAATGGTACTACCTCCTCTTTTGGCCTCCTGAAAGGTGAGTTTTTAAGGCTCTTTTAAATGAGCCCAGCGAACTGCATTTTTTGAGGGATGGGGTTAGACTATTCCAATCCTGGGTGGCAGTGCTGTAGAAGGAGAATTTGCCCATGTTTGTTTTATGGGTGGGTGGTACCAAATTGTTGTTAACGCTCCCTCTCCCTCGGTATTGAGACTGTGGGTGTCGCTAACTTTTTGGAGGTATTTACTCAGGTATGCGGGAATAGGGGGTATATCTTGCAAATTTTAATTTACAATTTTTAAGACCAGTCCCATTTTTAGTTGTTTAACCCTGTCTTCCACCCTGAGCCAGCCTAGGCTGGCAAAATGGGTGGGAGAAAGGTGGGTCATGGGCCCCAGTCCGAGGAGTAGACGAATCAGTTTGTTTTGGGAGGTTTGAAGCTTAGTCTTCAGTGACACTGAGGTGTTGGAGTAAGGATAAGGATAATTCCTTTTAACAGGTCGTTCAGGAAAGTCCTTGCGGTCTTGTTTCCAATGAGAACCTGTGAGCAATTGGGGTTAAGAGTCTTGCTCAGGGACAAATTTCATATCATCGGCACATATGCTGGGATAGCCTGGAATCGAACCTGGGGCAACCAGGGCCAGCTGGTTCCCTAGGCGGGCTCACTAACCACTCAGCTATGGCCGCCCCATGTGAGTACCAAGAGGTGCAAGCATAGTCAAAAAGTGGCTGAATCAGGGCCCCTGAGAGGGTCCTGAGGGCCTGAGGGTTGACAAAAGAGGAAACTCTGCCCATAAATTTGGTTCTCTGGTTTACTCTTTTGACCACCTTTGTCGCCATGCTTTCACCTGTCAGGTATTTGTCAAGAATACAACCCAAATAGGCAATCTCTTCTTTGCTAGAGATTAGTGTCATCGACTTTGACCTTTAAAACACTTACATCCATCTGTCTGAGGGAATGTTTGGTCCCAAAGAGAATGGATTCAGTTTTCCCAAGGTGTAGTGACAGTTTGTTATCGGTTAGCCAAGTACGGATTTTTGAGAGTTCGGAGCTGAGCGCTTCCTCAACTTGCAACTTGTCCTCTCCCGAAATCAGTAGTGCCGAGTCATCAGCGAACAGGAACAGGAACAGTTTGCAGTTACAGGAAACATTCATGTCGTTAATGTATAGACATGATAGGACCTTTTTCTTTTATTTACATTAACCACATGAACCCTAATATCCCTATATTCTGAGGGGGAAAGAATACAGAGCCTAGGGTCAACTTTACTAAGTACTGAGAGTTTTAAATGTCTGATAGATACACTGATGACAGTGCTGTCAAACAAGTCTATGAAGCTATCAATGAAAAGGTTTAGTCTTCAACACATTATGTAGTGGGGGTCCCTGCTTCATCTCTCCCTTAGCTAAGGGGTCCTTGACCTAAAAAACCTTGGGGACCCCTGCTGTAGTACTCAGAGTAGACCCTCTCCCTCACGCTAAACTTAAAAATGACTTCTAAGTTCCACTTCCCCCCATTTTCCATCCTGAATGACAATGGTCTAATATTATTATTGTATTTTGGCTATGTGCAATAACTGCAAGCCAATGTTCAGAGATTCAGTATTTGTCTTCATTTATTTAATTCACATTTATTTTGTTGGCAATAATTCAACTGTCAGCCAGTGTTTTGAGACATATTGTCTTTTATTGCTACAAAATAAATGAAAAAAATTAATTCTACATGAGTAAATAATAATTTAAAAATACTTTTTTTAATGAAAAGATCGGACCGGGGAAAATCGGGATCGGCAGATACTCAAAATCAAATGATCGGGATCGGATCGGGAGCAAAAAAACGTGATCGGGACATCCCTAGAAATGGATTCTCCACTGTGGTTGCGTTCAAGATATCTGCAACAAGTAACAAATAACATTCAGATATACTTAACCAAACGATCATTGTTGGTCCGATAAGCTATACAGTCAAACAAGTGGGGGTTTACTGTGGGCGGAATAAACCTTGTGCGAATATTTCATGACTTTCAAGTCTTGAATGAACTGTAGCCTCGTGACTCATTTTGGCCCTGGTGCTTTATCTATCGGAAGGATCGATGCCCAAACAGGGGAAAAAGATCAAGGTACAATAATACCCACTGCTGTAAGTGAATTACACACAGGGTTAACTTCCATTGCCTCCTGTCTGAGAGGGTATGGGCATGGACACACATTAGGCCTGTATTTAACTTGGAGTGGTATATGGACTACTTAACTAACTAATCCTAATCCTACTAATTGTCATTGTCATCTGTGGGCCATTAATAAACATGGAACAGCAGTGTCTGTCTAGTTACAATCAGTTTTGCATAGCAACATCATCGTTGAGCTGTGCTCAAGAGATGTAGAGAGACAGCAGGCTGTGTATAGGGCTTGCACGGACGGGGGCTGCTGTGGGTTGCGCTCTGTTCTTTTATGAGAGCCTGGGTCACAGCACTGTGCATAAATCAGATAAGGAAACTGTCTGTGCTGTGTTTAGAGGAAGTATGGTCTAGCTATGTCTATCTCATAGCAGCTAACTAACGTTGCATAAGTTTTAATGTGAGCTAGACTGAGGCTTCTATTGTTATTCATTCATTCATTCAGTCATTCATTCACATTCCTCCTCATCCATTCCATTCTCCAGATTTGTGTCATGCATGGTGCAGAATAGTTCAACTGTTTGCATGAAAACTATATACTTGTGAGCCAAAATCAGTAGTGTCTCAGCCATACATTTGAAAACTTGAGTTCTTTCTACTTTTGTTATTTTAAGTACATTTTGATGCCAATACTTTTGTACTTTATTTACTCAAGTAAAATTTTGAATTCCGGACTTTTACTTGTAACAGAGTATTTCTACATTGCAGTATTGATACTTTTACTTAAAGGGATATTTCACTTTAAAAAAACCTTTGGGTCATTTTATCATCTACTCAGGCTTTTGTGAGCCCCCCAGACAGTTTTTAAGTTGCTTGATTCAATATTTAGATATTTGATATTCATTTTATCAGACACGCCCCCTTCCTATACGAACACTTATAACTTCAAACTACATTTTTAACATGTTAGATTCATCAAAAACACCCGTCCTTGGTTCTGGTGACTCACCCTGCCCTCCTAATACGCGAGGGGGGCGTGTTGTTTCGATTACTTTTTTCATTTATTTTATTTTTTGTTATTGTATTTTTTTAGTTTTTTCATTTTCCAAAAAAATTACAAAAAATAAATGAAAAGTTATCGAAAGAACACGGACGTGAGAGAAACAAGCAACCAGCGTCATCTCGTTCTGCACGAATAGTTGCTCATGCGCGACTTTCAGCACATGTTTGAGTATCATGAGACTCCACGATGAGTGGTAGTAAAAAAAAAAAGGTTTTCATCGGTTATAATAGACGATTATCACTCTTACACAGGCTCCCATTATGCCAACGGAGGGGGTCGCCAGACAGGACGACAGGGGACTCTCTGGAATAACTCAACGTCCCTTTCAATGTTGGTGAGTGATTAGCGACACATCAAAGATAACACTTAAAATGGCCGGATCTCTCCTTTAAGGGGACTACACCATGAATTTTTACTTTTTCTTATTTTTTGTGTGTTTTTGGTCTCCCCTTCCTCTCTTCTATCCCCAAAAATACCCCAGTTTGAACACTCAGGCTTTCACAGCAAATCTGGGGTTTTCTGTAAATTGGTCTCAAAACAGGCCAAACAGATTTGTACGTACAAATCTGTTTGGCCTGTTTTGAGACAATCCCTCCCGTTTTTCAGTTCCAACCCAAAAAAAAGAAGAAAAATCGTATTTTTTATTTTATTTATTTTCCCACATAGCGCCCCGTGCCAAACAGGACAATGTGGTATTGCAGGTGAAAGTGCTTTATAAGCCAGAGAGAAGTTATTTGGAACTAGAAAAAGTGCTCCTCGGAGCACAAGTCTCCGCCAGGTCAGGTAGATTATTGTGGCCTCCTGGTGGCACTATAATAGGCACTATAATGTGAAAAGGGTGCCATTTATTCTTAGGCCTTGCACGACAATCGAGCTGCATTCATGATTTCAGGCATTTTGTTCCAAAAATGTGGTTTGCTAAATTAGACCTGCTGGTGGCGCTATAACAGGCCAATGTGAAAAGGGTGGCATTTCTTCCTCGGCCTGGTGGGAATGTGCGTGCAAAATTTCACGGAAATGGCACACTGCGTTCATGATTTGAGGAATTTTGTTCAAAAGGGACCCATCCTGCAAACTTTGGAAGCCAATGTTAGCCAAGTAGGATGGAATATGAAATATCGGACACATCCATCTTGATCACATGACTATAGAGAGACTATGTACAGATTTGCGTGATTTTTGGACAGAATCTGAAGGAGTAGGAGCATTTTTTTTTTACAAAACTCAGCCTCCTGGTGGCGCTCTAAAAGGCATATGTGAAAAATGCAGGGCAAAGGTTTTTCCTTGGCCTCTAGGGAGTGTGCGTGCAAAGTTTGACGCAGATCAGTGCAGTTATAGCTAAAAACGTGAATTGGCCTGTTATAGCGCCACCATGAGGCTGATGTGAACGTTTTCAAGTGGCATTTCTTCCTGGGCCAAGTGGGAATCTCTGTGGAAAATTTCACGGAAATCGCATGCTGCGTGCATGATTTGAGGCATTTTGTTCCAAATGAACCAATCCTGCATACATTGGAAGCCAATTTTAGCCAATCAGGATGGAATATGGAAAATCAGACAGATCCTTGTTGATCACATGGCTATAGAGATACTGTGTACCGATCTGCGTGTTTTTTGGACAAAATCTGTAGGAGTAATAGCAAAAAAATTGTTTTGCAAAAGTCGGCCACATGGTGGCGCTATGACAGGCTGATCTGAAAAATGTGGGGCAGAGGTTCTGCTGTGACATCCAGGGAGTGTGTGTGCGCAGTTTCACAGCGACAGGGCCAACGGTGGTGGAGATTAGCTGCTCGCAGACAGAAGGACGGACACACGGACGGACGGACGGACGGACGGACGGACACACGGACGGACGGACAGGGGGAAAAACATACTCTCTCGCCATGCCTTTCGGCCTGGCGGAGACAATGAGTATATCTGAGGCTTGATTTAGGCTCAAACCTTTTGAAAAACGTTTGAGGGACATAAACAATATGATATTAAATATATATATATATTTTTAAATTCATGGTGTAGATCCTTTAATGAACAGTAAAGGCAACAGGATTAGTTAAACCAAGATAAATTCATCAAGGATATAGCTGATAAATCCCGGCTTAATCTGCTAGCTAGGTTTCGTGAAACAGGCCCCTGGTTGCTTATTTCTCTCACAAAACATGGCAACATCGGGAAAAAAAACAACAGAGGTGACCTGTCGAAATACAGTCCACAAGATAGTAACACATTTCATTGGGTTATGAATTTCACTGTAACAATGCTGGAGGACGGAGGAGGCAGACATTTGAGTAATGGGATGTGTCTATGGATTTTAATCTGTCTGAACTATGAACAGTGGTGGACAGTAACAAAGTACATTTACTTGAGTAGTAGGCTACTGCACTTAAAGGACAGTTATATGAAGATAGGTTGAACATGGTCAGGGCTCGGAAGGCAAAAGCTATCCGAATTTTATTTTAAACATTTGTGTGTGTGTGATAATGATCTGTGGTGATCTGGCATAGAAGGGGATGGAATGCCTCTGTGTTGGCTATATGCTGAGTGTTTCGCTTGGAGGAGGTCGGTGGGGCCACCGTGACTCAGCGACGCTGTCAATCTCAGGGACACCTGGGTTGATATTTGGAGGGTGCGGGAGGCGTCAGAGAATGCTTGCCTATAGGCCGCAAATTAGGCTGAATCCGGCCCTGTTTGAGCACCACTGATTTAGCAACATAATTTTTTTCAGAAAACTGTTAGGATTTAGAAGACATTTTTTGAATCAGCCTCAGGTCTTAATGGGTTAATATAGTTAAACAGTACATATCTACTTTACTAAATACTGTAAACTGTGGCTAAATCAGTACATACCTATTCTGTGTGACTTGATGGCTGGTTTCAACATGGCGGTCTGCATTCTGTTCTTCAGATGGAAAACTTCAGGATGGCTGTTGTCAGGCCTGGATGAGCGGGACTATACAGCCCTGAATGTTTTATCAATAACCCCGGATCTCACTAAATATAAGAATGAAAAGAAAACAGTCTCAGATCTATTCCAATCTGGCTTCACAGCGTCCGATAATGTTCCAGGGGAAAAAAGAGTGAGTTGTTTTCTGAAAGAGAGCGAGGGAGAAAGAGGGAGAGAGAGGGAGTTACCGGCCAGGAATGTATGGCCTTGTTCATATCTCTCTCCCCGTGTGTGTGTGTGTGTGTGTGTGTGTGTGTGTGTGTGTGTGTGTGTGTGTGTGTGTGTGTGTGTGTGTGTGTGTGTGTGTGTGTGTGTGTGTGTGTGTGTGTGTGTGTGTGTGTGTGTGTGTGTGTGTGTGTGTGTGTGTGTGTGTGTGTGTGTGTGTCAAAACACACACTCCCAGTCGGCCTAGGAAGAATCTCCACCCAATTGTCTTTTCAAATCAGCCAGTTATAGCCCCACCATGAGACAGATTTAGCAAAACAAATGTTTTAATGTTATGACCACTAGGGGTCATACGTGTATTTCCCTGTGTGTGTCTTTCTCTCCTCATTGGTGTGTGTGTGAGCTTGAGTAGTGATGAGTGACTGATTGAGTACCAGCTGGTGTGAATGGTGACTGAGTGGTGTCTGAGTGTGAGTGGTTAACGGTTAGGTGGAACCAGGCTGGTGATTGGCTCCTGTGTGGTTGACTACTCTATAAAGCTGGCTGGTGATTGGCTCCTGTGTGGTTGACTACTCTATAAAGCTGGCTGGTGATTGACTCCTGTGTGGTGGACTCCTCTATAAAGCTGGCTGGTGATTGGCTCCTGTGTGGTGGACTTCTCTATAAAGCTGGCTGGTGATTGGCTCCTGTGTGGTGGAATCCTCTATAAAGCTGGCTGGTGATTGGCTCCTGTGTGGTGGTCTCCTCTATAAACATGGCTGTCACCAGTCTTCAGATGTCTTCCTCCTAGCCAGCCTCCAAACACCAGCACTCTGTTCTGTTTCTAGCGTTACTATGGCTAAAGAATATTAGGATAGATGTTTGTATTTTTGGTTTCCTTTGTTAGGTAAGAGTAGGAGTTTTGTTTTGTAGTTAGGATTTCATGGTCCCACCCTGAGGTAATTCATAGGATTTTATAACCTGTGTGTCCTGGTTGTTTGGGGACTGAGGAGGAGGGAGTCCATTTTCTATGTTTGGTGGGACCGTACCTATGTTCCCCAGGTTCTATGTTCCCCAGGTTCTATGTTCCCCTCCCCCCCCAAAAAAGGTTCTATGTTCCCCGGGTTCTATGTTCCCCGCTCAACCAAAAAAGGGTTCTATGTTCCCCAATCATCCAAAAAAAGGTTCTATGTTCCCCACTCAACCAAAAAAGGTTCTAAAAAAGGTTCTATGTTCCCCGCTCACCCAAAAATGCAGGAAATGGTGAGACATTTAAAAAGGTTTAAATACATGTATTTATACCCATTAGTTATTTGTAATTTTCCAGTTTTTAAAGTGTCAAAATATCATGTTTTGAAAACTTCTTTGACATGACTCAAAATCTATTTAGGGGTGTCACGATACATCACGGTACATATGATACGATACACGATATTTGGCTCACAATATCGATACGATATCATTATCATTTTTACTATCATCAACATTGGCCATCATCTTCAGTTTCAAAGTGCTTAATTTATAAAGCATATAAAAAAAGTTACTAGAAAAAGTGCTCCTCAGAGCACAGGTCTACGCCAGGTCAGGTACGTTATTGTGGCCTCCTGGTGGCGGTATAATAGGCCAATGTGAAAAGGGTGCCATTTCTTCCTTGGCCTTTCACGGCAATCGGACACTGCATTTATGATTTGTGGCATTTTGTTCCAAAAATGTGTTTTGCTAAATTAGACCTGCTGGTGGCGCTATAACAGGCCAATGTGAAAAGGGTGGCATTTCTTCCTCGGCCTAGTGGGAATGTGCGTGTGAAATTTCATGGAAATTGCAAGCTGCGTTCATGATTCGAGGCATTTTGTTCAAAACGGACCAATCCTGCAAACTTTGGAAGCCAACCTTAGCCAATCAGGATGGAATATGGGAAATCGGACAGATCCGGGTTGATCACATGACTATAGAGATACTGTGTACCGATTTGCATGACGTTTGGATAAAATCTGTAGGAGTAATGTAAAAAAATGGGTTTTGCACAAATCGGCCTCCTGGTGGCGCTATAACAGGCCCATGTGAAAAATTTGGGGCAGAGGTTCTGAATTGGTATCGAGGGAGTGTGTGTGCACAGTTTCGCAGCGAGCGGGCCAATGGTGCCGGAGATTAGCTGGTAACACACGGACAGGACACACACACACGGACGGACGGACGGACGGACGGACAGGGGGTAAAACATACTCTCTCGCCATGCCTTTCCATATGACCATGATCACATGGTCATATCATATGACCATGATACTGACCATGATACTGACATGATACTGACATGATACTGACATGTTACTGACAATGATACTGACAATGATACTGACATGATACTGACATGATACCTCATGTTTAACCTCATGTTTAACCGCAATACAATCAGGGCCACAGAGATCTGCCTTCTACTGGAGGGCTGTCAGCCGTATCATTTACATGGGCTAGACCGTGTACATTTTTGATTCTTCAATTTTAGTGTAGTTCTGGTGTTGTTTTGCTTTTGTTGTTGTTGTTGTTGTTGTTGTTGTTGTTAATGATGCATGTTTTTTTATTGGCTATATCCCCCAACCCCCTTGCCTTTTTGACAGGCATTTCCTCTTGTCTGACAAGGTTTTTTTTTTTTCCCTACATTTTGGTGTAGGCCTTTTATGGTGTTTATATGATGTTAAAAAAGTTGATACTACCATGATACTACCATGATACTGACATGATATTGACATGATACTGACCATGATACTGACCATGATACTAACATGATACTGACCATGATACTGACCATGATACTGACCATGATACTACCATGATACTGACATGATATTGACATGATACTGACCATGATACTGACCATGATACTACCATGATACTACCATGATACTATCATGATACTGAAATGATATTGACATGATACTGACCATGATACTGACCATGATACTGACCATGATACTGACCATGCTACTAACATGATACTGACCATGATACTGACCATGATACTGACCATGATACTACCATGATACTACCATGATACTGACATGATATTGACATGATACTGACCATGATACTGACCATGATACTAACATGATACTGACCATGATACTGACCATGATACTGACCCTGATACTACCATGATACTATCATGATACTGACATGATATTGACATGATATTGACATGATACTTACCATGATACTGACCATGATACTGACCATGCTACTAACATGATACTGACCATGATACTGACCATGATACTGACATGATATTGACATGATACTGACCATGATACTGACCATGATACTACCATGATACTGACATGATACTGACCATGATACTGACATGATACTGACCATGATACTAACATGATACTGACCATGATACTACCATGATACTATCATGATACTGACATGATATTGACATGATACTGACCATGATACTGATACTGACCATGCTACTAACATGATACTGACCATGATACTGACCATGATACTGACCATGATACTGACCATGATACTACCATGATACTGACCATGATACTGACCATGATACTAACATGATACTGACCATGATACTGACCATGATACTATCATGATACTGACATGATATTGACATGGTACTGACATGATACTGACATGGTACTGACCATGATACTGACCATGATACTAACATGATACTGACACTTGCCATAAAACTGAGCATGATGCTGACCTTGACACTGACCATGATACTGATACTGATTATAAGATGTAACACTTTTCTCAACAATTTGACCAGTTATGGCCCGGACGGCTGGCGTGGCGGTCCGGGCACAGCGTGTCGCGGGTTCGACTCCCGATCCCGACGGACTTTGCTGCGTGTCACTTCCATCTCTCTCTCCCCATTTCCTCTCAGACTACTGTATACTGAAAACAAAAAATGGCCAAATCGTTACGCGGCGGATAAAAGCATGAAATTTGATACAGATGTCCCTTGGGTCATCCTAAAACATCCTAGAAGGGGTGCCCAAAAAAATCTTAAACAGGAAGTGACTTATGGACAAAATTCAAAATGGCCACCTAAACTGTTGACCGTTGACTCAAAAGACACCAAAAGAATCTCCAAAAAGCATAAAATTTGGCACATATGTCCCTTGGGTCATCCTAAGACATCCTAGAAGGGGTGCCCAAAGGAATCTGAAACAGGAAGTGAGTTATTGACTAAATTGAAAATGGCCGCCTAGTGTTGTCGATTGACTCAAAAGACAACTAAAGAATCTCATAAAAGCATACAATTTGGCACACATGTCTTTTTGGTCATCCTAAGACATCCTAGAAGGGGTGCCCAAAGAAATCTTAAGCAGGAACTGAGTTATTGACAAAATTGAAAATGGCCGCCTACAGTGTTATCTATTGACTCAAAATACAACTAAAGAATCTCATAAAAGCATACAATTTGGCATACATGTCCCTTGGGTCATCCCAAGACATCCCAGAAGGGGTGCCCAAAAAAATCTTAAACAGGAAGTGAGTCATTGACAAAATTGAAAATGACCGCCTACAGTGTTGTCGATTGACTCAAAAGACAACTAAAGAATCTCATAATGGCATACATGTCCCTTGGGTCATCCTAAGACATCCTAGAAGGGGTGCCTGAAATTATCTGAAACAGGAAGTGAGTTATTGACTAAATTGAAAATGGCTGTGTACAGTCTTGACAGATGATGCAAAAGACACTCATAAAAAATAATCTCATAAAAGCATGAAATTTGGTACAAATGTCCCTTGGGTGATCTGAATGCATCCTAAGGGGTGCCAAAAAAAGTTAGCCAATCTAGCATTTGGTCCAGAAGCCTGAAAGCTATGCAATCTCTACCATCTCCTGACAAATAAATTAAAGTCGCTGATTCGTGGACACCTTTATGGACACTCTTGCCAGAGGGCTGCTTAAGTTTGTAGAGAACTCAAGTGTGGCTGCAAAGCTGAGCCCTTCTGTTCGAGAAAGTGTAGATGCCGGGATGCTGGGTTACCTTGCAGAGCATTATGCCAATGTGCTGGTAATTGCGAAATGGCACACATGAATACATGTAGTTACTAAACACTAATCACAAAAAAACAGTAATGATCAAGAAGAAAATACATGAGAAGATAGAGTGTAAAACAAGCAAGAAGATGTAGAGTGCAAAATAAATAAGATGCAGAGAGTAAAATAAGAATATGCAGAGTAAGATAAGATGCAGAGTAAAATAAATGAGAATATGCAGAGAGTTAGATAAATAAAGAAGATTCAAAGAGTACAATAAAAAAATTATGCAGAAAGTAAAATAAATAAGTGATGTAGAAATGAAAACAGAAGGTAGACTACAAAATACGGCAAGTTATGCACTGCATAACCTGTCGTATTGAGTCTGCATAATATGCAGACTGCCATGGTCAACTGTTTAAACAGCCATTTAGAATTTCTTCAACATGGTCCCTTCCTAAAAAGTTTAATAAACAAGCAAACAAATAAATAACCCCTTCTAGGATATATTAAGAAGCACTCAATGTACGTACCAAATTATACACTTTTATGACGTCCCCTTATGTTTTCTTTTGTGTCAACTGCTTTTAGGCGGTCACTTCCTGTTTAAAACCTTTTTGGGCACCCCTTGTAGGATGCGTTCAGATCACCCAAGGGACATTTGTACCACATTTCATGCTTTTATGAGATTCTGTAGGTATCTTGCATCATCTTTCAACACTGTAGGCGGCCATTTTCAATTTAGTCAATAACTCACTTCCTGTTTCAGATTATTTTTGGCACCCCTTCTAGGATGTGTTAGGATGACCCAAGGGACATATGTGCCAAATTGTATACTTTTGGGAGATTCTATAGGCTTTTTGAGTCAATCGCCAACACTGTAGGCGGCCATTTTCAATTTAGTCAATAACTCACTTCCTGTTGAAGACTTTTTTGGGCACCCCTTCTAGGATGTCTTAGGATGACCCAAGGGACATGTGTGACACATTTTATACTTTTTGGAGATTCTTTAGTTGTCTTTTGAGTCAATCGACAACACTAGGCGGCCATTTTCAATTTGGTCAATAACTCACTTCCTGTTTCAGATATTTTTGGGCTCCCCTTCTAGGATGTCTTAGGATGACCCAAAGGACATGTGTGCCACATTGTATGCTTTTTGGAGATTCTTTTGGTGTCTTTTGAGTCAACGGTCAACAGTTTAGGTGGCCATTTTGGATTTTGTCCATAACTCACTTCCTGTTTAAGATTTTTTTGGGCACCCCTTCTAGGATGTTTTAGGATGACCCAAGGGACATCTGTATCAAATTTCATGCTTTTATCCGCCGCGTAACGATTTTTCACTTAGTACCCCCTACTATATCTAATAAAAGGCAGATAAAGCCAAAAACAATTATATAAAAAAAAAATCTTAATGTAACAAATTATTACGTTATTATATTATGCAAAAAACGGTTATTGCGCTATCGCTCGTGATTTTATTACATTATGAGCTTTTATGACATTTAGTTTATTATATTATGAACTGTTATTACGCCGTTATTACATTATGAGTTGCTACAAGGTGCTCTATATCACCAAGACGGCCGCCAGGGGAAAGGGGCGGGCAAGTTTCTGATAGTAATTTCTCCCCATTATGTTCAGTTGTGTGTGTTCAGAGATGTTAGTAATTATTGGAAATTAAAATGTATTTTTCCTGCATTTTTGGGTGAGCGGGGAACATAGAACCTTTTTTTTGTTAATGGAGAACATAGAACCTTTTTTGGTAAGTGGGGAACATAGAACCTTATTTGCGGGGAACATAGAACCTGGGGAACATAGGTACGGTCCCCACCTGGTGACTCCTAGGCTGGGTCCTAACATGAATTGGGGGCTCATCTAAACTTTGTCCAACCCTCTTTTTGGTTCACGGTCCATTATTTCTGGTTGACATGATAATGTTTTCTAGTGACATCGTCTGATTTGTAACCTGTTGAATATGCATTGAATGTAAGCAGAGTGGAGAAGCTGGGGTGAAAGTGTTTGTTTGTGGGTTTTTAACTGCAGTGGGAGGTGGTGAAGCTGGGTTCCAGCTCATTCAGCTATGATGCAGGTGCTCGGCCTCATATTTGCTCCCACATATCCTGCCATTACACCCAGACTCGTCCATACCCGCAGAGACGTGCAGAGGGATTTGGAGAGGCAGGGGCTGGAATTTCAAAAGGGCACCTATTGCTGGCGCCGGCCGGATGATGTTTTTTTCTTTTTACATTTTTGCCCTGATCACATTGACAAAATAAACAATCTTTGCCAGAACTGAACAGCCACAACAACCACCCAGCATGCCCTAACAATCCAGTATAGCCTTAAATTACTGGTTAACAATGTAAAATGAGCAGTTTCAGTTATTAAGTATTTAAGTAGCCTTAGATAAAGACTCTCGTAGATGATGTATTTGATCGATTTTGAAATCCTTTATATCTACGAGAGTCTTATCTATCACCCCTCCAGATTGCCCTGGAATGTCAGCTCCAAAGCCAGTACTTCTCCAAACATGTACAAATGCTAAATATAAGGTGCTTACCAGCTTTCCCCAAATGTTAACTCGGTGTCCGTTGTGTTTGTGTAGAGATAAAACATAGTAAAATCGATAAAATACATCTACGAGAGTCTTTATCTAAGGCTATATTAGATAAAGAGCGAGAGAGAGAGAGGAAATGAACAGTATAATTATTTTTAATCCACAAATACCTACTGTATCTGTCTCAAATTAAGACGGATCACTGATTGTCTGCGCTTCTCTGTGTGCGTCTGCTCTCCTCATTGATTGGACAATGGACATGTGAGTGCGTGCGCCCGGCAGGGTTAGGGTGACACAGTGCTTAATTAGTTATACTCAAGCTTTACTGGAGATGCAGCGTTTAGAGAGTAAGAAAGGGGCAATTCTCTTAGCCTTGAATGCTGCCTTCCAGTAGGGCATTTGTGTTTTTTCACCATTTATTTTTCACCATAATAAATGCTGCATTCATGGGTAAAAGGGCAGGGGCTCAAGCCCCCTTTCATGTCTATGTGTGCACGTGCATGCATACCCGGGGATGTGTTCACTCAAAGTATTTGCAGACTTTGGGTTATGTGCTGTACAGAGAGTGTGACGTGTGACTGACTTTCCTTATAATTATAATAGGATATGTTGGCTTCTGACAGTAAAATGGAGGTGAAAAGCTGGTGGGAGTGAAGGCCTCAGAGCTGTAATGCCACCCTAGTGTTCATCCCCAGTCACTGCAGGTTCCCTAGAAAACAAGAGCTCTGTCCCCATGACGGCTTCAATGTGAGCAAAGAACTTCTGAAACTTTGCAGACACATTCCCACTTGGCCATGAGGAAACTCCATCTTTCTTTTTTTTTTCAAATCTCCTCATGGTGGCGCTACAGCAGCCCATCATGACGCAATTTATAGGCCCTGTTTGTGCCAGATTACATTGTCTGTCATTGTGTGTTTTCTTCAAAATACGCTTTTTGCTACTACTCCTGCAGATTTTGTCCAAAACTTGCACAAATCGGTACACATTATCTCTGGGGTCATGTGATCAAGATATATGAGTCAAGATTTTTCAGATCCCATTCCAATTGGCAATGACTGCCTTCCCTAGTTTGCAGGCCCCATGGGTAACCAACCTGCCCTGGTGGAGACCTGTGCTCTTTTCTAGTTATTATTTATCCTGAATGTTACTTGTTGGAGTCAATAGAAACAGTCCGCACTCATAAGGTGAATTGTCTTTCAATTGTTTAATTTTACAGCAGCAGCAGTCATGACAAACGGACACGTAAACGCTGATGAAAGCCTGCTGCCTGAGTAGCTGAAACGTGTGCGTTTGTCATGACTGCTGCTGCAATAAACTTCAAACAGAACTTGTGGTGTGATACTGCCCCCTGGTGTCATCTTGTTTCCCTCCACGCGACTCAACTGAAACATCACTCACACCCCACCCTGGGCAAGACCTGGGATGTTGGTTGTCTAGGAAGTTGACAACCGGAAATGGTTGAATTTGGCGGAAGTACCGCCCAAGGAAATGACGTTGATGCTTTACAAATCTGTTAACATTCTCCGTGAATGAAACGAGTGTTGTGATTGGTCAAAAAATATCGTTTCCGGGGGAAACGGAAATCCTGTCCACTCAGGACTTCCTAGACACTCGCTGCTTTAGGTCGTGACCAGGCTCTTCTTTTCGCAGATGAGTGAGGCTGGGACCGAGGTTACTCACACCCTATAGGTAGAGGGAGTATGTTAACCCTTTAAGACCGGGAACGCATCTGTGTCATTTTAGATTTCTTTGGCTATTCAAAAATAGCAGATCTACAAGCTCATAGCGCGGCACGAGTGCCGCGCTATGAAATTGTAGATCTGCAATTTTTTTAATAGCCCAAAGAAATGAAAAATGTACACAGATGTGTTCCCGTTCTTAATGGATTGAAGGATCACATGGTTTGTCAACCAAAATCACAACAATACAACTATAACTATAACTATAACTATATCGTTCACCATGGTATTGTTTTTACAGTTGTTGTTGTCATCCACTTGACTTAGAATCATTTTTAATACTATATATTTATAGCTCTAGTTATAGAGCTCACTGCTCAGTGTGAACGGCCCTTTAATGCAGTGGTTCCTACAGTGGTTGCCCGTGACCCAAACTAGTGAAAATAGCAGATCTACAAGCTAACTTGTGGATCTGCTATTTTCACTACATTTGTTTTCTAATTTATGGAATTTATTAGATTTTTCTTTTGAAATTCCATTTAAAAATCATTGATTTTGTTTTTAATTCATGAAAGATTAATCTTTTTTGGAATGTTTTTTGGAAAATGTTTTGAAATAATTAATAACAAAATGTAGGAAACCAAAAATAAAGGGATATTTACTCATGACCCCAAAAAATGTGTTTGCGACCCATAAATGGGTCCCGACCCAGTGTTTGGGAAACAGAGCTTTAATCCACTGACAGAAGAGATTCTGTCCAATAGTATTTGGATCCATGTTAAAGTCAGGCAGTCATTCAGTGTCAAACACACACACACACACACACACACACACACACACACACACACACACACACACACACACACACACACACACACACACACACACACACACACACACACACACACACACACACACACACACACACACACACAGAGAGAGAGAGAGCTGGGATCCTGCTTATTGGCATTTTCTTTGGCTATTCAAAAATATCAGATCTACAAACTCAAACTCACCGAGTGCTGCGCTATGAGCTTGTAAGATCTGCTATTTTTGAAAAATCGTAAATTTGTGCAAATCTTTGAATATATATATATTGGTCCATATTAGTTCCTATGTTTTGCCGTAACTTTTGAACAATTTGTCGTACAGAGTCATGAGTCGTCTCACTGGACTCGGTTGAAAATCCTTGTCCTTCTTTAGAGTTACTTAGCTCTGCTCCCTGTTCTGATTGGTCGATATTTGCCCCCAACGTGGACAGAGGTGCGAGGGCCCGGTCATCGCTGCTTGCAGCTTTAATTAACTTTGCATTTCTTGTCACATATAAAGGTCTTAGTAATGCATGTCAATAAACAGCCCCAAAAGTCACAGTGAGGAAAACATTCACACAAGATGTGAAGTGGGTGTTTATCACCTTAGTTTACCTTCAGAGGGGGAACATATTCCATGCACTAGGCCTTTCAACTCTGTGGGAAGTTTGTGTTTTTACCAAAGGTGACTCATTGAGGCGTTATGAAATTAGCCTGGGGGTAAGAGTGTCTGTTTGTTCAGATGTACTGTGTCTAAGCATGAATTCATGTTGTTGAAGGTTGTGCATGCTCTCACGCAATGCAATAGGCCTACAATCAAAACAAATACCTGATGATTGAGACGATAAGATGATGATAATTACAGCTTTATCTCCCCTGAAACCAACAACCAGTCCTGTCTCTGCAGGCTCATGACCTGCTTTGAGGACATCAAGTGTTGCATGGCACACACCTTTATACAGCTGAATGAAGGCAAGTTGGAAGTTGTTCAGTTTGGCTCCCTCACAGTCATTCCATCACAGGGAATACCAACAACTTGTCCACACTTATTAACCCTTTAAGACCGGGAGAAGCATCTGTGTCATTTATAGATTTGAGCTAAAAAGCATTATTTTACACTTTGGCTATTCAAAAATAGCAGATCTACAAGCTCATAGCGCGGCACCGAGTACAGCGCTATGAGCTTGTAGATCTGCTATTTTTAAGAAATCGTGAAAATGTGTCTTATATATATTTTAAAGCAAACATTTGTAACTCAAATCTTTGCTCCTGAGGGGTCCCTGGAACAAAATATTTTGAGATGGGGGTCCGCGGCCAAATACATATCATTTTGGGGGTCCTTGACATGAAAAAGATTGAGAACCACTGACATAGTAACATAAGACATTTGGTGTTTTGGGCCTCAGGTCTTAATGGGTTGAACCCAATGTGAAACACCTTGGTGGGATGTTTGATTCTGCCTTTAAGTTTAACAAGCAGCTAAAAGCAATAGAAATATTCCGGGTTTTTTTTCTAGCTTTGAATCATTTCCAAAATCAAGCCATTTTTCTCTGCCTTTATATCCTTTTGCTTGGGTTACTGCAACTCCCTGTAGACAGCAGTGGTGGAAAAGGTACTCAAATGTTTTACTTAAGTAAAAGTAGCAATACCACAATATAAAAATACTCTGTTACAAGTAAAAGGCCTGTGTTCAGAATGTTACAAAACGAGTAAAAGTACAAAAGTATTGGTCTCAAAATATACTTAAAGTACCAAAAGTAAAAGTAATAAAATGTTTGAAAATAGCAGATCTACAAGCTCACATTGCGACGCATTGTGAGCTTGTAGATCGGCTATTTTCAAATAGCCCAGGTATAAAATAGGGCTAAAGTAGTCAATGTATGTTTTATAATATAATAATGTATATCTGCAAAGTAACTGGTAACTAAAGTTTTCAAATAATTGTAGTGGAGTAAAAGTACAATAGTTGCCTATGAGATGTAGTGGAGTAGAAGTAAAAGTATTGAATATTGGAAATACTCCAGTAAAGTAAAAAATACTCCAGTAAAGTAAAAAATACCTCAAAAGTGTACTTAAGTACAATACTTGAGTAAATATACTTAACTACTTTCCACCACTGGTAGACAGTGCAGGCTTAAAGGACTTACGGTGCTACAGGGCACCAAACAGCAGGTCAAAAGTGAAAGAACGCTCTACTATTGGGTAAAAAGTGCTGAAATATTGAAACAATGGCCGCTGAAGAAGCGGTAAAAAGGTGAAACGTGTCGGCAGCACTCGCTGGTGAAGCGAAAATCTTCTGCTGCAATTTTCACATACAACAAAAAACAAGCAAACGAAAAAAGAAAGAAAAAACACATTATGGTTGCATCGTATTCTTAAAATACAAACAAACCATGCACAGAGAGTTTCATATGGTCATCCAGGAGCTGAAGCTGGATGAAGTCAGGTTTCAGTCATATTTTCAGCTGCTGAACCTTTCTCAATTCAGCCACAATTCAGCTCTATCTGATTGCTCCACATCTCCAGGAGATGTACATTAACTTCAGGACACCCGTCAGTCCAGAAGAGAGGCTGGCCATCTTTCTCAGGTAAACTATTCATGTAATAAAGTAACCTAATCTTACTTACTTCTGACTGGTGTGTACGATAAACCCCTATCAACAAGGGTGATTACTGAACGGGCCTATTGGGCCAAGGCACAGGGGCCCCACGAGCTCAGGGGCCCCAAGAGCTCAGGGGTCCCAAGAGCTCAGGGGTCAAAGAGCTCAGGGGTGGATCCCTGGACTGAGACCGATCGCCCCTCAGTAGATGTTCGCTCACCCCAAAACATGATTTACGATTCTGTGCCTATCGGTACATAACTCAGACGGCGCTGAGACGGCTGCAGTATTGAGACGGCGTGCCTCCCTCGCGAATCAGTCCAAAACTTTATACAAAACACCTACTGAGCCCCGTCAGTAGGTCAGTATCTCACCAATCAATAGTCTGATTAAACGTTGGTAGGTCAGTATCTCTCCTACATACAGAGCAATCAATAGTCTGATTAAACGTGATAATGTCCAGTTCAGTGCATTGACAGCATCCGAAATGGGTGTTCATTTAGTGGTTGCAGAAGAAGAAGGGGCGAAAGATGTTTTCAAGGCAACCTCGGAAAACACAGTTGTGGTTGGTGGGGTGGTAGGTGGCTGTGCATGCAGCTGGTCCTGTGTGGTTGGTGGGGTGGTAGGTGGCTGTGCATGCAGCTGGTCCTGTGGTTGGTGGGGTGGTAGGTGGCTGTGCATGCAGCTGGTCCTGTGGTTGGTGGGGTGGTAGGTGGCTGTGCATGCAGCTGGTCCTGTGTGGTTGGTGGGGTGGTAGGTGGCTGTGCATGCAGCTGGTCCTGTGTGGTTGGTGGGGTGGTAGGTGGCTGTGCATGCAGCTGGTCCTGTGTGGTTGGTGGGGTGGTAGGTGGCTGTGCATGCAGCTGGTCCTGTGTGGTTGGTGGGGTGGTAGGTGGCTGTGCATGCAGCTGGTCCTGTGGTTGGTGGGGTGGTAGGTGGCTGTGCATGCAGCTGGTCCTGGGGGGATGGTAGCAGTAGCTGTTGCTGCTAAGACCTTGGCCCACACTATTCTGATAAGTTAGAACACCAGTAAAAGTTGAGATGGTCCTGTCCATGGTAGAAGATGTTTGGCTGTGACCATTGATCCGGAATATTTTATGATGATTCACGCCTCTGATAAATGATAAATGAAGTTAATGAGTTTGCGTGTTGTTGGTCAATTGAATATATCATCTCTGTCGCGAGGAAACCTAGTATGTCCAAAACTGTGACTTTTCAAGATTCAAATTTAAAAATAGCAAAAGTAGCAGATCTACTAGACCAAAACGTATCGCTTCGCGCCACCTTTCGAGCTTGTGGATCTGCTATTTTAATCATTTGTGTGACGCTGCAGTATGATCAAGTAAAGTGAAATTTACGAAAAAAAACACAAAAAGCAAAAAACTGGAAACAAAGATATAAATACTTAAAAAAGCGTAATTGTCTCCACCAGGCCGAAATAGCGGGAGTATGTTTTTTTTCCCCTGTCCGTCCGTCCGTGTCCGTGTGTCATTCTGTCTGTGTACAGCTAATCTCCGACACCGTTGGCTTGATTGCAGCGAAACTGTGCACGCACACTCCCTGGATGTCTGAGCAAACCTCTGCCCCAAACGTTTCACATGGGCCTTTTATAGCGCCACCAGGAGACCGATTTGTGCAAAACAAATTTGTTGATAGTACTCCTACATATGTTGTCAAAACATCACGCAAATTGGTACACAGTATCTCTATAGTCATTAAACAAAACGTGTCTTTCAGATTTTTCATATTCCATCCTGATTGGCTAAAATTGGTTTGCCGGAGTACTTAGTTTTCAACAAAATGCCTCAAATCATGCCACTTGAACGTTTTCAAATCAGCCTCATGGTGGCGCTATAACAGGCCGATTTGTGTTTTTATCTATAACTGCACCGATGTGTGTAAAACTTTGTATGCACACTCTCTAGAGGCCAAGGGAAAACATTTGCCCTGCATTTTTCACATATGCCTTTTATAGCGCCACCAGGAGGCCAACTTATGTAAAAAAAATATATTTATATTAAGCCTTCAAATTTTATCAAAATTTCACGCAAATCGATACACATGATATAGTCATGTGATCACCATGGATTTGTTAGATTTTTCATATTCCATCCTGATTGGCTAAGATTGACATCTAAAGTTTGCAGGAGTGGCCCGTTTTGAACAAAATGCCTAAAATCATGAATACAGCGTCCGATTGCGGTGAAACTTTGCACGCACATTGGCACTACGTTGAGGAACAAATGCCACCCTTTTAACTCATTCACTGCCAGAACTTTTTTATTTTTGCGTTTGACAAACTGCCAGAGATTTTTCATAGAAAAAAAAAAGTACTCAGGAGCCAAGATACAAAATGTTTAAGTTTTAAGTTAACAAGGAAGTGGATGGGAGTCTAGATCTTCAACAAATCATATCTCCTTGGTCTTTAGGTTAAAAATTAAATAAATAAATAAGAAAAAAAATTGGGAAAAAAAAATTAAAAGTCGTTTTAGTCGTTCTTGGCAGTGGGGGCTTAAAGGACAAAAGTCGTTTTAGTCGTTCTAGGCAGGGAATGAGTTAACATTGCCCAATTATAGCGCCACCAGGAGGCCGACTTTTGCAACACTTTTTCTTTTTTATATTACTCCTACAAATTGTATCCAAACATCATGCAAATCATATTACATATTATCTCTATAGTCAAGTGATCAAGATGGTTCCGTCCGATTTTTCATATTCCATCATGATTGGCGAATTCCGAACATTGCTGCCCCACGATAACCTACCTGACCTGGCGGAGACCTGTGATCCGAGGAGCACTTTTTCTAGTTTACTATACTTTAATGTGCTGTATATGGACATTTACCTGAACCTTGGATGTTATGAAATAAGTCATGAGGGACAAGTCACAAATTAGAGGGAAATTAAGTATCTGGTAGTAATTTAAAATGTAATGTAATACTGATGGAACCAGAGTGTTAGGTTGGATGGATATACAGAAGTATGGGGATTCCTTATCTGGATTCTGCAAGCTTTATAATACTGGCTACAACCCCCAACAACACTTTAGTAGGTTTTGTTAGATTCTTATATTCAATGGATAATCAGCCGCTATGCTAAACTGGCTGCAATTAAAGCATATCTGAAATTCTAAATGATTGACTTTGTCATTATTCTTCCCAACATGATATTTACAGTGGCTCTGATGGATGGATGTTAACTGTAAAATATGACTTCAAAATATGAAAATCATGCTTGATATTCTGAAAGGTTGGCTCTATACCGTTCCTCTATACCGTACTCTTCCTGAAAACAACAACAGAACAGCCCACTAACTGAAGTGATCATACATTGCATTTAGTGGCAGCCATAGCTGAATGGTTAGAGAGGCTGCCTGGAAAACAGAATGTCTCCTGTTCGTGTGTGGAAGTGTGCCAAAGCAAGACACTTTACCTATAACTGCTCCTGGCACTGTGCCAACCACTATGTTACTCAGGATGGGTTAAATTCAGTGGACACATTTCACAATAATTATGTGCAGTGCAAACATACCAGTGGTTGAAAAAGTACTCAAATTTTTTACTTAAGTAAAAGTATTCAACTCAATATAGAAATACTCTGTTACAAGTAGTCTACAAGTCTGGTATTCACAATTCACTTGAATGAAAGTGCAAACTTATGGCATCAAAATGTACTTAAAGCTTTTATACATTTGGATAACATGTGAAATAGGACCTTCCTGCATAATGAGTACTTTCACTTTTGGTACTTTAAAGTACCAAAAGTGTTTCCCAACCTGGGCTCCGGGGTGCCCCACCAGTGTATATTTTGTAGACTAAAACTATGACGACAATGTTTCGTCGACTTGCCTTTTTTCACTGACGAAAACTGAATAAAAACTAAACAATGATGACTAAAACACGCTAGTAGATTAACCACTTCCGCCCTATTATATATACTTACTTTGGCTATTTGAAAATACAACGCTGAGCTAAGTAGATCTGCTATTTTTTAAGCATTTTGAAAGCTTGTGAAATGGGACATTCTGTGTATGAGTACGTTTACCTTTAGTACTTTAAGTAGCCTCCATGTTGACGCCAGTACTTTTGTACTTTCTACTTCAAGTACATTTTGAATACAGGACTCTTACTTGTGAGTATTTCTACAATGTGGTATTTATACGTTTAGAGAGAAGATTGGTGTTGTTAAAAATGAAAAAAAAATAAACATTATTCTAAATTCTTCACAACTACGCACCATTTTTCAAAATGTTCAGCTTGTAGATCGGCTGTTTTCCAATGAACTAAATATAAAATAGGTTTAAATGTGTTTAAATTGTTCCTAGTTTTGCTGAGGACTCCCATGGAACCCCCTCACGGACCCCTGGTGGTCCCCCGACCCCACTTTGAGAACCACTGCTCTCAGGAACACAGCTAACTCCACCTCCCCTAAAAGTGTGCGTTCCGTGAAGGAACCAATCGGTTGGCTCCAAACATGCTTCTCCACGCCTCCATCCAATGAGAAACAGGAATAGAATATATATGTCACTCCCCCGTGAACGAAACAACCATGTTAGGGTCTGAACATCCAATAAATACAAGGTTTCATGCTTGTTTTCTTCAGAGTCTCAGCTTCACGATGAAGACTGCTTTGCTTCTTTTCCTGTTCTGTCTGGTTGAGGCTGATGACCTCCGCTATGAGGTCAAGGCGCTGTTCCAACAGCTGAAGAGCAACCTGGAGGAGAGGCAGAGCCACCTGGAGGGACAAAATGCAGGTTAGGATGTTTACCTTTCAAACATGAAAATGTTTTTCAAACATTCATTAGAAAGACAACATCAGTCACCAGAAACAGGGACGTGGGTTTTCAATGAGTCTAATTAAAATGGAGTTTGAAGTTACAATAGGTGTGTCTCAATTCAGGGGTTGCAGCCTTCAAAGTGCAGCCCTACGTAGGGTGGGTAGGGCACTGCCCCCTGGGGGGCGCATAGGGCACACACTCTGCCTGTGAAATGGGACAGCCCTTCCCCGAGTCGAGTCGAGTGAACCCGGAAAAAGCTGAGCGTCCGCCATTGTTGTTCGTCAAGCGTTTTTTTTACTTCTAAAAAGGTCTCAAACTTCTTTTTTGTGGCACGGAATTTACTTTTAAGATATTTTAGGATAGCATTAAGTTGTTTAAACTTCATATGTGGTCAATTAATCATGAAACTATTTAAAATAATAATTCAGAGAACCGTCGGGTCCTGGGGCGACTAGTGAAACTGATGTAGCCGTTTACAGCAGCCTGTTTTCGGCCTGACTCTTCCAAATGTCCCGTTGCTCCGACGGTTGTCTGTGGAACGAATTTGATGGGATTGACAGACCCACTTACATCTGTAGCCCATTGGTTCTCAAAGTGGGGTCCGGGGACCCCCAGGGGTCCTTGCGGGGGTTCCAGGGGGTCTTCCACAAAATGAGTTAATTAATATCGTGACGTCACAATAATTTTAACCACTTTAACCATATGTTATACTTTGGCTATTCAAAAATAGCAGATATACAAGCTCATAGCTTGAGCTTGTAGATCTGCTATTTGTAGATCTGCTATTGTTTGAATTTGTGCAAATCTTTGAACATATTTTTTGTTAAGCAAACATTTGTCACTAAAATCTTTGCTTCTGGGGGTCACTTGAACAAAATATTTTGAGATGGGGGTCCGCAGCCAAATACATATCATTTTGGGGGTCCTTGACATGAAAATGTTTGAGAACCACTGCTCTAGCCTATTTGTTCATAAGGCCATGTTATTTATCGTGGTTGATTCCGCGCTCTTTATTGTTATAATATTCATTCAATTAATTATGTTCTGGTTTTGTCATAACGGTATGATGTCCGACGTAACCTATACTGTGTGACTTTGATGGGTTAGTCCTATGCATTCTGAAGCACAAGATGAAATAAATGCCTACTTACCTACCTTTTTAACAAAGCTTTTTTTTGTTGTTGCACGTAACATGTTTTAATGTGATGTTTTTTTTTTTTTTTTTTTTTTTTACCCAAATGTAAAGTGTATTATAAATAAATTATTATTATTATTATTATTAGGCCTATTATTACGCCGTTAATATGAATATGATTTAATGGAAGGCAGGTACACACTGCAGGACCTTAAAGTGGTCGGGGGGTCATCTGATCGTTGAGCATTACACACTGCAGGAGTTTATTTCTTGAAATCAGCTGTCATATATCGTTTTGGTTTTCACACTATATATTGATCCCCGACCAGGGATTACACACTGTAGGATAGTTCACTAGGATGCTATCTCCAGAGTCAGACCCAATACATACATTTGTGTTTATTCCAATTCATTTTAATCGACGTATCCCGTGATATGCCTCTCCACCCCCCCCCCCCCCCCCTCTCTCTCTCTCTCTCTCTCTCTCGCACGTCAAGTGCGCTGAATCAGTCAGTGACAGAGTTGCCATGTCCGCTTATTATAAGCGACTTTGGGATTGTTTTTCTGTAAAGTTGCTTGAAAGTGTTGTTGCTTTTTTGGCCTTGTTTCCTAATGTTGTTTGAACCAGTTGTTCTCAAACATTTTCATGGCAAGGACCCCCAAATTAATATTTGTCCGCAGAGGCGCAGACCTCCCCCTTCTGAAAATATGTTGTGCCATAGACCCCCATGCAAGATCTGTGTGGATTTGGAAAATATTCCACAATCCCCCCCCCCCCCCCCCCCCAAATGTCTTCTTTAAAAATAGCCTATCTACAACGTGAGCTTGTAGATCGTCTATTTTCCAATGTATTTGTATATAGGCTTAAAGTGCTCATAGTTGGGCTTGTTTTCACAAACCTGGTTGCTTATTTCTCTCGCAAAATCTGGCAATACTCACAGACAACGAGACACACACACACACACACACACACACACACACACACACACACACACACACACACACACACACACACACACACACACACACACACACACACACACGTAAAAGTACCAATACTGCAATATAAAAATACTCTGTTACAAGTAAAAGTCCAGAATTAAACATTTACTTGAGTAAAAGTACAAAAGTATTGGCATCAAAATGTACTTAAAGTACCAAAAGTAAAAGTACTAAATATTTGAAAATAGCCTATGTATAAAATAGTGTTAAAGTGGTTAATGTGTGTTTCATTATATCATAATTTATATCTGCAAAGTAACTAGTAACTAAAGTTTTCAAATAAATGTTGATAGAGCTGTTTTTCCTTATCACCCAGACCCACACAAAGTACAAATTATGATCAACAAGATTAACTACAAATGTAGTGGAGTGAAAGTACAATATTTGCCTCCGAGATGTAGTGGAGTAGAAGTGAAAGTATTGGAAATTGGAAATACTCAAGTAAAGTACAAATACCTCAAAAGTAAACGTAATTAGTTACTTTCCACCACTGATCATTCCATTGATTTAGACACGTTTCAATCACGTTCTGCCAACATGATTCAGTCATGTTATTTTCCATTTATTTATAAATATTTTAATCATGTTCTGGTAACACAATTTAGTCATGTTAATTATTCCAGCTACATGATATGATCACATTAGTCCAACACAATTCAAACAGTGCAAATTGATTTTATTTCAAATGCAGGGAAACATTATAGTGGAGGTGCTAAGCAACATTTGACTTCAAGTCATGATACAAAGGTCCCCTTTGGTATGGAAGTACCTTAGGGCCATAGGAAAATAATTATCCAAAGAGACAAGTTAGATCACCCTTCATTATTTTTTTATGGGCGTTTTTTTAAAATGGCCACCGACAATCAACCACTATTACACCAGACCCCATATCTTTGCTTCTGTTAGGGCTATAATAATAATATTGGTGTCAAAGTGTACATTTTTGGGGTCGAGGAATTCAATTAAATAGGTTTCAATGCAAAAAATTGAATACTTAATTAATTGCCATGACAGCAGGGGGTAAAATGTGCAAATTTCATTAAAAATATATGTTTTAACAAGGTAACTTACCCCCCCCCCCCCTCTAAAACTTGTATTTACTTTTCCCTTTGTCATGGAAGTACCTTGGGCCATAGGAAAAAAAATATCCAAAGAGACAAGTTAGATCACCCTTTATTTTCTTTATATAGGCGTTTTAAAAAAAAGGCTGATGACAATTAACCACTATTATACCAGACCACATATCTTTGCTTCTGTTAGAGCTATAGTAATAATATTGGTGTCAAATTGTACATTTTTGGGGTTGAGTAATTCAATTAAATAGCCCAGTGAGCCATAGTCGTTTTTTAGACGTCCGGTTTTTTTGTAGACCTAAATTAGATGGTCTAGATTTGGTCTATAATCTAGACCAAATCTAGCCGATTGAATTTAAACAATTATTCCATAAATATTGATTAAAAAAACAACTGTAAGTTGCATAACTGATCTCCAAATATTGGACAAAAATAATTTGAATAGCCATTGATCAATATACAGTATAGTTTAGATTTAGCCTTGATCTAGACGTTTATATCAAAACTATATATCAACGTTTAGATTTATACCATATTTAAACCATTAAATGTATTACATTTTGTATTCATGTTGTTTGAAAATCTTTATATTAGGGTGCCAACATTAGGTTTAGAAATGATTATATCTCACTAGTATCACTATTGATCAATACAGTATAGTGTAGATTTAGCCTTGATCTAGACGTTTAAATCAAAACTATATATCAACGTTTAGATTTAGACCATATTTAAACCATTAAATGTATTTAATTTATTTGTCATGTTGTTTGAAAACGTTTATTTTAGGATGCTAATATGTTTAGAAACACTATTATAGCGAAATAATGTAGTTTGCATAATGTTGATAATATGCAAATATGTTTTTGAAATATTTATAAATATAACAAATAACGGCAGTTTGCACTAATGGTGATAGGCTAATATAAAATACTGAGGAACAAGTGAAAGCCAAGCAGTTTAAACTGCTAATCTCGCATCACTAGACTTTCTACAGTAAACCGCAGATTGGTTTTGGAGGTCGTTTTGCTTGTTTCTTTCACGAGACTTGGCAACATTGGTTTCGCAACAACACCGCAGATTTGTTTAGGAGGTCGGTTTGCTTAGCGGTTTCACAAGACTTGGCAACACTGGAAAAGTTTCATAACAACATGACGGAAGCCAGTACGGAACACAACTGAAGCCAGCAATGCGTTCTATAGGCAAGCCGAAAACTGAACAGAAGAGACTTTAAAGAACAGAATTGCAAAAAACATTCATTCTGAACTCAGTACATTGCATAGGTGAGTGCTAAAGGATACTTTATTTGAAGGAGATGTTTATTTGTGGTGACATAGTTGGTCATGTACAAGTTAGCATTAGCCAACTAGCTACCAGCTAGCTTCTGCTCAAACACAAATTGCTGGCGTTCAATGTTTCTGTTTTTTATTTTGGTAAACATTTCCTTCGGGCACAAACATTTAGTTTGGGTCATACGGGTCGCTATGCGATTGGCCATTTACGTTCAAACAATGCAATATTTGTTGCGCATGTTTGGACATCAAAAATAAGTTACACCGTTGTATGGTGAACGATCCACTTAGACGCTAAAATAGCATTTATTTAATCAGTGGTGGACCGTAACGAAGTACAATCACTTGAGTTTAAATACATTTCTGAATACTTTAACAATAGAATAATCGTTTATATGTGTAATGTTTAATCTTGAGTTAAAACTTTACAGAACCTTGTGAAATGTTTGATAAATGTATTAATGTAATTTCTTTCTTTTCTTTTTTAACGACCTGTACCAGCAAAACCGACAAAGAACAATAATAATGGTGCTGTCAGATCAGACACCCCAGGTAATTGTTAATTGATTGTTTCGTGTGTTTTACATGTAACTGGCCTTAAAAACACTTTATGTAGCTATTTCTCACCACTAGTAAGACAATATTTAATATTACTTTCCTTGAGTTGGGCCATATGTTGAATATATTTTAATCAATCAGTAGCCTATTTACATCAGTTCTCTTCTGGGTGATGTCCAGAAGTGGCAAACTGATGACTTTTGTCAAATTTGATCAATCTTGTGTACAGGTCTGAACACATGACGAAGGGGCACATTTCTTGTTGGTTTGGCCCGATAATTTTTTTTAAAAGTTATATTTTATATTGTTTCATAACCACTTGAATGGTGCAACGTGTTGTGAGCTTTTAGATCTCCTATTTTTGGCAAAGAGATTTGGTGTAGATGGAAAAATCAGTCCAACACTTGCAACTCAGTTCTGTTTCACCACGATTAGAGGGTTTAAGTGGTTATAGTCATTTGTGAAAAATAAGCCCTAAATATGTATTTTATTAAATACATTCTGTTATTGTTTTAGGCCCAGAAAATGTAGTCTGTCTGTCTCTAAATATAAGGCTATTCAACACCAATGACTGCAACTCCTTGTAACTATTTGTGGAGCAGTTACTCTGCTCTCTTCCTTATGATAGTAAGTTAGCAGGTCTAGATAATCTGGATGGTAAAGTGCTGAGAATATAGCATCTCCTATTTGTCATATTATTAAGAGATGTTTGGGTGTGGGTGGAGGCTAAGGTTATTCCTATAGGTCTAGGCTATACCTAGACCTATCAGTATTTTACCTGTTTTGAGCAAAATCATGGAAAAGTTGGTGCATTCACAAATTCAAGCTTATTTTGTTCCAAACAAGCTTGCAACATATTCTCAACATGCCTATAGAGCTGGTCACTCTACTTCTACTGCTTTGATAGAGGTGACTGATGACTGGCTTAAAGCTATAGATAACTCTACGCTGGTGGGAGCTGTGCTGTTAGATTTGTTTGTTATTTTGTCCTTTTTATGTTGGGAGTATTGTCATATTCGTTCATTACAATAATATACATCTGGCCTAATTATCCTCCCCAGGTGAATCACTGCCCAGTGCCCATAGCTAAGACAGTTTTGACAGCCCCTCTACACACCTCAACACCAGGTAAATTTAAATGCTATGTTAATTGATTTAAGCCCAATGTTAAATATATATATATATTGTAGATGGAAATTACAGCCTGTATCAGTATTAATGTCAAAACAAAACCTTAAGAGTTTTCTAATTCCTTCATTTCGTTTTCTGCTGTAGATCTTGACAAAACTCCGGTCAGCCGTAAAAGAGGAAGAACTGCACAAGGTGACTGCACATGAATGATTAACATTTTAAATACATTTTGACAGTTTTTGTTTGTTTGTTTACCCGCCTGTATTATCGTTGGGACTACTACTACTATGCTTTAGGTCCTCTAGAAGAAATGAGTGTAACAGAACGTTTAGCCGGAAGATTAAAATAAAAATGTATTCAAATATATTATGTATTTCAACAACAGTACATCTACTGTGGGGGCCTTACTCCTGAACAGAACAAACTAGGACTCCACAATGAAAATGTGGATAAAGCACAGTATATATCATACATGACTTGATGGTGTAAGAAGGTGTAATTTCAACGTGTTTTCACACCCAGCAGAACATTGAAGCTACACACCGGTCCAAATCAGATCCAGAAATACACAAGGTAACTTTCAATTGACTGTAGCAGTGAGCAAAATGGGTTTCAATGGGGGTTTTCTCTCCCCCAACAGTGAAGCCGTAATCTGGGCCAAGAAAATGTCTGGACTCTACTCCACCTTTCAATTGACTATAACAGTAATCCTCAATGGTGATGTTGCAAGTATGACATGTAGCCTAATTACCTTGTCTTTCACCAACAGGAAATCTTATCAGAACTCCCAGGAGAAAGTCACAGGATTCCAAAAGGTACATTTTGATAAAGTTTGGAAGTCATCTTACTCTGGCAAAAGTTTAATTGGGGAGAGATAATGATGTTGAACTTGAAAACAAGTAATGTTGTTTATTAAGATCTGCACCAGCCAAAGTATAGCCTCACATTCTAAATCACAGGCAGACTGTCACATGGTTTGTTTATTTCAGTTTCCCATGTCGGAGAAAAGTAAGAATGGAAGTATTATTTATCACTTTCCACTGTGTTAGTGTATTATTTCTGTTTCATATCAACATAATTGTCTTCATTGCAGGTAGGCAGAGTGTGCCGTTTTTCTTTTTACAATTTAGCTTCACGTTTTCTTTTTGTTTCAGACTTTTCACCAATGGCCTGATGAGTCCTTTCTACTTGCATGGACAGCAGGAGAGAGCTTTCAAAAGCACTGCCTTCTATCTGTCATCAATGGTAAAAATAACTTTGTCAGTGCTAGTTATTTGTTGATTGCTTATTCACGTTGTACACGTGTGACTGACATATACTAGATAACCTCTGTAATGTCTACTGTCAGTCTGAGAGTTATTTGTCATTGTTTTGACTGCAGAAGCCATTCAGAAGACATTCAGAGAGACAATGGAGAACCCGGTCAGCGCTGCCATCTCTGACCACTTCAAGCAGGCGCCTGGTAGAAGTGGTGGAGAGGGATACAAGAAGAAGAGGGCCACGCCTTGAAGCAAATCCAATGTTATTATTTGGTCAAAACATTTTGTTAAAACTTGTCTTTTCTTGTTGTTTAACGCAAAGACAGGGAACGCATCCGTGTCACTTAAGATTTCTTTGGCTATTCAAAAAATAGCTGATTTACAAGCTCATAGCGCGGAACTCGGTGCCGCGCTAAGAGCTTGTAGATCTTCTATTTTTTGAAGATTAAAAAAAAAAGTGTAAATCTTTGAATAAATATATATATACATTTAAACTCAAGTCTAGGCAAAGCAAAGATTTGACGTAAAAACATACATTCAAAGATTTGCAAAAATGTTCAAGATTGTTAAAACAAAAATATAGCAGATCGACTAGCGCCGAGTGCTGTGCTATGAGCTTGTAGATCTGCTATTTTTTAATAGCTCAAGTATAAGATGTGTTAAAGCAGAGGTCTTCAACAGAGGGTCCGGGATCCCTAGGGGGTCCTCAGAGTTACTACAGGGGGTCCGCCAAATCTTTGTGTGATATGATATTTTTTACATTAACCACTTGAACCCTAGCATCCTTTTTCTGAGGAGAGCTTTAGCCAAAAATAGCAGATCTACAAGCTCACAACGCCTTGCGCTGCGAGGCGTTGTGAGCTTGTAGATCTGCTATTTTTGGCAAAGAGGTTTGGTGTAGAGGGGGAAAAAAAGATGAATCTACAACACAATGTTATAGATATGGGGGTCCCTGCTTCATCTCTAGTCGGGTCCTTGGCCTGAAAACGTTGAAGACCCCTGTGTTAAAGTGTTTAAAATCTAACATGACAGGTCTTAATGGCTTAAAGCATTAAGAGGTGCAGAAATTAAAGAACGATTGTACAAGCTTTGGTATGTTTTTTTTGTTGAAATATGTATTGTGATTGAAATTACAGTTGAAGGATAGTTATGTTCAGAGTAGATCAATGTTAACATTAAGAAACATGATTTTATCCAGTGGTACAATAAAGAGTAGCATGACATTAGTGTCACACTGCAACCTATTTAAAAGATCCAGAAAGATAACAACATAATGTTAACAAATGATCAGAACATCATGGGACTACACCACTACCAAGGTAAGCAAAACAGGTAAAATTTGGTCCATCAGGTAGTTTTTGTAGAGAACCTGGATCTGCATTAAAATTGAGGCATTTAAATGCATTAATATAGGTTTGTGTGAATAATTTGATAGCTCTTAAAGGTGTATATTGCCTACAAGTTGTTTAGATGTTATTTAAACATATGATTTAATTATAAGTATATTAATATCCTTATTAAATAGACGTTTACATGACGTCTAAACAACGTTCATAGTCTATAATAGGGTTTAACCCACTGAGCGTCTATTAGACGTCTAAATAACGTCTAGGCTAAATCCGGTTTATGAGTGGTCTAAAAGTGAAAGTTTTTTCGACGTCTAGGCTAAGCCTAGACGTTCTTTCAACGTCATTTGAACGGTTATATATTTATATCTAGCCGTCCAAACGACGTTGAAATAACGTCTAGGCTAGGTTTAGACGTTGAAAAAACTTTCAATTCTAGACCACTCATAAACCGGATTTAGCCTAGACGGCTAGGTGACGTTTAGACGTCATTTAAACGTCTAATAGCCCGAAAAATGCTCAGTGGGTTTCTACAACTATATAGCATATTATGTCCCACAAAATGATAAAGTTACATGTTTAAGCTATAACAATCATCCTTTCATAAATGTATAACTCAGGGGGGTCCCTTCGGGGCTTTACTGTATTACTATGTATAGACTCAGGGGGTCCCTGCTAGGGGCTTTACTGTATTATTATGTATAGACTCAGGGGGTCCCTGCTAGGGGCTTTACTGTATTACTATGTATAGACTCAGGGGGGTCCCTGCTAGGGGCTTTACTGTATTACTATGTATAGACTCAGGGGGGTCCCTGCTAGGGGCTTTACTTTACTATGGGGAGACAATGAGTTTCATCCTGGCATTTGCCAAGGCACCAAGGCAGAACTGCCAGTCAAAGCAGACTGGCCAATCACAGCGAGTCCTCGCTGAACATGCTTGCAGAGACTCTTGGTAATGAAGTCAAAGACGTTGGCTGCCATGTTATTTGTGTCCAAAGTGGTCACTGATACCCCAAACTTCATAGTGCTGCTTTAAATGACGGAAAAAAACATGAAACTTTGAAATTTGGAGATTAGATATGAGGTTTCTGCCTGACAGCGACGATAATGAAGTTTGATGTGCTGAATGTGCGTTAGATGATTTAAGAACACTGTTAAAACATCTTTACAAAAGGAATTGATAATAAAAGGCACACAAGGAAAAAAAGAAAGATAAGATGATTGATTACCTTATATACTAATTTATTGTAGAACTATAGTTACAAGTCACAACAGGCCTACTATGGAAGAAGTTCAAAATGGTTACCTTTTTTTTCATGAATAAACATTTCCTGCGCAAGTGCTGACATTTTTACCATTGAGCTAATAGAGCCTGCCTGCTTGCTCAGGGGAGAAATACAATCTTAACCATCAGGTCAAAATTTGTATCAGATCCTGTTTCTAGGTGAGACATGACCTTTGACACCATCTAAATGTCTCAATAGAAGAGCAGGGAGACAAAATACAACCACCCTGATTGTATTAACTCTGAGTCTACCATACAGATTACATTTTATGCATTAAAAAAAAGAAAGTTATATAGTGCCGCTTTAATTCACACAGATTAATTATCCAACTCCAAACTCAGCAGCTCTAAATAAAAGCTTAAAGCTTAATATGGTAACTATACATGGTTACTATGGTAACTATGGTAACTATGGTAAATGTAAATACAGAGATCACACAGGTTCATCCTCTGGGGTGTCCAGAGCAGTGGTGGAAAAAGTACTTAATGTTTTACTTGAGTAAAAGTATCAATTTGTATCAGTACTGCAATGTAAAAAATACTCTGTTACACATTCATACTGTAAAAAGTTGGGAATTCAAAATTTACTTGGGTAAAAGTACAACAGTATTGGTATCAAAATGTACTTAAAGTAACAAAAGTAAAAAGTACTCATTATGCATAATGTCCCATTTCACAAGTTTTTTTTAAATTCTCAAATTTATAAGTCTAAGTAGAATCTTTTGAAAATAGCCAATCTACAAGACGATGCAACGCATTGTGAGCAAAATGTATATAGGGCTGAAGTGGGTAATGTATGTTTTGTAATAATTATCTAAATCTACAAAGTAACTATAGTAACTCCACTACAAATAATTGTAGTGGAGTAAAAGTAGCCTACAACATTTGCATCTGAGATGGAGTTGAGTAGAAGTAAATGTACGGAACATTAGAAGTACTCCAGTAGGTTCCGTATTTCAAGGGACGGTTGACACATCAGACACACATCTTCATCCTCCTGTTGACACATCAGACATACAGCTTCATCCTCCTGTTGACACATCAGACACACATCTTCATCCTCCTGTTGACACATCAGACACACATCTTCATCCTCCTGTTGACACATCAGACACACAGCTTCATCCTCCTGTTGACACATCAGACACACAGCCTCATCCTCCTGTTGACACATCAGACATACAGCTTCATCCTCCTGTTGACACATCAGACACACAGCTTCATCCTCCTGCCAGGTGGACATCACTCATCTGATGATTCAGAGCTGCTCAGCGGAGCCTGTGAGAGAGAGGAACATGTTGACGTCCATCAGGTTGATGTCAAAGTAAACCATTAAAGTAGTAGTAGTTCACCCGAAATAATGACTATAAATGACACACCCCATGAAGCCTTGAATTTTTCTGTTTTTGTCGCATTCCTAAGCCAATCATTGATCGGCGGTCTATTTTGTAGGAGACTCTGAGGTCATCAAATTATTGGCTTGTAGGAATGCGACAAAAACTAAACAATCTCCATGAATTCAAGGCTTCATGTCGTGTGTAATTGATAGAAAATAAGCAATGTTTGGGTGAACTGACCTGAGGCCTATTCTAGACAAGCACACTTAAAACTACTATATACTGGAAACCACTAATACGATCGACTTCACACTTGGAAGGTGTATTGCGGTTTGATAAATACACACTCCCTTGGATTGTATTTTCACATTACTGAAACCCATCCCTGGTCTAATAGTGGAACTGTTTGTAGCCTGGACCTGAGAGAAAAGACACAGAGAATTAAACTTACTGAGGTCCTGGTGGTCTTCAGGTTCCCCCTGTTAGATAGAGATGGCCCTGGATGGGTCACAGCAGAAGGGCTTTTCTCTCCAGATGGTCCTGGATGGGTCACAGCAGAAAGGCTCATCTCTCCAACATGGCTGCGCTTATGTGTTTTTAATGTTCGATACCGAGTGAAACACTTCCCACATATTTCACACCCAAATGGCTTCACTCCAGTGTGAATTATCTTGTGTGTCACCAGGCTAGACATTTGAGTGAAGCCTCTCCCACATTGGTCACAACAGTAAGGCTTCTCTCCAGTGTGAATTCTCTTGTGCGTCACCAGGTTACACATTTCAGTGAAGCCTCTCCCACATTGGTCACAACAGTAAGGCTTCTCTCCAGTATGAATTCTCTTGTGCGTCACCAGGACAGACATTTGAGTGAAGCCTCTCCCACATTGGTCACAACAGTAAGGCTTCTCTCCAGTGTGAATTCTCTTGTGTCTCTCAAGGTTAGACCTTAGAGTGAAGCATCTCCCACACTGGTCACAGCAGTAGGGCTTCTCTCCAGTGTGAATTCTCCTGTGTTTTTTGAGAGTAGACATTTCACTGAACTTTGTACCACATTGGTCACAGCAGTAAGGCTTCTCTCCAGTGTGAATTCTCTTGTGCGTCACCAGGCTAGACATAACAGTGAAGCCCCTCCCACACTGGTCACAACAGTAAGGCTTCTCTCCAGTGTGAATTCTCTTGTGCGTCACCAGCCCAGACATTACAATGAAGCCTCTCCCACACTGGTCACAACAGTAAGGCTTCTCTCCAGTGTGATTTCTCTTGTGCGTCACCAGGCTTGACATTTGAGTGAACCCTCTCCCACACTGGTCACAGCAGTAAGGCTTCTCTCCAGTGTGAATTCTCTTGTGTGTCACCAGGTAAGACATTACAGCGAAGCCTCTCCCACACTGGTCACAGCAGTAAGGCTTCTCTCCAGTGTGATTTCTCTTGTGCGTCACCAGGAGAGACATTTGAGTGAAGCCTCTCCCACACTGGTCACAGCAGTAAGGTTTCTCTCCAGTGTGAATTCTCTTGTGCGTCACCAGGACAGACATTTGAGTGAAGCCTCTCCCACATTGGTCACAGCAGTAAGGCTTCTCTTCAGTGTGAATTCTCTTGTGCGTCACCAGGTTAGACATTTGAGTGAAGCCTCTCCCACACTGGTCACAGCAGTAAGGTTTCTCTCCAGTGTGAATTCTCTTGTGCGTCACCAGGTTAGACATTTGAGTGAAGCCTCTCCCACATTGGTCACAGCAGTAAGGTTTCTCTCCAGTGTGAATTCTCTTGTGCGTCACCAGGTTAGACATTACAGTGAAGCCTCTCCCACACTGGTCACAGCAGTAAGGCTTCTCTCCAGTGTGAATTCTCTTGTGTTTCTCAAGGTTAGACTTTAGAGTGAATCCTCTCCAACATTGGTCACAGCAGTAAGGCTTCTCTCCAGTGTGCATTTTTTGGTGTATCTTGAGTTTAGAAACTGAAGTGAATTTCTTTCCACACTGGTCACAGCAGCAACATCTTGGTTTAACTGAGGACAGGGCTGGACAGGTATCTGAGGTAGAAAGCACAAAATCATTGCACAAAATTAAGACCAAGGGTGGGATGTTTAAACAAAATGTTGTCTGTGTCACTATCTGTTTAGGACTAATTAAGCAAAAAAAAAGATTTATAATTGTAGTGGAGGGCCGCCAAGATTGTTACGTTTTTTACCTCTTTTACTCTGCGATCCTTTTACCTACGTATGTAATATGTTCAAGCAAAGGACCTACACATGCTATCATAAACCACTTAAAGTGTTTCAATTGATAAAATAGGTCGTGAGTTATTAAACCGAAAGTGGACGCTGTTCCGACGTTACATTTTAAGCGCATATGAGACTAATTGTAACAGCATGAGTTACTAATGTAACACTGCTAAAAAACAGCATTAAACAAATCGTTTTCAGCTTAAATCAATTATATTTATTTCAAGCAACTGTTTTACATTGTTTTCATACCAAGGATGTGATAAAATAAAGTATCAAACATAAGGAATTTATAAAATCTTACCGGATGAGTGAATTCCATGGGAAAACCCATTGATTACACCTAAACAGATGCGTGTTACAATCTGGCCGTTCTGCGCTCCATTGCTTTGGCTTTGTTTACAGAACAGAACTAACGTGCATAGCGTAATAAAACGATGTAAACTGATGAAGAACAGATACATGCAGACAACCATGAGGATTTTAGCTCAGCAACATTAAAGGAAAGATTTGTAGACCAAAGATACTCAAGGTGAGATTAATCAGTTTTTCTGCGATAACTTTCTCTAGCCTGGATGAAAATACTATTTACTTCCTGGGCACGTCCATTACAGCACTGGTCACATACTGACGTGAAGACGTTATGATAAAATTGACTAATCAAGAGAAAACATGCTCGTTGCAACCATGACGCGTTACAATCTTAGCGGCTCTCCCCTACTCATACCAGAATATAAGTGTTACATAATTGTTCTGTTATTCAAAGTGACCATCAGCAGTTTTCAGACTGGATTCAACACAATTAGTGCAATAACCTAATTAGGCCTGAGGCCCATTCGACAAATGTCTTCTAAATCCTAACAGTTTTCTGAAAAATGTTGCTATATAAGTGGTGCTCAAACCTTTTCATGTCAAGGACCCCCAAAATGATATGCATTTAGCTGCAGACCCTCAGAAGAAGAATATTTTGTTCCAGGAACCCCCAGAAGCGCTTTAAATATATATATACTCCTCCCTTTTGATACATGATCTATATAGTCCATGGATCAATCATGCCACTAATTAGAAGGAAATAGCTGGGAATGTAAGGTTGTCTTCCTCCCCTGAGTGGGGGTCGAGTTCAAGAGTTGCTGCATGACAGCAGGAAATAGCGATGCTGTTCTGTGCAGCTGTGTTCTCCCTTTCTGACCTTGATCAAGTCAGTGAGTCAATTGTCTTGTGAGGTAGAATGCATGATAGAAATGGATACTAGGGATGATCTGATCACGTCATCGGGGATCGGGGCCGATCACGTCATTTTCAAAAGATCGGAATCGGGAAAAAAAGATCGGGGATCGGGAATATATACATACATATTTTTTTAATATTTTGTATATATTTTATTAATAAAATAGTTGTATTATTGTATTTAACGTTACAAAACAAAAATGACAATGTTCACGTCTTAAAGTCATCATTAACAGTCTTATGGAAACGTTTTCTCCCTCGGTAAAACACCTTGTATGGAGAAGTCTCTCTCGTCTCTGTAAGGCGCTGTATCTGCAGGCTGTAGCTCCCCTCCCCCCTCCCCCTCTCCCCTCACTCACTCACTCACTCACTCTCTCTCTCTCTCACACACACACACACACACACACACACACACACACACACACACACACACAGTGGTACCGTTGAGGGAGACGCACGCAAGAGGAGTAGCACGTACTGGTCGTCAACGTTGTAAAACATCTTGGATAGACCACTGGAATAATAACTGATCATCATACATCTCTAATATAGGTCTACTACTAGCCTTTGTTGCTGTTGTCATCTCAAATTGACCAGCCAAACTATTTTAGAGAGTTGTTCCAACTTCCTTGATGAGTGATCAGATGCGATGCGTTTTCAACACAAATGTGCATATTATTGCCAGTCAGCTGTGTAACACTAGCAGGTTAACGATGGCTCGTTGAGCCTGTATGCTCATTTGACCACATGGCAATCAACAGCACTAATTAATGGCAGCTGTGTGTGTGTGTGTGTGTGTGTGTGTGTGTGTGTGTGTGTGTGTGTGTGTGTGTGTGTGTGTGTGTGTGTGTGTGTGTGTGTGTGTAATATCCAACTGAATGTTTTCTGTAGTGTAGATATCAAGTAATTCCCTGTAGAGCAGGGGTCTTCAACAGGGGGTCGGGGACCCCTAGGGGGTTCTCAGAGTTACTACAGGGGGGTCACCAAATCTTTGTGTGATGATTGATTGATTGATTGAATATTTTATTAGGCAAAAAAAATTTAAACAGCACAATTACATTTACAATACTTTGTCTAACAGGTCCGTTCATGAAAGTCCTTGCGGACTTGTTTCCAATGAGGGCCTTGGTATTCAATTCATTGACATATATAGTGGCACCACAGTTCAATAACAATACAAATAATACAGAAAAAGATAACACTATATACAACAAGGGGGAACAAAAACTATGTACAAGAACAGGGGTGGGGGGTCATCTGTCTAACGGGAAAATGGTACTACCTCCTCTTTTGGCCTCCTGAAAGGTGAGTTTTTAAGGCTCTTTTAAATGAGCCCAGCGAACTGCATTTTTTGAGGGATGGGGTTAGACTATTCCAATCCTGGGTGGCAGTGCTGTAGAAGGAGAATTTGCCCATGTTTGTTTTATGGGTGGGCGGTACCAAGAAAGGTGGGTCATGGGCCCCAGTCCGAGGAGTAGCCGAATCAGTTTGGTTTGGGAGGTTTGAAGCTTAGTCTTCAGTGACACTGAGGTGTTGGAGTACCAAGAGGTGCAAGTCAAAAAGTGGCTGAATCAGGGCCCCTGAGAGGGTCCTGAGGGCCTGAGGGTTGACAAAAGAGGAAACTCTGCCCATAAATTTGGTTCTCTGGTTTACTCTTTTGACCACCTTTGTCGCCATGCTTTCACCTGTCAGGTATTTGTCAAGAATACAACCCAAATAGGCAATCTCTTCTTTGCTAGAGATTAGTGTCATCGACTTTGACCTTTAAAACACTTACATCCATCTGTCTGAGGGAATGTTTGGTCCCAAAGAGAATGGATTCAGTTTTCCCAAGGTGTAGTGACAGTTTGTTATCGGTAAGCCAAGTACGGATTTTTGAGAGTTCGGAGCTGAGCGCTTCCTCAACTTGCAACTTGTCGTCTCCTGAAATCAGGAGTGCCGAGTCATCAGCGAACAGGAACAGTTTGCAGTTACAGGAAACATTCATGTCGTTAATGTATAGACATGATAGGACCTTTTTCTTTTATTTACATTAACCACATGAACCCTAATATCCCTATATTCTGAGGGGGAAAGAGCAGACCAAGTACAGAGCCTAGGGTCAACTTTACTAAGTATTGAGAGTTTTAAATGTCTGATAAATACACTGATGACAGTGCTGTCAAACAAGTCTATGAAGCTATCAATGAAAAGGTTTAGTCTTCAACACATTATGTAGTGGGGGTCCCTGCTTCATCTCTCCCTTAGCTAAGGGGTCCTTGACCTAAAAAACCTTGGGGACCCCTGCTGTAGTACTCAGAGTAGACCCTCTCCCTCACGCTAAACTTAAAAATGACTTCTAAGTTCCACTTCCCCCCATTTGCCATCCTGAATGACAATGGTCTAATATTATTATTGTATTTTGGCTATGTGCAATAACTGCAAGCCAATGTTCAGAGATTCAGTATTTGTCTTCATTTATTTAATTCACATTTATTTTGTTGGCAATAATTCAACTGTCAGCCAGTGTTTTGAGACATATTGTCTTTTATTGCTACAAAATAAATGATAAAAATAATTCTACATGAGTAAATAATAATTTAAAAATATTCTTTTAAATGAAAAGATCGGACCGGGAAAAATCGCGATCGGCAGATACTCAAAATCAAATGATCGGGATCGGATCGGGAGCAAAAAAACGTGATCGGGACATCCCTAGAAATGGATTCTGCCACTGTGGTTGCGTTCAAGATATCTGTAACAAGTAACAAATAACATTCAGATATACTTTACCAAACGATCATTGTTGGTCCGATAAGCTGTACAGTCAAACAAGTGGGGGTTTACTGTGGGCGGAATAAACCTTGTGCCAAGATTTCATGACTTTCAAGTCTTGAACAAACCGTAGCCTTGTGACTCCATTTTGGCCCTGGTGCTTTATCTATCGGAAGGATCGATGCCGAATCAGGGGGAAAACATCAAGGTACTATAATACCCACTGCTGTGAGTGAATTACACACAGGGGTCATAACTTCCATTGCCTCCTGTCTGAGAAGGTATGGGCATGGACAAACAGTAGTTCTGTATTTAACTTGGAGTGGCATATGGATTACTTAACTAACTCATCCTAATCCTACTAATTGTCATTGTCATCTATGGGCCATAATAAGCAATGAACAGCAGTGTCAGTCTAGTTACAATCAGTTTTGCATAGCAACATCATCGTTGAGCTGTGCTCAAGAGATATAGATATATAGAGACAGCAGGCCGTGTATAGGGCTTGCACGGACGGGGGCTGCTGTGGGTTGCACTCTGTGCTTTTATGAGAGCCTTGGGCACAGCAATGTGCATAAATCAGATAAGGAAACTGTCTGTGCTGTGTTTAGAGGAAGTATTGTCTAGCTCTGTCTACAGTATCTCATAGCAGCTAACTAACGTTACAGTAAGTTTTAATATGAGCTAGACTGAGGCTTCTATTGTTATTCATTCATTCATTCATTCACATCCCTCCTCATCCATTCCATTCTCCAGATTTGTGTCATGCATGGTGCAGAATAGTCCACCTGTTTGCATGAAAACTATATACTCAAAAGTGTCAGTCTGAATGCCTCGGTGTTGGCTATATGCTGAGTGTTTCGCTTGGAGGAGGTCGGTGGGGCCACCGTGACTCAGCGACGCTGTCAATCTCAGGGACACCTGGGTTGATATTTGGAGGATGCGGGAGGCGTCAGAGAATGCTTGCCTATAGGCCGCAAATTAGGCTGAATCCGGCCCTGTTTGAGCACCACTGATTTAGCAACATAATTTTTTTCAGAAAACTGTTAGGATTTAGAAGACATTTTTAGAATCAGCCTCAGGTCTTAATGGGTTAATATAGTTAAACAGTACATATCTACTTTACTAAATACTGTAAACTGTAGCTAAATCAGTACATACCTATTCTGTGTGACTTGATGGCTGGTTTCAACATGGCGGTCTGCATTCTGTTCTTCAGATGGAAAACTTCAGGATGGCTGTTGTCAGGCCTGGATGAGCGGGACTATACAGCCCTGAATGTTTTATCAATAACCCCGGATCTCACTAAATATAAGAATGAAAAGAAAACGGTCTCAGATCTATTCCAGTCTGGCTTCACAGCCTTCGGTAATGTTCCAGGGGAAAAAGAGTGAGTTGTTTTCTGAAAGAGAGCGAGGGAGAGAGAGTGAGAAAGAGGGAGTTACCGACCAGATTTGTGTCATGCATGGTGCAGAATAGTCCACCTGTTTGCATGAAAACTATATACTCAAAAGTGTCAGTCTGAATGCCTCGGTGTTGGCTATATGCTGAGTGTTTCGCTTGGAGGAGGTCGGTGGGGCCACCGTGACTCAGCGACGCTGTCAATCTCAGGGACACCTGGGTTGATATTTGGAGGATGCGGGAGGCGTCAGAGAATGCTTGCCTATAGGCCGCAAATTAGGCTGAATCCGGCCCTGTTTGAGCACCACTGATTTAGCAACATAATTTTTTTCAGAAAACTGTTAGGATTTAGAAGACATTTTTAGAATCAGCCTCAGGTCTTAATGGGTTAATATAGTTAAACAGTACATATCTACTTTACTAAATACTGTAAACTGTAGCTAAATCAGTACATACCTATTCTGTGTGACTTGATGGCTGGTTTCAACATGGCGGTCTGCATTCTGTTCTTCAGATGGAAAACTTCAGGATGGCTGTTGTCAGGCCTGGATGAGCGGGACTATACAGCCCTGAATGTTTTATCAATAACCCCGGATCTCACTAAATATAAGAATGAAAAGAAAACGGTCTCAGATCTATTCCAGTCTGGCTTCACAGCCTTCGGTAATGTTCCAGGGGAAAAAGAGTGAGTTGTTTTCTGAAAGAGAGCGAGGGAGAGAGAGTGAGAAAGAGGGAGTTACCGGCCAGGAATGTATGGCCTTGTTCATATCTCTCTCCCCCTGTGTGTGTGTGTGTGTGTGTGTGTGTGTGTGTGTGTGTGTGTGTGTGTGTGTGTGTGTGTGTGTGTGTGTGTGTGTGTGTGTGTGTGTGTGTGTGTGTGTGTGTGTGTGTGTGTGTGTTTCTGAATGGCAGTGGTGGAAAGTAACTAAGTACATTTACTCAAGTACTGTACTTGAGTAATTTGTTTTGGATTTTTGGGCGGTGAAACCGCCCCTATAAGTGAGATTTGGAAAAATGTACTAACTCCTGCGCTGTGATCTGGGCCCAGGAAATTAGTAGAATTATCCTGCGCTGTGATTGGCCAATCACAGTCTATTCAGGACTGTGATTGGCCAGTGTCACATGACACATGTGCATAGCCCTATATAAGCAACCATAACTTGAAAAAAACCAAATATTTGTTTTTTTCAAGTTATGGTTTTGTCCATCATAAAGAGTGTTTCAATAAATGTATTTATCTTTTGTACATCATTGGTTGACTCCATTCAGTATTGTGGTTAGCTAGGAAGACACCGCCCACTTCACACAGGGTGTGTTTTTTTTTACTTTATTTGAGTATTTCCAGTTTTCAGTACTTTTACTTCTACTCCACTACATCTCAGAGGCAAATATTCTACTTTTACTCCACTACAATTATATGAAAACTTTAGTTACTAGTTACTTTGTAGATTTTGATTATAATTACAAAACACACATTACCCACTTCAGCCCTATATACATTTCGGCCATTTGAAAATAGCCGATCTACAAGCTCACAAGTTGTCGCGATGCGACACATTGTGAGCTTGTAGATCTGCTATTTTGCTATTTTCTGTATACATTTGAAAACTCATTCTGCATAATGAGTACTTTCTACATTTTGATACCAATACTTTTGTACTTTTTGAATACAGGACTTTTACTTGTAACTGAGTATTTCAACATTGCAGTATTGATACTTTTACTTAAGTAAAAACAAATGAGTACTTTTTCCACCACTGCTGAATGGATGTGATACTAAAACTCAACTTGGCGTCTCTATTTTGGGGCGTGATGTCATTACAGTCTTTCCTGTACTTTTTAGCCTTGTTTCTTTATTACTTTTCTTTATCTTGTCTTGGTTTTTCTTTTGATTCTGTGAAACCCAGTCTTCTTTTTTCTTCTTCTTTTGGCCAGTTCCCATCATCTGTTTCCATCTGGATGTGTTTTCTGCCCTCTTCCTCTGTGACTCCTGCCACCTGCATGTCCTCTCTCATCCATGAATCTCCTCTTCCTCCTTCCTCTTCTCCTCTTACCTGGCAGCTACGCCTTCCTTCTCCCAATGTACCCCTCATCCCTCCTTTCCTTCTCCCAATGTACCCCTCATCCCTCCTTTCCTTCTCCCAATGTACCCCTCATCCCTCCTTTCCTTCTCCCAATGTACCCCTCATCCCTCCTTTCCTTCTCCCAATGTACCCCTCATCCCTCCTTTCCTTCTCCCAATGTACCCCTCATCCCTCCTTTCCTTCTCCCGATGTACCCCTCATCCCTCCTTTCCTTCTCCCGATGTACCCCTCATCCCTCCTTTCCTTCTCCCGATGTACCCCTCATCCCTCCTTTCCTTCTCCCAATGTACCCCTCATCCCTCCTTTCCTTCTCCCAATGTACCCTTCATCCCTCCTTTCCTTCTCCCAATGTACCCCTCATCCCTCCTTTCCTTCTCCCAATGTACCCTTCATCCCTCCTTTCCTTCTCCCAATGTACCCCTCATCCCTCCTTTCCTTCTCCCAATGTACCCCTCATCCCTCCTTTCCTTCTCCCAATGTACCCCTCATCCCTCCTTTTCACACGTCCAAACCATCTCATTCTCAACCTGGCCTCTCTCTCTCTTTATCCCCAAACATTGTAACCTTGGCTGATCCTCTAATGAAGTCATGTCTGATCATGTCCTGCCATATGTCACTCCTAATGAGAAAGGTAGCATCCTCAATTATGAACCTCCAGCCCCGCCTCCTGTCTTCTCATCAGTGCCAATGTTTCCACGCCGTACAGCATGGCTGGTCTCACTACCGTCTTATACATCTCCCCTCTCACTCTTACTCAGTGGTGTAAAGTAACTAAGTACATTTACTCAAGCACTGTACTTAAGTACATTTTGAGGTATTTTTTACTTTACTGGAGTATTTCTAATGTTCAATACTTTCTACTCCACTACATCTCAGAGACAAATATTGTACTTTTTACTCCAGTAAGATTATTTGAAAACTAGTTACTAGTTACTTACATACATTAACCACTTCAACCCTACTGTATATACTTTGGCTATTTGAAAGTAGCCGATCTACAAGCTCACTAAAAGCCCACAATGCTTCGCCTTGCGACGCGTTGTGAGCTTGTAGATTTGCTGGAGTAAATGTAAATTAGCAGGAGTAATATATAAAAAATGTGTGAGCTTGTAGATCTGTTATTTTCGGCTAATTTTCTTCAGAATACCGTGAATACGGATGGTAGGGTTCAAGTTGTTACGCAAAAAAAATCAAAGTTCCTATCACACAATGATTTGGCGCCCCCCCTGTAGTAACTCTGAGGACCCCCTGTTGAAGACCCCTGCTGTAGGGCTTAAGTGGTTCATTCATTCTCTCATAAATGTCAGGTTCATAACAGTAAACTGTATGTCCACATGCGCACAACACACATGATGTGTTACTCTAAAAACATACTTTACTAATACATTTTGGGGAACACAGGCCTAGTCAGTGGTGTAAAGTAGCACAGTACATTTACTTAAGTACTATACTTAAGTAGAATGTTTAGGTACTTTTACTTTACTGGAGTGTTTAATCTTTCCAAAGTTCTATACTTCTACTTACTCTACTACATCTCAGAGACAAATATTGTACTTTTACTCCACTAAAATGATATGAAAACTTTAGTTACTTTGTAGATTTTGATTATTATTACAAAACATACATTAACCACTTCAGCCCTATATACATTTTGGATCATATCTACAAGCTCACAATGCGTTGCAATGTGACGCATTGTGAGCTTGTAGATCTGCTATTTTCAAAAGATTTTTATACATTTTATACATTTGAAAACTTGTGCAATGGGACATTCTGCATAATGGGTACTTTCTATTTTTGGTACTTAAGTACATTTTGATACCAATACTTTTGTACTTTTACTCAAGTACATTTAGGGATATTTGTGACATTATTGTTGCAGATGTTGTTGTACTGTACAATATGTATTATTGAAAACTCAATAAAAACATTTTAATAATAATAAGGTCATTAGCATTCTTGACTTTCACCAATTCACCACAGGCCACTTGATGTTCACAGACCATAAAAATAAACTATCCAGTAGTGCCCCCTGGTGGTAGCTGTAGTAAATAACTTACATGCATTATAGAGTCAAATTTTATGAAATCAAATGTAATGACTCATCCTTTGGGCTACTTTGGTCAAGTTAATATGGAAGTTTTAAGGCTCAAAATAAAGGCATATAATCATTGGCTTTAGTAAAATAACGTTTCTGTCAGTGGAAACCTCATTATGTCCAAAACTGTTACTTTTCAGGATTCAAATTCAAAGTAGCAGATCTACAAGCTGAACACGTGTCACTTCACGCCACGTTTCCAGCTTGCAGATCTGCTACTTTTGATGCTTTTGTGTGACTCTGTAGGAGGATCAAGTAGGGCGTTAATTTACAAAAAAAAACACGATGGAGATGCAGCAACGATATAATAATTTGTGTATTTATTTAATTGTACATTGAAGAGAGTTGGATGTGTGGCCAGTCAGAGTTGAGCCTCAGGGGCCACCGTAGGACAGCTGCACTGTCACTTCCTCATTGACAATCAGTGTGAGTATTTAAAGGCCCTGCAGTCTACCAAACATAGGCTGCTTGGTGGCTGATGGCTGTGGGTCATGTGACCTGGGTCTCATGTTGATGTTTTTATCTTTTTCCCTGCCTGGGTGAGTAACATGAGGCATGGATGTTGTTTTGATGGTTGTACTAAAAATACTAAAGCAGTATTTTAATCATTATTTTGTAACTACCCAGGTTGAGGTGATGTGTCTCGAGTCCTGAAGTGATGAGTCCATGTGCAGAGAGGGGGATGATATGAAAGAACACAGACAATCCAAGGTATATAAATGATTTGTTGTGGTGATTGTTTGTATACTGTACTAATGTTTGTTGTTTCCACTTCCTTAGTTCTCACCACGGCTGTTTTGTTTAGCCTGAGTTTTATCGTTGTTTTCTATTTATTGAGCTATTTCTTTCCTAATATTTGGGGTTGCAACATTCAGTGCATTATTTTAGTATATTGTGACTATGTATTTTTTATGAATTGAGTGTATGCACTGCATTGCTATTTTAATTTAATAAATCTATGTATTGAAACTGAAATACTGTTCTGTCTAAAACATAAATGTGTTTGGGGGAAAAACTCTTCTCTTAAATCTCATTGACGAATTTGTGCATTGTTGGGGAACCCAATTTTTAGGATATTCATGATTTAATTTCCTTGATACCAAATAAAAGTAAATTCCTAGCCACACCAGGTTACAGATTATAAAACATAACATTTGTATCTAAATGTCTATTGAGTGGTACCCTCATTTGGACCCCTGGTGGTCCCCAGACAGCTATAAGTGTAAATGTTTCTGTTGCTTCCAGACCTCACAGAGACATTCCTTATGTACAGTATGTTCAAACATACCAACTGCCAATAAAAAGTAATTGTCATAGGACTGGATTTTCCTCATTTATATCATTGTGTGCACAAACACGGTCAACACAATGTCACAATCTCTCTCTTCTTTTGCTAAACCATCTTCCATCAAATTGACAGAAGAGTGAAACTAGTTGCCTTTTTTTTCATTCAATATTTGACATTCTTCAGTCCTTCAGGTGTCAAAGGGTGTAACATTCAGCTGACGCTGACATCAATCCTTCCTTCAAAGCCTCATTTCAAAACCCCTCATTATCATGTACATTTCATTGGTAACATTCATATAGTATAATCCACTAGTTTCACTATCTTACTCAGGCCTGCATGACGACAGTATACGGTTAATAGTTGTTGTTTTGTCATCAGACAAACCTCAAGCCTGACATAAAACTTGACTAAATCAAAGGCAGACATTATTCTACACTTGAAGAGCTTTTATTTCACACTAAAAGTTGATTACACTGAGGAAGGCATTGAGCCGAAACGCATCCGTTTCATTGCCTGTTTACTTTACATGTAAATTACGTGAGGGACACAACGTGAGTGCTAGCATCATTCTCTTGTACTTGGAACCCCGGCATCACCGGGCAAGCTGCCTGTTGTTAATAAACATATTTATTGACATCTTTTCTACAGATGATGCTGCTCAGCAAGATGTTGGCCTCTGTCTGAAGGATTACCAACACTTTAGACCAGACAGTCCCATCATGCACCAGCAGAGACATCCAGTCATTGAAGGAGTTAATGAAAGCAGAGAAGCTGCTAGACTCCTACTCCTCCTACTCCTGCTAAGAGTTGTCAGAAACGTCTACTCCAGAGAACCCCCCCCCCCCCCCCTCGAAGAGGAGAGCGTCTCTGTCAGCTAGTCCAGGACTTCTGCTGTCTCCTGCCACCAATCTATGGATTGATCTTCTGTTCCAATCTAAGGTGGAAAGTTTGGAAACTACAATGCAGGAAGTCCACACCTGGTTGGATCCTATAACCACGGATGGTGGTAAGTCCACTCCAGTAATTCTGAAATGTTTTCAATTTCAACGATCCCTCTTATTTGAGGCTATGTGTATCTCTGTGATCCCATTCTATACTGTTAAAGCCCCTGTGTACACTTAACAGGAAGTCGGCCTATAAACAGGAAGTAGGCCTATAAGCAGTATTATGTATTCACATTTTGTCAGACCACAGAATAATATGTTATAAACCACCAAGCCAAATTATAATGATTTATGTCATTATAATTAATTAATTAATTTGGGGAAAATACGCATTGAGGAGAGGAAGGAAAGTCTGCACACTGTATATCAGCTCCCAGGAATTTTATTTAAAGTAGGTACAATGTTGATACAATACAGGCAATAGGCGTTTTATATACAAACAGAGGACAGCATCGCAATTACTAACAGCTGTTGTGAATGAGTAACTACTGACACACCCACCCGATCTACAAGCTCAGGTTGCACTGGCTAGTGCCACACTGAGGACTTGTAGCTCTGGGACAGAGGAAATGTTTTGACGGCAATTCTCCAATTGGGGAGTCAAGGGTGGGGGGGTTAGAGGACCATCAGTATAGGGCAAATCAGTGGTGGCCATTTTATAGTTCCACCTAAATAGTATCTGCTGTTTGTTTGAATAAACCTTGGAGCATTAAAAGTGAGTTGCAAGCCCTATTTTTGTTTCTCCACCTAAATTCACTCCATTCATTTTTCCCATAGAGATTTAAAAAAATATTTATATCAATCATTTGAAGTCTAGAATCAAGCCATCCAGGGTCCTGGTGAATCATGACAATAAAACATTAAGATTCTGTGAGAAATATGTTTTGAAAAATAACAAATGGTATTTATTAAATATAGTGTATATATAATTAAATATATATATATTTTTCTTCATAGAATCAAATGTTTTTTGGTCACGATTCACCAGGACCCTGGATGGCTTGATTCTGGCCTTAAAATAATTGATAAAAATATTTTTGGAGATCTCTATGGGAAAAATGAATGGAGTGAATTTGCGTGGAACCACAAAATGGCCACCACTGCTATGCCCTGTAGAAAAAAGCCTTTGTACAATGTCAAAGGACAATATGGAAAATAGAAATAAAAATCACTCCTCAAAACGCCTAGATGTAACGACCACAATTACAGTGAAAAAATACAATAAGGTACAGCAAATGCCATACAAAATAATAAGGGACAAAAGAAGAACAATAAAATCGCATAAATGCGATGACAGATGGGCTATACACACCCAATAAATGCAGTAATAAAAGAGAACACTCACAGAAATGGCTTGACATCAACTTCCTTGTTGAGCCCGTTAGGGGCCGTATAGTATTAAGTGTGTACATGTAAAAGGCTTTTGTATGAAAAAGTAGGGCATTAAAGCCGCACTATGTAACTTTTGAACAACTATATAGCATATTCTATCCCACAAAATTATAAAGTTACATGTTTAAGGTATAACTATCATCCTTCCATAAATGTATAGACTCAGGGGTCCCTGCTAGGGGCTTGACTGTATTACTATGTATAGACTCAGGGGGGTCCCTGCTAGGGGCTTTACTGTATTACTATGTATAGACTCAGGGGGTCCCTGCTAGGGGCTTGACTGTATTACTATGTATAGACTCAGGGGGGTCCCTGCTAGGGGTTTTACTGTATTACTATGTATAGACTCAGGGGGTCCCTGCTAGGGGCTTGACTGTATTACTATGTATAGACTCAGGGGGTCCCTACTAGGGGCTTTACTGTATTACTATGTATAGACTTGGGGGGGTCCCTGCTAGGGGCTTTACTGTATTACTATGTATAGACTCAGGGAGTCCCTGTTAGGGGCTTTACTGTATTACTATGTATAGACTCAGGGGGGTCCCTGTTAGGGGCTTTACTGTATTACTATGTATAGACTCAGGGGGGTCCCTGCTAGGGGCTTTACTGTATTACTATGTATAGACTCAGGGGGTCCCTGCTAGGGGCTTTACTGTATTACTATGTATAGACTCAGGGAGTCCCTGTTAGGGGCTTGACTGTATTACTATGTATAGACTCAGGGGGTCCCTGCTAGGGGCTTGACTGTATTACTATGTATAGACTCAGGGGGTCCCTGCTAGGGGCTTTACTGTATTACTATGTATAGACTCAGTGGGGTCCCTGCTAGGGGCTTGACTGTATTACTATGTATAGACTCAGGGGGTCCCTGCTAGGGGCTTGACTGTAATATAGGGGAGACGGTGAGTTTCATCCTGGCATTTGCCAAGGCACCAAGGCAGAACTGCCAGTCAAAGCAGACTGGCCAATCACAGCGCGTCCTCGCTGAACATGCTTGCAAAGACTCTTGGGTAATGAAGTCAAAGACGTTGGCTGCCATGTTGTTTGTGTCCAAAGTGTTCACTGATACCCCAAACTACATAGTGCTGCTTTAAAGGACGAAGAAAAAAACATGAAATTTGGAGATATGAGGTTTCTGCCTGACAGCGACGATAATGAAGTTTGATGTGCTGAATGTGCGTTACATGATTTAAGAACACTGTTAAAACATCTTTACAAAAGGAATTGATAATAAAAGGCACACAAGGAGAAAAAATATATATTAAGATGATTAATTACCTTATATACTAATTTATCGTAGAACTATAGTTACAAGTCACACCAGGCCTACTATGGAAGCAGTCCACAATGGTTACAATGCTTTTATGAATAAACATTTTAAACATTTCCTGCGTCAAGTGCTGACATTTTTACCATTGAGCTAATAGAGCCTGTCTGCTTGCTCAGGGGATACATTGAATCTTGACCATCAGGTCAAAATTTGTGTCAGATCCTGTGTCTAGGTGAGACATGACCTTTGACACCATCTAAATGTCTCAATAGAAGAGCAGGGAGACAAAATACAACCACCCTGATTGTATTAACTCTAAGTCTACCATACAGATTACATTTTATGCATTAAAAAAAAAGGTTACATAGTGCCTTTAATTCACACAGGTTAAATAGTGCCTTTAATTCACACAGGTTAAATAGTCTAGTTAACAACCTGTATTATAGTATATTATGTATATGAGCTGTTTGAACTTGCAAGATGAGTTTTACTAAGTAAAAGTATCAATACTGCAATGTAGACATACTCTGTTACAAGTAAAAGGCCGGAATTCACAATTTACTTGCGTAAAAGTACAAAAAGTATTGGTATCAAAATGTACTTAAAGTACCAAAATGTTTGATAATAGCATATCTACAAGCTCACAACGCGTCGTGAGCTTGTAGATCGTCTATTTTCTAATAGCCTATGTATAAAATAGGGCTAAAGTGGTTAATGTATGTTTTATAATATAATAATTGATAATTGCAAAGTAAGTAGTAACTGAAGTTTTCAAATAATTATAATGAAGTAAAAGTACAATATACTCCAGTAAAGTAAAAAAGTAAGTACAGTACTTGAGTACATGTACTTGGTTACTTTACACCATTGAGTGATCTGATCCTTAATTTTGGGAATCATTCAATGACAGTGTCCTTTAAGCCAAGTACCGTACCTGGGGGGAAAGGGCTTTCTCTGTTGCTGCCCCCTCCCTCTGGAATGCACACCATCTAAAAAATGCCCCCTCCCTCCTCTCCTTCAAAACCCACCCCTTCAGGATAGCTTTTCCCACTTAAGGTCTAGTTAAAATGTCTCCCTACAAAAAAACATGCAGTAATCCTGGTCTCTACACTGCCTCCCCCTGGCCAGCCGGGGCGCCTGATGGAGGGGAAAGGAACTGGTTGGAATAACGTGTTCCTTCCACGTGCTACGTCCTACCGGGGAAACTCCCCCCTGTCAGGTGATAAGAAGCGGTCTGCTAACTCCTCATGTGTTGAAGGAAGCATGAGCTGGGTTCGGGGCTCTCCCCAGGCTGACAGAGGGAGAGTAGCGCCCAGGATTACACGCTTAGGCATTGGCACTGGGTGAAAAATAGGGGTTACAAAATCGTGGTGTCTCCCTAACCCATGCTTAAACTTTTAATCTAGCACTTATGTTTTAGTTTTTTTCCTCTTAACTCTTTGACTGCCAGAGTAATAGTGTAATAGTGTGCCACTGCTGCCAGCGAAAACGAGCGATTTTACTGTACCTTTTTTAAATCATGGAATATTCTCTGTGACCTCCATCCTCACGGAGATCGGCTCATTACACGCAGGGGCGTGTCGTAGTATAGGACAGCATTTTTTTTCATTCACCATTCAGAGTTATGGCCAGTGTTAAATGTAGCTTGTTTTTTTTTGCCAAAAAAGGAAAAACGAGAAAAAAAATACTTTTATAAAGCTTTGACATGAAAGGAAACTAGCTTTTTTTGGTTGTGATCACGTGATTCCTGGGTGCACTCTTCTTCGGTGGTGCTTGGATCATTCAAAGAGCCTCGTCACTGGCAGGCTACGCCTTAGCAGAATCCACAGGCAAAGAGTTAATAAAGTTTGTTCCTTCCTTTTCTTTATGTAAAGTGACTTTGGGTGCTTAGAAAAGCACTAAATAAATCTGAGCTATTATTAATAATCTAATATTATTAATAAGGGACAAGTATTTTATGGTTTCCAAACAAGGGACGGTTCCGTATTTCAAGCGACGGTTGACACATCAGACACACAGCTTCATCCTCCTGTTGACACATCAGACACACAGCTTCATCCTCCTGTTGACACATCAGACACACAGCTTCATCCTCCTGTTGACACATCAGACACACAGCTTCATCCTCCTGTTGACACATCAGACACACAGCTTCATCCTCCTGCCAGGTGGACATCACTCATCTGATGACTCAGAGCTGCTCAGCAGAGCCTGTGAGAGAGAGGAACATGTTGACGTCCATCAGGTTGATGTCAAAGTAAACCATTAAAGTAGTAGTAGTTCAACCAAAATAACGACTATCAATTACACACCCCATGAAGCCTTGAATTCATGGAGATTTTTCAGTTTTTGTCGCATTCTGAGCAGCCACCCGGTCATCAAATTATTGGCTTATAGGAATGCGACAAAAACTAAACAATCTCCATGAATTCAAGGGTTCATGTCGTGTGTAATAGATAGAAAATAAGCAATTTTTGGGTGAACTGACCTGATGCCGATTCTGGACATGCACACTTAAAACTAGTATATACTGGAAACCACTAATACGATTGACTCCACACTAGGAAGGTGTATTGTGGTTTGAGAAATACACACTCCCTAGGATTGTATTTTCACATTACTGATACCCATCCCTGTTCTAATAGTGGAACTGTTTGCAGCCTGGACCTGAGAGAAAGACACAGAGAATTAAACTTACTGAGGTCCTGGTGGTCTTCAGGTTCCCCCTGTTAGATAGAGATGGTCCTGGATGGGTCACAGCAGAAAGGCTTCTCTCTCCAGCATGGCTGCGCTTATGTGTTTTTAATGTTCCATACTGAGTGAAACACTTCCCACATATTTCACACCCAAATGGCTTCACTCCAGTGTGAATTCTCTTATGTGTCTCAAGGCTTGACATTTGAGTGAAGCCTCTCTCACACTGGTCACAGATGTAAGGCTTCTCTCCAGTGTGAATTATCTTGTGTTTCTCAAGGGTAGACCTTAGAGTGAAGCATCTCCCACACTGGTCACAGATGTAAGGCTTCTCTCCAGTGTGAATTCTCTTGTGCGTCACCAGGCTAGACATTACAGTGAAGCCTCTCCCACACTGGTCACAACAGTAAGGCTTCTCTCCAGTGTGAATTCTCTTGTGTCTCACAAGGTGTGACATTACAGCGAAGCCTCTCCCACATTGGTCACAACAGTAAGGTTTCTCTCCAGTGTGAATTATCTTGTGTCTCACAAGGTTAGACATTTGAGTGAAGCCTCTCCCACATTGGTCACAACAGTAAGGTTTCTCTCCAGTGTGAATTCTCTTGTGCGTCACAAGGTGTGACATTACAGTGAAGCCTCTCCCACACTGGTCACAACAGTAAGGTTTCTCTCCAGTGTGAATTCTCTTGTGTCTCACAAGGTGTGACATTACAGCGAAGCCTCTCCCACATTGGTCACAACAGTAAGGTTTCTCTCCAGTGTGAATTCTCTTGTGCGTCACCAGGCCAGACATTTGAGTGAAGCCTCTCCCACACTGGTCGCAACAGTAAGGTTTCTCTCCAGTGTGAATTCTCTTGTGCGTCACCAGGCTAGACATTACAGTGAAG
>NC_137619.1:2989944-3047444 GCF_963280865.1 Gymnoscopelus braueri | reverse complement strand
AATGAAAAGGTTTAGTCTTCAACACATTATGTAGTGGGGGTCCCTGCTTCATCTCTCCCTTAGCTAAGGGGTCCTTGACCTAAAAAACCTTGGGGACCCCTGCTGTAGTACTCAGAGTAGACCCTCTCCCTCACGCTAAACTTAAAAATGACTTCTAAGTTCCACTTCCCCCCATTTGCCATCCTGAATGACAATGGTCTAATATTATTATTGTATTTTGGCTATGTGCAATAACTGCAAGCCAATGTTCAGAGATTCAGTATTTGTCTTCATTTATTTAATTCACATTTATTTTGTTGGCAATAATTCAACTGTCAGCCAGTGTTTTGAGACATATTGTCTTTTATTGCTACAAAATAAATGAAAAAAATTAATTCTACATGAGTAAATAATAATTTAAAAATACTTTTTTTAATGAAAAGATCGGACCGGGGAAAATCGGGATCGGCAGATACTCAAAATCAAATGATCGGGATCGGATCGGGAGCAAAAAAACGTGATCGGGACATCCCTAGAAATGGATTCTCCACTGTGGTTGCGTTCAAGATATCTGCAACAAGTAACAAATAACATTCAGATATACTTAACCAAACGATCATTGTTGGTCCGATAAGCTATACAGTCAAACAAGTGGGGGTTTACTGTGGGCGGAATAAACCTTGTGCGAATATTTCATGACTTTCAAGTCTTGAATGAACTGTAGCCTCGTGACTCATTTTGGCCCTGGTGCTTTATCTATCGGAAGGATCGATGCCCAAACAGGGGAAAAAGATCAAGGTACAATAATACCCACTGCTGTAAGTGAATTACACACAGGGTTAACTTCCATTGCCTCCTGTCTGAGAGGGTATGGGCATGGACACACATTAGGCCTGTATTTAACTTGGAGTGGTATATGGACTACTTAACTAACTAATCCTAATCCTACTAATTGTCATTGTCATCTGTGGGCCATTAATAAACATGGAACAGCAGTGTCTGTCTAGTTACAATCAGTTTTGCATAGCAACATCATCGTTGAGCTGTGCTCAAGAGATGTAGAGAGACAGCAGGCTGTGTATAGGGCTTGCACGGACGGGGGCTGCTGTGGGTTGCGCTCTGTTCTTTTATGAGAGCCTGGGTCACAGCACTGTGCATAAATCAGATAAGGAAACTGTCTGTGCTGTGTTTAGAGGAAGTATGGTCTAGCTATGTCTATCTCATAGCAGCTAACTAACGTTGCATAAGTTTTAATGTGAGCTAGACTGAGGCTTCTATTGTTATTCATTCATTCATTCAGTCATTCATTCACATTCCTCCTCATCCATTCCATTCTCCAGATTTGTGTCATGCATGGTGCAGAATAGTTCAACTGTTTGCATGAAAACTATATACTTGTGAGCCAAAATCAGTAGTGTCTCAGCCATACATTTGAAAACTTGAGTTCTTTCTACTTTTGTTATTTTAAGTACATTTTGATGCCAATACTTTTGTACTTTATTTACTCAAGTAAAATTTTGAATTCCGGACTTTTACTTGTAACAGAGTATTTCTACATTGCAGTATTGATACTTTTACTTAAAGGGATATTTCACTTTAAAAAAACCTTTGGGTCATTTTATCATCTACTCAGGCTTTTGTGAGCCCCCCAGACAGTTTTTAAGTTGCTTGATTCAATATTTAGATATTTGATATTCATTTTATCAGACACGCCCCCTTCCTATACGAACACTTATAACTTCAAACTACATTTTTAACATGTTAGATTCATCAAAAACACCCGTCCTTGGTTCTGGTGACTCACCCTGCCCTCCTAATACGCGAGGGGGGCGTGTTGTTTCGATTACTTTTTTCATTTATTTTATTTTTTGTTATTGTATTTTTTTAGTTTTTTCATTTTCCAAAAAAATTACAAAAAATAAATGAAAAGTTATCGAAAGAACACGGACGTGAGAGAAACAAGCAACCAGCGTCATCTCGTTCTGCACGAATAGTTGCTCATGCGCGACTTTCAGCACATGTTTGAGTATCATGAGACTCCACGATGAGTGGTAGTAAAAAAAAAAAGGTTTTCATCGGTTATAATAGACGATTATCACTCTTACACAGGCTCCCATTATGCCAACGGAGGGGGTCGCCAGACAGGACGACAGGGGACTCTCTGGAATAACTCAACGTCCCTTTCAATGTTGGTGAGTGATTAGCGACACATCAAAGATAACACTTAAAATGGCCGGATCTCTCCTTTAAGGGGACTACACCATGAATTTTTACTTTTTCTTATTTTTTGTGTGTTTTTGGTCTCCCCTTCCTCTCTTCTATCCCCAAAAATACCTCAGTTTGAACACTCAGGCTTTCACAGCAAATCTGGGGTTTTCTGTAAATTGGTCTCAAAACAGGCCAAACAGATTTGTACGTACAAATCTGTTTGGCCTGTTTTGAGACAATCCCTCCCGTTTTTCAGTTCCAACCCAAAAAAAAGAAGAAAAATCGTATTTTTTATTTTATTTATTTTCCCACATAGCGCCCCGTGCCAAACAGGACAATGTGGTATTGCAGGTGAAAGTGCTTTATAAGCCAGAGAGAAGTTATTTGGAACTAGAAAAAGTGCTCCTCGGAGCACAAGTCTCCGCCAGGTCAGGTAGATTATTGTGGCCTCCTGGTGGCACTATAATAGGCACTATAATGTGAAAAGGGTGCCATTTATTCTTAGGCCTTGCACGACAATCGAGCTGCATTCATGATTTCAGGCATTTTGTTCCAAAAATGTGGTTTGCTAAATTAGACCTGCTGGTGGCGCTATAACAGGCCAATGTGAAAAGGGTGGCATTTCTTCCTCGGCCTGGTGGGAATGTGCGTGCAAAATTTCACGGAAATGGCACACTGCGTTCATGATTTGAGGAATTTTGTTCAAAAGGGACCCATCCTGCAAACTTTGGAAGCCAATGTTAGCCAAGTAGGATGGAATATGAAATATCGGACACATCCATCTTGATCACATGACTATAGAGAGACTATGTACAGATTTGCGTGATTTTTGGACAGAATCTGAAGGAGTAGGAGCATTTTTTTTTTACAAAACTCAGCCTCCTGGTGGCGCTCTAAAAGGCATATGTGAAAAATGCAGGGCAAAGGTTTTTCCTTGGCCTCTAGGGAGTGTGCGTGCAAAGTTTGACGCAGATCAGTGCAGTTATAGCTAAAAACGTGAATTGGCCTGTTATAGCGCCACCATGAGGCTGATGTGAACGTTTTCAAGTGGCATTTCTTCCTGGGCCAAGTGGGAATCTCTGTGGAAAATTTCACGGAAATCGCATGCTGCGTGCATGATTTGAGGCATTTTGTTCCAAATGAACCAATCCTGCATACATTGGAAGCCAATTTTAGCCAATCAGGATGGAATATGGAAAATCAGACAGATCCTTGTTGATCACATGGCTATAGAGATACTGTGTACCGATCTGCGTGTTTTTTGGACAAAATCTGTAGGAGTAATAGCAAAAAAATTGTTTTGCAAAAGTCGGCCACATGGTGGCGCTATGACAGGCTGATCTGAAAAATGTGGGGCAGAGGTTCTGCTGTGACATCCAGGGAGTGTGTGTGCGCAGTTTCACAGCGACAGGGCCAACGGTGGTGGAGATTAGCTGCTCGCAGACAGAAGGACGGACACACGGACGGACGGACGGACGGACGGACGGACGGACGGACGGACGGACAGGGGGAAAAACATACTCTCTCGCCATGCCTTTCGGCCTGGCGGAGACAATGAGTATATCTGAGGCTTGATTTAGGCTCAAACCTTTTGAAAAACGTTTGAGGGACATAAACAATATGATATTAAATATATATATATATTTTTAAATTCATGGTGTAGATCCTTTAATGAACAGTAAAGGCAACAGGATTAGTTAAACCAAGATAAATTCATCAAGGATATAGCTGATAAATCCCGGCTTAATCTGCTAGCTAGGTTTCGTGAAACAGGCCCCTGGTTGCTTATTTCTCTCACAAAACATGGCAACATCGGGAAAAAAAACAACAGAGGTGACCTGTCGAAATACAGTCCACAAGATAGTAACACATTTCATTGGGTTATGAATTTCACTGTAACAATGCTGGAGGACGGAGGAGGCAGACATTTGAGTAATGGGATGTGTCTATGGATTTTAATCTGTCTGAACTATGAACAGTGGTGGACAGTAACAAAGTACATTTACTTGAGTAGTAGGCTACTGCACTTAAAGGACAGTTATATGAAGATAGGTTGAACATGGTCAGGGCTCGGAAGGCAAAAGCTATCCGAATTTTATTTTAAACATTTGTGTGTGTGTGATAATGATCTGTGGTGATCTGGCATAGAAGGGGATGGAATGCCTCTGTGTTGGCTATATGCTGAGTGTTTCGCTTGGAGGAGGTCGGTGGGGCCACCGTGACTCAGCGACGCTGTCAATCTCAGGGACACCTGGGTTGATATTTGGAGGGTGCGGGAGGCGTCAGAGAATGCTTGCCTATAGGCCGCAAATTAGGCTGAATCCGGCCCTGTTTGAGCACCACTGATTTAGCAACATAATTTTTTTCAGAAAACTGTTAGGATTTAGAAGACATTTTTTGAATCAGCCTCAGGTCTTAATGGGTTAATATAGTTAAACAGTACATATCTACTTTACTAAATACTGTAAACTGTGGCTAAATCAGTACATACCTATTCTGTGTGACTTGATGGCTGGTTTCAACATGGCGGTCTGCATTCTGTTCTTCAGATGGAAAACTTCAGGATGGCTGTTGTCAGGCCTGGATGAGCGGGACTATACAGCCCTGAATGTTTTATCAATAACCCCGGATCTCACTAAATATAAGAATGAAAAGAAAACAGTCTCAGATCTATTCCAATCTGGCTTCACAGCGTCCGATAATGTCCCAGGGGAAAAAAGAGTGAGTTGTTTTCTGAAAGAGAGCGAGGGAGAAAGAGGGAGAGAGAGGGAGTTACCGGCCAGGAATGTATGGCCTTGTTCATATCTCTCTCCCCGTGTGTGTGTGTGTGTGTGTGTGTGTGTGTGTGTGTGTGTGTGTGTGTGTGTGTGTGTGTGTGTGTGTGTGTGTGTGTGTGTGTGTGTGTGTGTGTGTGTGTGTGTGTGTGTGTGTGTGTGTGTGTGTGTGTGTGTGTGTGTGTGTCAAAACACACACTCCCAGTCGGCCTAGGAAGAATCTCCACCCAATTGTCTTTTCAAATCAGCCAGTTATAGCCCCACCATGAGACAGATTTAGCAAAACAAATGTTTTAATGTTATGACCACTAGGGGTCATACGTGTATTTCCCTGTGTGTGTCTTTCTCTCCTCATTGGTGTGTGTGTGAGCTTGAGTAGTGATGAGTGACTGATTGAGTACCAGCTGGTGTGAATGGTGACTGAGTGGTGTCTGAGTGTGAGTGGTTAACGGTTAGGTGGAACCAGGCTGGTGATTGGCTCCTGTGTGGTTGACTACTCTATAAAGCTGGCTGGTGATTGGCTCCTGTGTGGTTGACTACTCTATAAAGCTGGCTGGTGATTGACTCCTGTGTGGTGGACTCCTCTATAAAGCTGGCTGGTGATTGGCTCCTGTGTGGTGGACTTCTCTATAAAGCTGGCTGGTGATTGGCTCCTGTGTGGTGGAATCCTCTATAAAGCTGGCTGGTGATTGGCTCCTGTGTGGTGGTCTCCTCTATAAACATGGCTGTCACCAGTCTTCAGATGTCTTCCTCCTAGCCAGCCTCCAAACACCAGCACTCTGTTCTGTTTCTAGCGTTACTATGGCTAAAGAATATTAGGATAGATGTTTGTATTTTTGGTTTCCTTTGTTAGGTAAGAGTAGGAGTTTTGTTTTGTAGTTAGGATTTCATGGTCCCACCCTGAGGTAATTCATAGGATTTTATAACCTGTGTGTCCTGGTTGTTTGGGGACTGAGGAGGAGGGAGTCCATTTTCTATGTTTGGTGGGACCGTACCTATGTTCCCCAGGTTCTATGTTCCCCAGGTTCTATGTTCCCCTCCCCCCCCAAAAAAGGTTCTATGTTCCCCGGGTTCTATGTTCCCCGCTCAACCAAAAAAGGGTTCTATGTTCCCCAATCATCCAAAAAAAGGTTCTATGTTCCCCACTCAACCAAAAAAGGTTCTAAAAAAGGTTCTATGTTCCCCGCTCACCCAAAAATGCAGGAAATGGTGAGACATTTAAAAAGGTTTAAATACATGTATTTATACCCATTAGTTATTTGTAATTTTCCAGTTTTTAAAGTGTCAAAATATCATGTTTTGAAAACTTCTTTGACATGACTCAAAATCTATTTAGGGGTGTCACGATACATCACGGTACATATGATACGATACACGATATTTGGCTCACAATATCGATACGATATCATTATCATTTTTACTATCATCAACATTGGCCATCATCTTCAGTTTCAAAGTGCTTAATTTATAAAGCATATAAAAAAAGTTACTAGAAAAAGTGCTCCTCAGAGCACAGGTCTACGCCAGGTCAGGTACGTTATTGTGGCCTCCTGGTGGCGGTATAATAGGCCAATGTGAAAAGGGTGCCATTTCTTCCTTGGCCTTTCACGGCAATCGGACACTGCATTTATGATTTGTGGCATTTTGTTCCAAAAATGTGTTTTGCTAAATTAGACCTGCTGGTGGCGCTATAACAGGCCAATGTGAAAAGGGTGGCATTTCTTCCTCGGCCTAGTGGGAATGTGCGTGTGAAATTTCATGGAAATTGCAAGCTGCGTTCATGATTCGAGGCATTTTGTTCAAAACGGACCAATCCTGCAAACTTTGGAAGCCAACCTTAGCCAATCAGGATGGAATATGGGAAATCGGACAGATCCGGGTTGATCACATGACTATAGAGATACTGTGTATCGATTTGCATGACGTTTGGATAAAATCTGTAGGAGTAATGTAAAAAAATGGGTTTTGCACAAATCGGCCTCCTGGTGGCGCTATAACAGGCCCATGTGAAAAATTTGGGGCAGAGGTTCTGAATTGGTATCGAGGGAGTGTGTGTGCACAGTTTCGCAGCGAGCGGGCCAATGGTGCCGGAGATTAGCTGGTAACACACGGACAGGACACACACACACGGACGGACGGACGGACGGACAGGGGGTAAAACATACTCTCTCGCCATGCCTTTCCATATGACCATGATCACATGGTCATATCATATGACCATGATACTGACCATGATACTGACATGATACTGACATGATACTGACATGTTACTGACAATGATACTGACAATGATACTGACATGATACTGACATGATACCTCATGTTTAACCTCATGTTTAACCGCAATACAATCAGGGCCACAGAGATCTGCCTTCTACTGGAGGGCTGTCAGCCGTATCATTTACATGGGCTAGACCGTGTACATTTTTGATTCTTCAATTTTAGTGTAGTTCTGGTGTTGTTTTGCTTTTGTTGTTGTTGTTGTTGTTGTTGTTGTTGTTAATGATGCATGTTTTTTTATTGGCTATATCCCCCAACCCCCTTGCCTTTTTGACAGGCATTTCCTCTTGTCTGACAAGGTTTTTTTTTTTTCCCTACATTTTGGTGTAGGCCTTTTATGGTGTTTATATGATGTTAAAAAAGTTGATACTACCATGATACTACCATGATACTGACATGATATTGACATGATACTGACCATGATACTGACCATGATACTAACATGATACTGACCATGATACTGACCATGATACTGACCATGATACTACCATGATACTGACATGATATTGACATGATACTGACCATGATACTGACCATGATACTACCATGATACTACCATGATACTATCATGATACTGAAATGATATTGACATGATACTGACCATGATACTGACCATGATACTGACCATGATACTGACCATGCTACTAACATGATACTGACCATGATACTGACCATGATACTGACCATGATACTACCATGATACTACCATGATACTGACATGATATTGACATGATACTGACCATGATACTGACCATGATACTAACATGATACTGACCATGATACTGACCATGATACTGACCCTGATACTACCATGATACTATCATGATACTGACATGATATTGACATGATATTGACATGATACTTACCATGATACTGACCATGATACTGACCATGCTACTAACATGATACTGACCATGATACTGACCATGATACTGACCATGATACTGACATGATACTGACCATGATACTGACCATGATACTACCATGATACTGACATGATACTGACCATGATACTGACATGATACTGACCATGATACTAACATGATACTGACCATGATACTACCATGATACTATCATGATACTGACATGATATTGACATGATACTGACCATGATACTGATACTGACCATGCTACTAACATGATACTGACCATGATACTGACCATGATACTGACCATGATACTGACCATGATACTACCATGATACTGACCATGATACTGACCATGATACTAACATGATACTGACCATGATACTGACCATGATACTATCATGATACTGACATGATATTGACATGGTACTGACATGATACTGACATGGTACTGACCATGATACTGACCATGATACTAACATGATACTGACACTTGCCATAAAACTGAGCATGATGCTGACCTTGACACTGACCATGATACTGATACTGATTATAAGATGTAACACTTTTCTCAACAATTTGACCAGTTATGGCCCGGACGGCTGGCGTGGCGGTCCGGGCACAGCGTGTCGCGGGTTCGACTCCCGATCCCGACGGACTTTGCTGCGTGTCACTTCCATCTCTCTCTCCCCATTTCCTCTCAGACTACTGTATACTGAAAACAAAAAATGGCCAAATCGTTACGCGGCGGATAAAAGCATGAAATTTGATACAGATGTCCCTTGGGTCATCCTAAAACATCCTAGAAGGGGTGCCCAAAAAAATCTTAAACAGGAAGTGACTTATGGACAAAATTCAAAATGGCCACCTAAACTGTTGACCGTTGACTCAAAAGACACCAAAAGAATCTCCAAAAAGCATAAAATTTGGCACATATGTCCCTTGGGTCATCCTAAGACATCCTAGAAGGGGTGCCCAAAGGAATCTGAAACAGGAAGTGAGTTATTGACTAAATTGAAAATGGCCGCCTAGTGTTGTCGATTGACTCAAAAGACAACTAAAGAATCTCATAAAAGCATACAATTTGGCACACATGTCTTTTTGGTCATCCTAAGACATCCTAGAAGGGGTGCCCAAAGAAATCTTAAGCAGGAACTGAGTTATTGACAAAATTGAAAATGGCCGCCTACAGTGTTATCTATTGACTCAAAATACAACTAAAGAATCTCATAAAAGCATACAATTTGGCATACATGTCCCTTGGGTCATCCCAAGACATCCCAGAAGGGGTGCCCAAAAAAATCTTAAACAGGAAGTGAGTCATTGACAAAATTGAAAATGACCGCCTACAGTGTTGTCGATTGACTCAAAAGACAACTAAAGAATCTCATAATGGCATACATGTCCCTTGGGTCATCCTAAGACATCCTAGAAGGGGTGCCTGAAATGATCTGAAACAGGAAGTGAGTTATTGACTAAATTGAAAATGGCTGTGTACAGTCTTGACAGATGATGCAAAAGACACTCATAAAAAATAATCTCATAAAAGCATGAAATTTGGTACAAATGTCCCTTGGGTGATCTGAATGCATCCTAAGGGGTGCCAAAAAAAGTTAGCCAATCTAGCATTTGGTCCAGAAGCCTGAAAGCTATGCAATCTCTACCATCTCCTGACAAATAAATTAAAGTCGCTGATTCGTGGACACCTTTATGGACACTCTTGCCAGAGGGCTGCTTAAGTTTGTAGAGAACTCAAGTGTGGCTGCAAAGCTGAGCCCTTCTGTTCGAGAAAGTGTAGATGCCGGGATGCTGGGTTACCTTGCAGAGCATTATGCCAATGTGCTGGTAATTGCGAAATGGCACACATGAATACATGTAGTTACTAAACACTAATCACAAAAAAACAGTAATGATCAAGAAGAAAATACATGAGAAGATAGAGTGTAAAACAAGCAAGAAGATGTAGAGTGCAAAATAAATAAGATGCAGAGAGTAAAATAAGAATATGCAGAGTAAGATAAGATGCAGAGTAAAATAAATGAGAATATGCAGAGAGTTAGATAAATAAAGAAGATTCAAAGAGTACAATAAAAAAATTATGCAGAAAGTAAAATAAATAAGTGATGTAGAAATGAAAACAGAAGGTAGACTACAAAATACGGCAAGTTATGCACTGCATAACCTGTCGTATTGAGTCTGCATAATATGCAGACTGCCATGGTCAACTGTTTAAACAGCCATTTAGAATTTCTTCAACATGGTCCCTTCCTAAAAAGTTTAATAAACAAGCAAACAAATAAATAACCCCTTCTAGGATATATTAAGAAGCACTCAATGTACGTACCAAATTATACACTTTTATGACGTCCCCTTATGTTTTCTTTTGTGTCAACTGCTTTTAGGCGGTCACTTCCTGTTTAAAACCTTTTTGGGCACCCCTTGTAGGATGCGTTCAGATCACCCAAGGGACATTTGTACCACATTTCATGCTTTTATGAGATTCTGTAGGTATCTTGCATCATCTTTCAACACTGTAGGCGGCCATTTTCAATTTAGTCAATAACTCACTTCCTGTTTCAGATTATTTTTGGCACCCCTTCTAGGATGTGTTAGGATGACCCAAGGGACATATGTGCCAAATTGTATACTTTTGGGAGATTCTATAGGCTTTTTGAGTCAATCGCCAACACTGTAGGCGGCCATTTTCAATTTAGTCAATAACTCACTTCCTGTTGAAGACTTTTTTGGGCACCCCTTCTAGGATGTCTTAGGATGACCCAAGGGACATGTGTGACACATTTTATACTTTTTGGAGATTCTTTAGTTGTCTTTTGAGTCAATCGACAACACTAGGCGGCCATTTTCAATTTGGTCAATAACTCACTTCCTGTTTCAGATATTTTTGGGCTCCCCTTCTAGGATGTCTTAGGATGACCCAAAGGACATGTGTGCCACATTGTATGCTTTTTGGAGATTATTTTGGTGTCTTTTGAGTCAACGGTCAACAGTTTAGGTGGCCATTTTGGATTTTGTCCATAACTCACTTCCTGTTTAAGATTTTTTTGGGCACCCCTTCTAGGATGTTTTAGGATGACCCAAGGGACATCTGTATCAAATTTCATGCTTTTATCCGCCGCGTAACGATTTTTCACTTAGTACCCCCTACTATATCTAATAAAAGGCAGATAAAGCCAAAAACAATTATATAAAAAAAAAATCTTAATGTAACAAATTATTACGTTATTATATTATGCAAAAAACGGTTATTGCGCTATCGCTCGTGATTTTATTACATTATGAGCTTTTATGACATTTAGTTTATTATATTATGAACTGTTATTACGCCGTTATTACATTATGAGTTGCTACAAGGTGCTCTATATCACCAAGACGGCCGCCAGGGGAAAGGGGCGGGCAAGTTTCTGATAGTAATTTCTCCCCATTATGTTCAGTTGTGTGTGTTCAGAGATGTTATTAATAATTGGAAATTAAAAATGTATGTTTCCTGCATTTTTGGGTGAGCGGGGAACATAGAACCTTTTTTTTGTTAATGGAGAACATAGAACCTTTTTTGGGGTAAACGGGGAACATAGAACCTTTTTTTAGGTAAAAGGGGAACATAGAACCCAGGGAACATAGAACCTTTTTTGGTAAGTGGGGAACATAGAACCTTATTTGCGGGGAACATAGAACCTGGGGAACATAGGTACGGTCCCCACCTGGTGACTCCTAGGCTGGGTCCTAACATGAATTGGGGGCTCATCTAAACTTTGTCCAACCCTCTTTTTGGTTCACGGTCCATTATTTCTGGTTGACATGATAATGTTTTCTAGTGACATCGTCTGATTTGTAACCTGTTGAATATGCATTGAATGTAAGCAGAGTGGAGAAGCTGGGGTGAAAGTGTTTGTTTGTGGGTTTTTAACTGCAGTGGGAGGTGGTGAAGCTGGGTTCCAGCTCATTCTGCTATGATGCAGGTGCTCGGCCTCATATTTGCTCCCACATATCCTGCCATTACACCCAGACTCGTCCATACCCGCAGAGACGTGCAGAGGGATTTGGAGAGGCAGGGGCTGGAATTTCAAAAGGGCACCTATTGCTGGCGCCGGCCGGATGATGTTTTTTTCTTTTTACATTTTTGCCCTGATCACATTGACAAAATAAACTATCTTTGCCAGAACTGAACAGCCACAACAACCACCCAGCATGCCCTAACAATCCAGTATAGCCTTAAATTACTGGTTAACAATGTAAAATGAGCAGTTTCAGTTATTAAGTATTTAAGTAGCCTTAGATAAAGACTCTCGTAGATGATGTATTTGATCGATTTTGAAATCCATTATATCTACGAGAGTCTTATCTACCACCCCTCCAGATTGCCCTGGAATGTCAGCTCCAAAGCCCGTACTTCTCCAAACATGTACAAATGCTAAATATAAGGTGCTTACCAGCTTTCCCCAAATGTTAACTCGGTGTCCGTTGTGTTTGTGTAATTTAATAGTCCATATTCTTCAATAAATGTTCAATACATGTTTTGAGATGTATGGTCTTTGGAGCTGACATTCCAGGGCAATATGGGGGGGGGTGGTAGGTAGATAAGACTCTCGTAGAGATAAAACATAGTAAAATCGATAAAATACATCTACGAGAGTCTTTATCTAAGGCTATATTAGATAAAGAGCGAGAGAGAGAGGAAATGAACAGTATAATTATTTTTAATCCACAAATACCTACTGTATCTGTCTCAAATTAAGATGGATCACTGATTGTCTGCGCTTCTCTGTGTGCGTCTGCTCTCCTCATTGATTGGACAATGGACATGTGAGTGCGTGCGCCCGGCAGGGTTAGGGTGACACAGTGCTTAATTAGTTATACTCAAGCTTTACTGGAGATGCAGCGTTTAGAGAGTAAGAAAGGGGCAATTCTCTTAGCCTGGAATGCTGCCTTCCAGTAGGGCATTTGTGTTTTTTCACCATTTATTTTTCACCATAATAAATGCTGCATTCATGGGTAAAAGGGCAGGGGCTCAAGCCCCCTTTCATGTCTATGTGTGCACGTGCATGCATACCCGGGGATGTGTTCACTCAAAGTATTTGCAGACTTTGGGTTATGTGCTGTACAGAGAGTGTGACGTGTGACTGACTTTCCTTATAATTATAATAGGATATGTTGGCTTCTGACAGTAAAATGGAGGTGAAAAGCTGGTGGGAGTGAAGGCCTCAGAGCTGTAATGCCACCCTAGTGTTCATCCCCAGTCACTGCAGGTTCCCTAGAAAACAAGAGCTCTGTCCCCATGACGGCTTCAATGTGAGCAAAGAACTTCTGAAACTTTGCAGACACATTCCCACTTGGCCATGAGGAAACTCCATCTTTCATTTTTTTTTCAAATCTCCTCCTGGTGGCGCTACAGCAGCCCATCATGACGCAATTTATAGGCCCTGTTTGTGCCAGATTACATTGTCTGTCATTGTGTGTTTTCTTCAAAATACGCTTTTTGCTACTACTATTTTGTCCAAAACTTGCACAAATCGGTACACATTATCTCTGGGGTCATGTGATCAAGATATATGAGTCAAGATTTTTCAGATCCCATTCCAATTGGCAATGACTGCCTTCCATAGTTTGCAGGCCCCATGGGTAACCAACCTGCCCTGGTGGAGACCTGTGCTCCGAGGAGCACACTTTTCTAGTTATTATTTATCCTGAATGTTACTTGTTGGAGTCAATAGAAACAGTCCGCACTCATAAGGTGAATTGTCTTTCAATTGTTTAATTTTACAGCAGCAGCAGTCATGACAAACGGACACGTAAACGCTGATGAAGGCCTGCTGCCTGAGTAGCTGAAACGTGTGCGTTTGTCATGACTACTGAAACATAGTCACTCACACCCCACCCTGGGCAAGACCTGGGATGTTGGTTGTCTAGGAAGTTGACAAACGGAAATGGTTGAATTTGGCGGAAGTACCGCCCAAGGAAATGACGTTGATGCTTTACAAATCTGTTAACTTTTTCATGTCAAGGACCCCCAAAGTGATATGTAATTCAGCCGCTGACCACCATCTCAAGTTTTTTCAAAAATGGCAGATCTACAAGCTCATAGCGCAGCACTCTGTGCCCGCTATGAAATTGTAGATCTGCAATTTTTTTAATAGCCCAAAGAAATGAAAAATGTACACAGATGTGTTCCCGTTCTTAATGGATTGAAGGATCACATGGTTTGTCAACCAAAATCACAACAATACAACTATAACTATAACTATAACTATATTGTTCACCATGGTATTGTTTTTACAGTTGTTGTTGTTGTCATCCACTTGACTTAGAACCATTTTTAATACTATATATTTATAGCTCTAGTTATAGAGCTCACTGCTCAGTGTGAACGGCCCTTTAATCCAGTGGTTCCTACAGTGGTTGCCCGGGACCCAAACTAGTGAAAATAGCAGATCTACAAGCTAACTTGTGGATCTGCTATTTTCACTACATTTGTTTTCTAATTTATGGAATTTATTAGATTTTTCTTTTGAAATTCCATTTAAAAATCATTGATTTTGTTTTTAATTCATGAAAGAATTTTTTTGAATGTTTTTTGGAAAATGTTTTGAAATAATTAATAACAAAATGTAGGAAACCAAAAATAAAGGGATATTTACTCATGACCCCAAAAAAAATGTTTGCGACCCATAAATGGGTCCCGACCCAGTGTTTGGGAAACAGAGCTTTAATCCACTGACAGAAGAGATTCTGTCCAATAGTATTTGGATCCATGTTAAAGTCAGGCAGTCATTCAGTGTGAAACACACACACACACACACACACACACACACACACACACACACACACACACACACACACACACACACACACACACACACACACACACACACACACACACACACACACACACACACACACAGAGAGAGAGAGCTGGGATCCTGCTTATTGGCATTTTCTTTGGCTATTCAAAAATATCAGATCTACAAACTCAAACTCACTGAGTGCCGCGCTATGAGCTTGTAAGATCTGCTATTTTTGAAAAATCGTAAATTTGTGCAAATCTTTGAATATATATATATATTGGTCCATATTAGTTCCTATGTTTTGCCGTAACTTTTGAACAATTTGTCGTACAGAGACATGAGTCGTCTCACTGGACTCGGTTGAAAATCCTTGTCCTTCTTTAGAGTTACTTAGCTCTGCTCCCTGTTCTGATTGGTCGATATTTGCCCCCAACGTGGACAGAGGTGCGAGGGCCTGGTCATCGCTGCTTGCAGCTTTAATTAACTTTGCATTTCTTGTCACATATAAAGGTCTTAGTAATGCATGTCAATAAACAGCCCCAAAAGTCACAGTGAGGAAAACATTCACACAAGATGTGAAGTGGGTGTTTATCACCTTAGTTTACCTTCAGAGGGGGAACATATTCCATGCACTAGGCCTTTCAACTCTGTGGGAAGTTTGTGTTTTTACCAAAGGTGACTCATTGAGGCGTTATGAAATTAGCCTGGGGGTAAGAGTGTCTGTTTGTTCAGATGTACTGTGTCTAAGCATGAATTCATGTTGTTGAAGGTTGTGCATGCTCTCACGCAATGCAATAGGCCTACAATCAAAACAAATATCTGCTGATTGAGACGATAAGATGATGATAATTACAGCTTTATCTCCCCTGAAACCAACAACCAGTCCTGTCTCTGCAGGCTCATGACCTGCTTTGAGGACATCAAGTGTTGCATGGCACACACCTTTATACAGCTGAATGAAGGCAAGTTGGAAGTTGTTCTGTTTGGCTCCCTCACAGTCACTCCATCACAGCGAATACCAACAACTTGTCCACACTTATTAACCCTTTAAGACCGGGAGAAGCATCTGTGTCATTTTTAGATTTGAGCTAAAAAGCATTATTTTACACTTTGGCTATTCAAAAATAGCAGATCTACAAGCTCAATGCGCGGCACCGAGTACAGCGCTATGAGCTTGTAGATCTGCTATTTTTAAGAAATCGTGAAAATGTGTCTTATATATATTTTAAAGCAAACATTTGTAACTCAAATCTTTGCTCCTGAGGGGTCCCTGGAACAAAATATTTTTAGATGGGGGTCCGCGGCCAAATACATATCATTTTGGGGGTCCTTGACATGAAAAAGATTGAGAACCACTGACATAGTAACATAAGACATTTTGTAGAATGGGCCTCAGGTCTTAATGGGTTGAACCCAATGTGAAACACCCTGGTGGGATGTTTGATTCTGCCTTTAAGTTTAACAAGCAGCTAAAAGCAATAGAAATATTCCGGGTTTTTTTTTCTAGCTTTGAATCATTTCCAAAATCAAGCCATTTTTCTCTGCCTTTATATCCTTTTGCTTGGGTTACTGCAACTCCCTGTAGACAGCAGTGGTGGAAAAAGTACTCAAATGTTTTACTTAAGTAAAAGTAGCAATACCACAATATAAAAGTACTCTGTTACAAGTAAAAGGCCTGTGTTCAGAATGTTACTTGAGTAAAAGTACAAAAGTATTGGTCTCAAAATATACTTAAAGTACCAAAAGTAAAAGTAATAAAATGTTTGAAAATAGCAGATCTACAAGCTCACATTGCAACGCATTGTGAGCTTGTAGATCGGCTATTTTCAAATAGCCCAGGTATAAAATAGGGCTAAAGTAGTCAATGTATGTTTTATAATATAATAATGTATATCTGCAAAGTAACTGGTAACTAAAGTTTTCAAATAATTGTAGTGGAGTAAAAGTACAATAGTTGCCTATGAGATGTAGTGGAGTAGAAGTAAAAGTATTGAATATTGGAAATACTCCAGTAAAGTAAAAAATACCTCAAAAGTGTACTTAAGTACAACACTTGAGTAAATATACTTAACTACTTTCCACCACTGGTAGACAGTGCAGGCTTAAAGGACTTACGGTGCTACAGGGCACCAAACAGCAGGGCAAAAGTGAAAGAACGCTCTACTATTGGGTAAAAAGTGCTGAAATATTGAAACAATGGCCGCTGAAGAAGCGGTAAAAAGGTGAAACGTGTCGGCAGCACTCGCTGGTGAAGCGAAAATCTTCTGCTGCAATTTTCACATACAACAAAAAACAAGCAAACGAAAAAAAGAAAGAAAAAACACATTATGGTTGCATCGTATTCTTAAAATACAAACAAACCATGCACAGAGAGTTTCATATGGTCATCCAGGAGCTGAAGCTGGATGAAGTCAGGTTTCAGTCATATTTTCAGCTGCTAAACCTTTCTCAATTCAGCCACAATTCAGCTCTATCTGATTGCTCCGCATCTCCAGGAGATGTACATTAACTTCAGGACACCCGTCAGTCCAGAAGAGAGGCTGGCCATCTTTCTCAGGTAAACTATTCATGTAATAAAGTAACCTAATCTTACTTACTTCTGACTGGTGTGTACGATAAACCCCTATCAACAAGGGTGATTACTGAACGGGCCTATTGGGCCAAGGCACAGGGGTCCCAAGAGCTCAGGGGTCCCAAGAGCTCAGGGGTCAAAGAGCTCAGGGGTCAAAGAGCTCAGGGGTCAAAGAGCTCAGGGGTGGATCCCTGGACTGAGACCGATCGCCCCTCAGTAGATGTTCGCTCACCCCAAAACATGATTTACGATTCTGTGCCTATCGGTACATAACTCAGACGGCGCTGAGACGGCTGCAGTATTGAGACGGCGTGCCTCCCTCGCGAATCAGTCCAAAACTTTATACAAAACACCTACTGAGCTCCGTCAGTAGGTCAGTATCTCACCAATCAATAGTCTGATTAAACGTTGGTAGGTCAGTATCTCTCCTACATAGAGCAATCAATAGTCTGATTAAACGTGATAATGTCCAGTTCAGTGCATTGACAGCATCCGAAATGGGTGTTCATTTAGTGGTTGCAGAAGAAGAAAGATGTTTTCAAGGCAACCTCGGAAAACACAGTTGTGGTTGGTGGGGTGGTAGGTGGCTGTGCATGCAGCTGGTCCTGTGGTTGGTGGGGTGGTAGGTGGCTGTGCATGCAGCTGGTCCTGTGGTTGGTGGGGTGGTAGGTGGCTGTGCATGCAGCTGGTCCTGTGGTTGGTGGGGTGGTAGGTGGCTGTGCATGCAGCTGGTCCTGTGGTTGGTGGGGTGGTAGGTGGCTGTGCATGCAGCTGGTCCTGTGTGGTTGGTGGGGTGGTAGGTGGCTGTGCATGCAGCTGGTCCTGTGTGGTTGGTGGGGTGGTAGGTGGCTGTGCATGCAGCTGGTCCTGTGTGGTTGGTGGGGTGGTAGGTGGCTGTGCATGCAGCTGGTCCTGTGGTTGGTGGGGTGGTAGGTGGCTGTGCATGCAGCTGGTCCTGTGGTTGGTGGGGTGGTAGGTGGCTGTGCATGCAGCTGGTCCTGTGGTTGGTGGGGTGGTAGGTGGCTGTGCATGCAGCTGGTCCTGTGTGGTTGGTGGGGTGGTAGGTGGCTGTGCATGCAGCTGGTCCTGTGTGGTTGGTGGGGTGGTAGGTGGCTGTGCATGCAGCTGGTCCTGTGTGGTTGGTGGGGTGGTAGGTGGCTGTGCATGCAGCTGGTCCTGTGTGGTTGGTGGGGTGGTAGGTGGCTGTGCATGCAGCTGGTCCTGTGTGGTTGGTGGGTGGTAGGTGGCTGTGCATGCAGCTGGTCCTGGGGGGATGGTAGCAGTAGCTGTTGCTGCTAAGACCTTGGCCCACACTATTCTGATAAGTTAGAACACCAGTAAAAGTTGAGATGGTCCTGTCCATGGTAGAAGATGTTTGGCTGTGACCATTGATCCGGAATATTTTATGATGATTCACGCCTCTGATAAATGATAAATGAAGTTAATGAGTTTGCGTGTTGTTGGTCAATTGAATATATCATCTCTGTCGCGAGGAAACCTAGTATGTCCAAAACTGTGACTTTTCAAGATTCAAATTTAAAAATAGCAAAAGTAGCAGATCTACTAGACCAAAACGTATCGCTTCGCGCCACCTTTCGAGCTTGTGGATCTGCTATTTTAATCATTTGTGTGACGCTGCAGTATGATCAAGTAAAGTGAAATTTACGAAAAAAAACACAAAAAGCAAAAAACTGGAAACAAAGATATAAATACTTAAAAAAGCGTAATTGTCTCCACCAGGCCGAAATAGCGGGAGTATGTTTTTTTTCCCCTGTCCGTCCGTCCGTGTCCGTGTGTCATTCTGTCTGTGTACAGCTAATCTCCGACACCGTTGGCTTGATCGCAGCGAAACTGTGCACGCACACTCCCTGGATGTCTGAGCAAACCTCTGCCCCCGGAGTACTTAGTTTTCAACAAAATGCCTCAAATCATGCCACTTGAACGTTTTCAAATCAGCCTCATGGGGGCGCTATAACAGGCCGATTTGTGTTTTTATCTATAACTGCACCGATGTGTGTAAAACTTTGTATGCACACTCTCTAGAGGCCAAGGAAAAACATTTGCCCTGCATTTTTCACATATGCCTTTTATAGCGCCACCAGGAGGCCAACTTATGTTAAGAAATATATATTTATATTAAGCCTTCAAATTTTATCAAAAAGGTGACTCATTGAGGCGTTATGAAAATTAGCCTGGGGGGTAAGAGTGTCTGTTTGTTCAGATGTACTGTGTTTAAGCATGAATTCATGTTGTTGAAGGTTGTGCATGCTCTCACGCAATGCAATAGGCCTACAATCAAAACAAATATCTGCTGATTGAGACGATAAGATGATGATAATTACAGCTTTATCTCCCCTGAAACCAACAACCAGTCCTGTCTCTGCAGGCTCATGACCTGCTTTGAGGACATCAAGTGTTGCATGGCACACACCTTTATACAGCTGAATGAAGGCAAGTTGGAAGTTGTTCTGTTTGGCTCCCTCACAGTCACTCCATCACAGCGAATACCAACAACTTGTCCACACTTATTAACCCTTTAAGACCGGGAGAAGCATCTGTGTCATTTTTAGATTTGAGCTAAAAAGCATTATTTTACACTTTGGCTATTCAAAAATAGCAGATCTACAAGCTCATAGCGCGGCACCGAGTACAGCGCTATGAGCTTGTAGATCTGCTATTTTTAAGAAATCGTGAAAATGTGTCTTATATATATTTTAAAGCAAACATTTGTAACTCAAATCTTTGCTCCTGAGGGGTCCCTGGAACAAAATATTTTGAGATGGGGGTCCGCGGCCAAATACATATCATTTTGGGGGTCCTTGACATGAAAAAGATTGAGAACCACTGACATAGTAACATAAGACATTTTGTAGAATGGGCCTCAGGTCTTAATGGGTTGAACCCAATGTGAAACACCTTGGTGGGATGTTTGATTCTGCCTTTAAGTTTAACAAGCAGCTAAAAGCAATAGAAATATTCCGGGTTTTTTTTTCTAGCTTTGAATCATTTCCAAAATCAAGCCATTCTTCTCTGCCTTTATATCCTTTTGCTTGGGTTACTGCAACTCCCTGTAGACAGCAGTGGTGGAAAAAGTACTCAAATGTTTTACTTAAGTAAAAGTAGCAATACCACAATATAAAAATACTCTGTTACAAGTAAAAGGCCTGTGTTCAGAATGTTACTTGAGTAAAAGTACAAAAGTATTGGTCTCAAAATATACTTAAAGTACCAAAAGTAAAAGTAATAAAATGTTTGAAAATAGCAGATCTACAAGCTCACATTGCGACGCATTGTGAGCTTGTAGATCGGCTATTTTCAAATAGCCCAGGTATAAAATAGGGCTAAAGTAGTCAATGTATGTTTTATAATATAATAATGTATATCTGCAAAGTAACTGGTAACTAAAGTTTTCAAATAATTGTAGTGGAGTAAAAGTACAATAGTTGCCTATGAGATGTAGTGGAGTAGAAGTAAAAGTATTGAATATTGGAAATACTCCAGTAAAGTAAAGAATACCTCAAAAGTGTACTTAAGTACAATACTTGAGTAAATATACTTAACTACTTTCCACCACTGGTAGACAGTGCAGGCTTAAAGGACTTACGGTGCTACAGGGCACCAAACAGCAGGTCAAAAGTGAAAGAACTCTCTACTATTGGGTAAAAAGTGCTGAAATATTGAAACAATGGCCGCTGAAGAAGCGGTAAAAAGGTGAAACGTGTCGGCAGCACTCGCTGGTGAAGCGAAAATCTTCTGCTGCAATTTTCACATACAACAAAAAACAAGCAAACACTTTTTCTTTTTTACATTACTCCTACAAATTGTATCCAAACATCATGCAAATCATATTACATATTATCTCTATAGTCAAGTGATCAAGATGGTTCCGTCCGATTTTTCATATTCCATCATGATTGGCGAATTCCGAACATTGCTGGCCCACGATAACCTACCTGACCTGGCGGAGACCTGTGATCCGAGGAGCACTTTTTCTAGTTTACTATACTTTAATGTGCTGTATATGGACATTTACCTGAACCTTGGATGTTATGAAATAAGTCATGAGGGACAAGTCACAAATTAGAGGGAAATTAAGTATCTGGTAGTAATTTAAAATGTAATGTAATACTGATGGAACCAGAGTGTTAGGTTGGATGGATATACAGAAGTATGGGGATTCCTTATCTGGATTCTGCAAGCTTTATAATACTGGCTACAACCCCCAACAACACTTTAGTAGGTTTTGTTAGATTCTTATATTCAATGGATAATCAGCTGCTATGCTAAACTGGCTGCAATTAAAGCATATCTGAAATTCTAAATGATTGACTTTGTCATTATTCTTCACAACATGATATTTACAGTGGCTCTGATGGATGGATGTTAACTGTAAAATATGACTTCAAAATATGAAAATCATGCTCGATATTCTGAAAGGTTGGCTCTATACCGTTCCTCTATACCATACTCTTCCTGAAAACAACAACAGATAGCCCACTAACTGAAGTGTTCATACATTGCATTTAGTGGCAGCCATAGCTGAATGGTTAGAGAGGCTGCCTGGAAAACAGAATGTCTCCTGTTCGTGTGTGGAAGTGTGCCAGTAACTGCTCCTGGCACTGTGCCAACCACTATGTTACTCAGGATGGGTTAAATGCAGTGGACACATTTCACAATAATTATGTGCAGTGCAAACATACCAGTGGTTGAAAAAGTACTCACATGTTTTACTTAAGTAAAAGTATTCAACTCAATATAGAAATACTCTGTTACAAGTACTCTACAAGTCTGGTATTCACAATTCACTTGAATGAAAGTGCAAACTTATGGCATCAAAATGTACTTAAAGCTTTTATACATTTGGATAACATGTGAAATAGGACCTTCCTGCATAATGAGTACTTTCACTTTTGGTACTTTAAAGTACCAAAAGTGTTTCCCAACCTGGGCTCCGGGGTGCCCCACCAGTGTATATTTTGTAGACTAAAACTATGACGACAATGTTTCGTCGACTTGCCTTTTTTCACTGACGAAAACTGAATAAAAACTAAACAATGATGACTAAAACATGCTAGTAGATTAACCACTTCCGCCCTATTATATATACTTACTTTGGCTATTTGAAAATACAACGCTGAGCTTGTAGATCTGCTATTTTTTAAGCATTTTGAAAGCTTGTGAAATGGGACATTCTGTGTATGAGTACGTTTACCTTTAGTACTTTAAGTAGCCTCCATGTTGACGCCAGTACTTTTGTACTTTCTACTTCAAGTACATTTTGAATACAGGACTTTTACTTGTGAGTATTTCTACAATGTGGTATTTATACGTTTAGAGAGAAGATTGGTGTTGTTAAAAATGAAAAGAAAAAAAAACATTATTCTAAATTCTTCACAACTACGCACCATTTTTCAAAATGTTCAGCTTGTAGATCGGCTGTTTTCCAATTAACTAAATATAAAATAGGTTTAAATGTGTTTAAATTGTTCCTAGTTTTGCTGAGGACTCCCATGGAACCCCCTCACGGACCCCTGGTGGTCCCCCGACCCCACTTTGAGAACCACTGCTGCAGGAACACAGCTAACTCCACCTCCCCTAAAAGTGTGCGTTCCGTGAAGGAACCAATCGGTTGGCTCCAAACATGCTTCTCCACGCCTCCATCCAATGAGAAACAGGAATAGAATATATATGTCACTCCCCCCTGAACGAAACAACCATGTTAGGGTCTGAACATCCAATAAATACAAGGTTTCATGCTTGTTTTCTTCAGAGTCTCTGCTTCACGATGAAGACTGCTTTGCTTCTTTTCCTGTTCTGTCTGGCTGAGGCTGATGACCTCCGCTATGAGGTCAAGGCGCTGTTCCAACAGCTGAAGAGCAACCTGGAGGAGAGGCAGAGCCACCTGGAGGGACAAAATGCAGGTTAGGATGTTTACCTTTCAAACATGAAAATGTTTTTCAAACATTCATTAGAAAGACAACATCAGTCACCAGAAACAGGGACGTGGGTTTTCAATGAGTCTAATTAAAATGGAGTTTGAAGTTACAATAGGTGTGTCTCAATTCAGGGGTTGCAGCCTTCAAAGTGCAGCCCTACGTAGGGTGGGTAGGGCACTGCCCCCTGGAGGGCGCATAGGGCACACACTCTGCCTGTGAAATGGGACAGCCCTTCCCCGAGTCGAGTCGAGTGAACCCGGAAAAAGCCGAGCGTCCGCCATTGTTGTTCGTCGAGCGTTTTTTTTTACTTCTAAAAAGGTCTCAAACTTCTTTTTTTGTGGCACGGAATTTACTTTTAAGATATTTTAGGATAGCATTAAGTTGTTTAAACTTCATATGTGGTCAATTAATCATGAAACTATTTAAAATAATAATTCAGAGAACCGTCACGTCGGGTCCTGGGGCGACTAGTGAAACTGATGTAGCCGTTTACAGCAGCCTGTTTTCGGCCTGACTCTTCCAAATGTCCCGTTGCTCCGACGGTTGTCTGTGGAACGAATTTGATGGGATTGACAGACCCACTTACATCTGTAGCCCATTGGTTCTCAAAGTGGGGTCCGGGGACCCCCAGGGGTCCTTGCGGGGGTTCCAGGGGGTCTTCCACAAAATGAGTTAATTAATATAGTGACGTCACAATAATTTTAACCACTTTAACCATATGTTATACTTTGGCTATTCAAAAATAGCAGATATACAAGCTCATAGCTTGAGCTTGTAGATCTGCTATTTGTAGATCTGCTATTGTTTGAATTTGTGCAAATCTTTGAACATATTTTTTGTTAAGCAAACATTTGTCACTAAAATCTTTGCTTCTGGGGGTCACTTGAACAAAATATTTTGAGATGGGGGTCCGCAGCCAAATACATATCATTTTGGGGGTCCTTGACATGAAAATGTTTGAGAACCACTGCTCTAGCCTATTTGTTCATAAGGCCATGTTATTTATCGTGGTTGATTCCGCGCTCTTTATTGTTATAATATTCATTCAATTAATTATGTTCTGGTTTTGTCATAACGGTATGATGTCCGACGTAACCTATACTGTGTGACTTTGATGGGTTAGTCCTATGCATTCTGAAGCACAAGATGAAATAAATGCCTACTTACCTACCTTTTTAACAAAGCTTTTTTTTGTTGTTGCACGTAACATGTTTTAATGTGATGTTTTTTTTTTATTTATTTTTTTACCCAAATGTAAAGTGTATTATAAATAAATTATTATTATTATTATTATTAGGCCTATTATTACGCCGTTAATATGAATATGATTTAATGGAAGGCAGGTACACACTGCAGGACCTTAAAGTGGTCGGGGGGTCATCTGATCGTTGAGCATTACACACTGCAGGAGTTTATTTCTTGAAATCAGCTGTCATATATCGTTTTGGTTTTCACACTATATATTGATCCCCGACCAGGGATTACACACTGTAGGATAGTTCACTAGGATGCTATCTCCAGAGTCAGACCCAATACATACATTTGTGTTTATTCCAATTCATTTTAATCGACGTATCCCGTGATATGCCTCTTCAACCCCCCCCCCCCTCTCTCTCTCTCTCTCTCTCTCTCTCTCGCACGTCAAGTGCGCTGAATCAGTCAGTGACAGAGTTGCCATATCCGCTTATTATAAGCGACTTTGGGATTGTTTTTCTGTAAAGTTGCTTGAAAGTGTTGTTGCTTTTTTGGCCTTGTTTCCTAATGTTGTTTGAACCAGTTGTTCTCAAACATTTTCATGGCAAGGACCCCCAAATTAATATTTGTCCGCAGAGGCACAGACCTCCCCCTTCTGAAAATATGTTGTGCCATAGACCCCCATGCAAGATCTGTGTGGATTTGGAAAATATTCCACAATCCACCCCCCCCCCCCCAAATGTCTTCTTTAAAAATAGCCTATCTACAACGTGAGCTTGTAGATCGTCTATTTTCCAATGTATTTGTATATAGGCTTAAAGTGCTCATAGTTGGGCTTGTTTTCACAAACCTGGTTGCTTATTTCTCTCGCAAAATCTGGCAATACTCACAGACAACGAGACACACACACACACACACACACACACACACACACACACACACACACACACACACACACACACACACACACACACACACACACACACACACACACACACACACACACACGTAAAAGTACCAATACTGCAATATAAAAATACTCTGTTACAAGTAAAAGTCCAGAATTAAACATTTACTTGAGTAAAAGTACAAAAGTATTGGCATCAAAATGTACTTAAAGTACCAAAAGTAAAAGTACTAAATATTTGAAAATAGCCTATGTATAAAATAGTGTTAAAGTGGTTAATGTGTGTTTCATTATATCATAATTTATATCTGCAAAGTAACTAGTAACTAAAGTTTTCAAATAAATGTTGATAGAGCTGTTTTTCCTTATCACCCAGACCCACACAAAGTACAAATTATGATCAACAAGATTAACTACAAATGTAGTGGAGTGAAAGTACAATATTTGCCTCCGAGATGTAGTGGAGTAGAAGTGAAAGTATTGGAAATTGGAAATACTCAAGTAAAGTACAAATACCTCAAAAGTAAACGTAATTAGTTACTTTCCACCACTGATCATTCCATTGATTTAGACACGTTTCAATCACGTTCTGCCAACATGATTCAGTCATGTTATTTTAACATCATTCCATTTATTTATAAATATTTTAATCATGTTCTGGTAACACAATTTAGTCATGTTAATTATTCCAGCTACATGATATGATCACATTAGTCCAACACAATTCAAACAGTGCAAATTGATTTTATTTCAAATGCAGGGAAACATTATAGTGGAGGTGCTAAGCAACATTTGACTTCAAGTCATGATACAAAGGTCCCCTTTGGTATGGAAGTACCTTAGGGCCATAGGAAAATAATTATCCAAAGAGACAAGTTAGATCACCCTTCATTATTTTTTTATGGGCGTTTTTTTTAAAATGGCCACCGACAATCAACCACTATTACACCAGACCCCATATCTTTGCTTCTGTTAGGGCTATAATAATAATATTGGTGTCAAAGTGTACATTTTTGGGGTCGAGGAATTCAATTAAATAGGTTTCAATGCAAAAAATTGAATACTTAATTAATTGCCATGACAGCAGGGGGTAAAATGTGCAAATTTCATTAAAAATATATGTTTTAACAGGGTAACTTACCCCCTCTCCTCTAAAACTTTTATTTACTTTTCCCTTTGGTATGGAAGTACCTTAGGGCACTAAGAAAGAAATGATCCAAAGAGACAAATAAGATCACTCTTCATTTCTGAAATATATGCGTTTTTAAAAATGGCCGCCACCATTTGAAGTAATACTGCAGAACCCATATTTACTTCTGTTAAAGCTTAGCTATAATGGTAAAATTGTGTCAAAGAGTACATTTTTAGGGTCAAGGAATCCAATTAATTAGGTTTCAAGGCAAAACAAATCCCCAATATTTTAATAGTCTTGCACTTGCAAATAACCATTTCTGGCAAGTCCCTCGAAATAATTGAAATTTAAGCCATTCATCAAAGGGCAAAAGGAAGAGGGGGCTCGACTCATCATTTACAGTTGTTGCCTTTTCCAAATATCGCTCATAAGCCTTCATCATGACTACAGAGCAGCAACAGACACCTGATGCATGTACAGTACCAGGTTCTGCAGATGTGGTCAAAACCAATGAAAGACTGAGCTTTGCCACTAGTTGAAATACCACTATTGGTGAGGGCTGTAGTCCATCCACTGCCATTCATCCAGACACACTCCAGAGCATCTTCTCTCTATGCATTGCCCCCCATGTAACTAGGAAGGAGTCCTCACCAAGCTCTGTCTGGGGGAACTTCCACTGACGTTTTTTGGCAAGTGTGAATAGGGTCCGTTGATCAGCTAACATGACTGGTGTCTGACCTGGATTTAGGTAGTTGATAGCTTGGAAGGAGGACATTCATTGCATGCCAAGCCAAGCCATAGTGGGACTGGTAGGAGACTCTGTGAACAGTGGCAGCATGTATGATCTGGATGGGGGGCTGAACCAGGCTCTGCAATGCTTGCATAATATGCAGCCCATGAGATCCATTCTTCATCCTCAAGGTTGTCTTTCCCCACAAGGTGTCTGACTCTCTCCAACCACTGGGAGGCTTATTCAAGTATGTTGCTGAGAGGACAAGAGGCTGGCTGAGGATGACTGTTTGTATTAAGGGCAGGAACATCAGTTTGGAGTCCAGATCCATTGTTGTGTAGAAAGCTGGCAAGGATTGTACATGCTTCTTCCCCATCTTAGCTGGAACTAGGATGTTAGTGAGATTGGCTGTTTGTTGGTCATCTGACGGGAAGTGCTGCTGAATGCTAATGCATGTCCCGTGGAGGGCTGATTTTGCTGTTGTTGATGATGGGTTGTGGTCAATGTTGTCAAAACCACCATTGGTGAAGACACCCTTAACTGCCTGAGGTGGGACCACCACACCAATCTGCTCCCACTGATTGATCACTGTACTCAATGTTTTCAAACGATCATATGATACACATATACCTCGCTTATGCATGGTATCCACCTGGTGTAGTATGCAGGTGCAGATTCATTGCCAGATAAAGTGAAGCTGGTGTTTCCCTGTGTGACAACTAACACTACTGCCACATTTCTTGGATCTGCATTTCACAGAGTTGTAAATGATTTGCTGCCCAATTGATGTAGCAACCTGGCACTTCTCTGGTTCAGGGGCTGGCTGGTCAATACCTTATCCATCCAGAAGCATCTTTAGGAACAATCGCAGTAGGGGAGGGATTGAATCAGGAGGCTGTGAAGGAACCTGTAAATTATTGTTTCATCTGAAGATATTCTTCCCGGAGGATCTTAGCTGCTCTGAAGATGATGGATACATCAGTAGATGTGTTGCTTTTCATGCCAACAACAGCTTTCAGGTCATCATCAAACAACATAACAGGGACCAGCCACGATCTAGTCGCACAGATCTGATGTCAATATCCTCACGAAGGCGCGTGGTGTTACATTTAATAATAATTGATTGACTCAAACAATTCATTGAGGACATGTGCTATGATGACCTGTGTTGCCTTATTTTCTGTCGTGTCACAACGGCGGTTTCTGCTTTTCTATAGAGCCTAGTAAAGCATGCACGATGATGCACTGCCTCCATAGCTACCATGTCACCAGCAGCTTGTTTAGCTAACAGAAACTTGTCACCCAGCACCTGAGCACATTATTTCACTTTTCGATCCAATCCCAGGGTGGAAGCCCTCCTTAGTTCCTTTCTGTTGCCAACTTCACCACAGAAGAAACACGGTGTGGTTTGTTCACATGAAGATGATGATGAGCATGAGAGTATAGCCTGTACAGTGAACTTGCCACCACTATTCATGCACTGTGTTTTTACTGGGCTCACAGACTCTTCATGTCTTCTTCTTGCTCTGTCCACTTTTTGATCATTAATGGCACAGCTAACATAAAAACATTTCTGTATTCAATGAGAAAGTAATACAAACCTCAAATTGAACCTCAAAGTGTCTCAGATTTTCTGTCACCTCTGATTTAATCCAATTGTTGCAGTCCCTGGTGCAGAATTTCTGTTTTGTGGCAGCAACAGGTGTAACTCTCAGGTGATAGCAGTCAGACATATACACATACAGTCAGACAGACACTAATCTCTCAAGACAGATTCAGAGCTCCGCAGCTGAATCTGTCGGGAGCTCCTGATAGTTAGGAATGTATAGTTAGGAATGTTAGGAATGTAAACAAAGACAAGTAGACCGGAAGTGGAGAGCTGAGGGCGGACCTAATGGCCACCATCCTGTTATCCACATTCTATTCGGAGGTCCCCCCCACAGTCAAATTCAAAGGAAAAAAACAGCAGAGGGTGCTGTTTTTTCCTCTTTTTTTTTTACTGGGTTCCTAGATTGGACAGACACACATAGAGCATATGGCATGTGCATAAGAGGTTGTATTTCTTAAAGTTTTTTATAGGGGGAAACATTTAATGTCACCTTGTTGTCACTTATTTTGTTGATGAAATGTGCATATTTTACTCCCATTGTGAGGGTAATGAGAAAACTATTGGGTTTTTTAGTCTTGGAACCTATTTAATTGTATTCCTTGACCCCAGAAATGTACACTTTGACACCAATATTATCATTATAGCTCTAACAGAAGCAACGATATGGGCTCTGCTGTATTGCTGTAAATGGCGGCGGCCATCTTTTAAAACGCACATGCTTTAGAAATGACGTCTTATCTAGTTTGTGTCTTTGGATAATTTATTTCCTATTGCCCTAAGGTACTTCCATGCCAAAGGGAAAACTAAATTAAAGTTTTAGAGGGGAAATAAATGGAAAGTTACCCTGTTAAAAAAAAAAATCTAATAAAATGTGCATATTTTACCCCTGTTTTCAATGGCAATAAGAAAATGATTGGATTTTTTGCCTGGAAACCTATTGAATTGGATTACATGACCCCAAAAATGTACACTTTGACACCAATATTATTATTATAGCTTTAACAGAAGCAAAGATATTGGTTCTGCTGTATTGCTGTAAATGGTGGCGGCCATTTTTAAAAACGTGTATATTTCAGAAATGCAGGATGATCTAACTCGTCTCTTTGGATAAATGTTTTCCTATGGCCCTAAGGTACTTCCATACCAAAGGGGACCTTTGTATCATGACTTGAAGTCAACGGCCTATTTTTGGGTCTTAACACCTCCACTATTACAGTAAAGTGCATTCTTTAAAACTCTAATTAAAAACACATTTCATATAAACACTATCAATGTCAACATTTGTAATACCTTTGTGTAAAACTATATAAACACTTAAACATATTGTAATACATTTTAGACACCCTCCTTTTTACACAATTATTATTTCCTTTTTACACAATTATTATTCTTTTACATTAGATTATTTTCCTTCCCCATTAAAACAATATGAACACTTAAACATGTTTTTTTTAAATACATTTTAGACACCCTCCTTTCTACATATTAATATTCTTTTACATTTGTTTTTTCCCCCTTCCCCATTAGTCACATTCAGAGAGATTCACAGTTTGAGATAGTGGTTTTCTCTTGTATCCAAACAGAGGCAGAAGCAATTGGAGTAAGATGGACTAAGCCATAATACTCAGAACAGGGTCACTAGGCTGTTCAGTGATTACTTACACGGGGTACAAAGGTGTGGTGCACCTCCATAATGCCACGTGCCCTGGAATGATGGAGGTTGAAACGCTGGGCTCCCACACCAGGTATTGGCCTCCTGTAGGGAGTGATGAGGGGGAGGGAGTGCTGGAGGCATGGGTACCCTCCATCTGCCAGGATGAAATGGCCTGGAGGAGGGTAGAGTGACCTCAAGTACAGTGGGCTGTAGCGGAGCACTCTGATTGCAGACTGCCTGCAGGATGATGGACGAGAACAGTTTCCTGTTCTGGTAGCACTGATGATCAGGGCAGATCGGTGGGATTATACGGATATAATATGATTATATGATGATACGATTGCTCCAGCTGCTCTTCCAAAGGCAGCATGTCCAGCCAGCCTTGCAAAACCAGCCAGAAGAGAAACACCAGGACCTCAAATGTGCCACCCCATCCATGTTGCCGTTCCAGGTCGAGAAGGTCCAACAGTACTGCCAAAGCCTCCCTGCTCAGCCGGAAATCAGAGTACCCGGGAGTACGGGGGTCTTGGCTGAGTTAGGGAAAGAATGAGAAGAATTAGGTTGGTCTGTATCTACTCAACCAGTTTTAACTGAGTGACAGCGTTGTAACATTCAACACAGGGTCCTCTCAATCATGAGCTAAAACTGTAATATAGCTCTGATTCTATCTGTGGTTTATGAGATGCACTATGCTTTGAGACTGTCACTTTAGCTTTTTCCCCAGAACTATACAGAGTGGTTTGATTGAAGTCTGATTTCACTTGGCTGTGCATCGCGTCTGGACACACACACACAAACACACACACACACACACACACACACACACACACACACACACACACACACACACACACACACACACACACACACACACACACACACACACACACACACACACACACACACACGTAAAGTAACAAAGTACATTTACTCAAGTACTGTACTTAAGTACAGTTTTGAGGTAGGCCTACTTTTACTTTACTGGAGTATTTCCATTTTTTTATACTTTTACTTCTACTCCAACACATCTCAGAGGCAAATATTGTACTTTTACTCCACTACAATTATTTGAAAACTTTAGTTACTTTGCAGGTATAATTTATAAATGATTACATTATTATAAAACATACACTAACCACTTTAGGTCCATTTTATACATAGGCTATTTGAAAAAGGTAGATCTACAAGCTCACATGCAACGCGTTGTGAGCTTGTCGATCTGCTATTTTCAAATATTTTAGTACTTTTACTCAAGTACATTTTTAATTCCGGACTTTTACTTGTAACAAAGTACTTCTACATTGCAGTATTGACACTTTTACTTAAGTAAAAGATTTCAGTACTTTTTCCACCACTGCGCACACACACACACACACACACACACACACACACACACACACACACACACACACACACACACACACACACACACACACACACACACACACACACACACACACAATACTTACATTTGAAATTAAATTCTGGGGCACTGGGGCCAGTATCAATGGTGTCTTCCTCCACTGTTGATGAGAAATGCAATAAAAACATTACTCAACATGGGCTCCTACGCTAATAACAATTAAAAAAAAAAAAACGTCAGTGGCAGGATTGGTAAACGGGAAAAATTACGTTTTTTACGTCAGTGGCAAGGTTTTAAAACGTACAGCTTTGGGCCGCCCTTACGGCTGGCTCAGGCTGGCTCCAAGTTCGTTCCACAGACAACCGTAGGAGCAACGGGACAACGGGAACAGTCAGGCCGAAAACAGGCTGCATTAAACGGCTACATGAGTTTCACTGACCGCCCCAGGACCTGACGTGACGGTTCTCTGAATTATTATTTTCAAATAGTATCACCAGATATATGAAGTTTAAACAACTTAATGCTATCCTAAAATATCTTAAAAGTACATTCCGTGCCACAAAAAAGAAGTATGAGAGCGTTTTAGAAGTTATTAAATTATCGCGGACAAAAAATTATAATGGCGGACGCTCAGATATTTTTGAGCTGTCGGGCTCAGTTCGCGTTGCATTGTGGGCCTCGGGCATCCACCGAAGTGCTTGAAGCGTACATCGGGTGTACGCTTAGGAACGGGGGAAAATAGGGCACATTCAAAGGGTAGATTTTAAGGGGTCTTCGAATTGGGACAGCACTTGGCGCGCCACTGTGACGTCATCGCCCTTAAAATCCGCACTTCGCAGGGCGCAACCCCTGAATTGAGACACACCTAATGTGTTTGTATAGGAAGTGGGAGTGTCTGATAAAATGAATAACAAATATCTAAATATTAGAGATGCACGATTATGAAATTATGACTGATATCCGATCACCGATTATTTGCTGGGTCGTATCGGCCGATACCGATCCGATATATTACATTATTAAATATTATATTTATATTGAGCTCATTGCTGATTTTTTTTTTTTTCATTTTTTTGCTGTTGAAAGTTGATGGTTAGACCCCCTCCCCACTAACCCTACTGTGATTATATTTTTTCATGGAATAAATACATGAATTAAATATATATACATACATTTGAAAGGCAATTGACTGACTTCTAGTACCAAACTAAACTATGACATCATATTTGTATGCTATAATAAGCCATCTCATCTTTATTTGAATCGTTGTATAACACAAAGCATTTAGTCATTTATATTTATGTTACATGGCCTATGAAACTAAGTTATTATTGTCTGTTGCCTAAATTCATTAGCCTCTGCTCTAAACAATAAAAGAAAACTTAGATCTCCCAATCACAATTCCCTGGAGCCACCACTGTGTGTGATATACAAACAACAAGATAATCATTGTTTAGTTTATCACTGTCTTCCATTCTATAACATCAGCAGGGACTGAGTTTAGCAGGAGAGGGAGGGGCTGACATGCTCTTTCTAGCACGGCTCTGGTCCATTTGATTTGATTGTATTAGACGTTATACAGGAAAAAACACATGTTACATCATGTTCATCGTAGAAACTTCAAGGATACAGACACAGAAAAGTCTTGCGACTTATTTTCATTGTGGTCCTTGGTCTGAGACAAACAACACTGCAACAAAATACATACAGGTAGATGGAGGACTAAAGCTGCCATATCTCAAATTAAATACATAAATAAATAAATACATTTATAAAGCAAGAAATGCTAAAATAAATAAATAAATGTGCAAAGAAATATACAATTAAATATTGAAATGTATTCATTTATGTGGCTATTTATTTATGTATTTATTTATGGATTCATTTATTTATGTATGTATTTATTTATGTTCTTATTGGTTTATATATAAATGTATTTATTTATGTATTTATTTCCTTATTTATTTCCGTATTTAATTATTTATTTAATTATTTAATCATTTAATGCCCTATTTCAGGCCCTATTTCAGGCACACACTGAAATGTTATGTTAATGACGGGGCGTGGCTTGCCTATTCAAGCATTAGCAATCAAACCCAGAGCGATCAAACACCAAAAAAAGTCCATCCAGCGCATAGAGCTGGTCAAATGTATTAATATTTTGTTGATGTGATAATATAATAACTGTGTTTATGTTCATAATAATTTGATTTGATTTGATAATCTTTATGTTTAATTTGCAGGTGAAAAAATTAAAACAAATGATAATGAAAGCCATAATATATAAAAAATTAAGCAAACAAAACAAGAAATAACAATAAAAAAATGCGATCATTGATCATCCCCAACATGTTCAAAAAGGAGTAAGAAAAAATCCTTCTTATATAACATTCATAATTCATACAACCAGGTCTCCGTCAAGTCAGAGATTATTGTGGGCCAGCAATGTTCGGAATTCGTCGCATCGCGACGTGTTGTGAGCTTGTAGATCTGCTATTTTCAAAATATACGAGCGCTTATGCGAGAGAATTTTCGGGAGTCGGGACTGGTGTGGCTGCGCTGCTGTAATCTTTTCATGGACAGTGATGTCTCCAAACTTACAGTAGCGTGCGACGTGCGTGTCCTATGGAGTTATGTACAACCTGGGTTGAGGATATAAGCCCAACGCTCCAAACTTGTGCCGCGCTGGTGATTCTTCATGCTGTGGATTTATTTGGGCCACTGGGAGATCGGACATTTAACCCTCCCAGCACACACCAGCCTTCATCCATTAATGTTCATGCATTCATTCTCGTGTGTGTGTGTGTGTGTGTGTGTGTGTGTGTGTGTGTGTGTGTGTGTGTGTGTGTGTGTGTGTGTGTGTGTGTGTGTGTGTGTGTGTGTGTGTGTGTGTGTGTGTGTGTGTGTGTGTGTGTGTGTGTGTGTGTGTGTGTTTTAACGGGCAGTGAGGCCTGAGGCGGGGAAATTCTTCTCCATGCTTTTTTTTTGTCGTATTCCGATTCTTCATGTCTTTAAATCGGGGCGTTTCAAGAATATTTAAGGGCGTGCTATTTAAATGACGCTCGGTTTCAGCAGATTTATCAAAGCTCCGATCAAATGTACGCTAGGATTGGCTGTATAGGAGTAGGCGGGTGCAAATATGGTTTGACCCCCAAAAAATTGGAACAAAAGGTTTCTCAATGGTTTATTGTAGTATCAGGTGTACTTAATAACATATCAAAAGTCTACCAAAATCTGATCATTAGAAATGTCAAATTTCCAAGATGGCCGCCACCAGTTCCTTAAAAGACCATTACTCCTTCATTATTTGCCCTACACACGTAATTATGGTGCCTAACCCCATGTTTTGGTGATCTAGGAATCCAATTAGCATATATACATTATAGTCAAGTGATTAAGTGCAATTAAATATTGAAGCAATTGGTTATAAGCATATTTAACAATGTAATTGGACATTTCTCCCTTTTCTACACGCCATAATGCCCAGGATTGGTGAATTCATCACCTATACATGTAATTCACATTCTGTTGAAGCTTTCAACATTTCTTTGGATACCAATTCATTCATTATTACTGGGTGGTACTGTGACATTTGTAAAAACAAGTGATGGACTGGGAATATTACACAAATCGTAAATTCCTTACCGAGAAATGTCTTCACCAATTTGTTTGTAAAGGTGTCTGGTTCCCAAACTGCGGGTCCCCCAAATGATTTTGGGGGGTCCCCAGATGGTTAGCTTAATGTGCAACATTGTTTTCTCACTCAACAGTAAACAAACCAACATACAGTATAAGTGTATACAGGGTATCTGCACATTTCTAAAGTTACAATTTAATTACTCTTAAGACTATATTATCTATATATATATTATCTCAAATACTAGGTAAGAAAGAGGCAAACATTGTGAAAATAGCTGATGTACAAGCTCACAACGCTACACTCAGTAGGAAAAAAATGGCCACTTGTGGGCCTAGAAAGGGTGTGCAGGTCAGTACAGAGCTATCACAACATGTGTCTAGTGTCTTCTACTGGGTGTCTAGGCAGGGGTGGTGGAGGAGTGTGGCGTGGATAAGGTTCAGATTTGCTTGTCACAGACATCTCCTTATTCCTGTGAGTAGTTGTGTGAGGTTTTAGTGCAAAATTAATTTCACATGTCTTTGTTTCCGACATAGACACCCTTGACAGTCCGACATAGACACCCTTGTCTGCCTGACACACAGTCATGCACCACCACGTGGAGGTCTTACAACCACCACTCCGTCCTCCAGCGTGCCGTGGCTTAGAAATCGTTAGCATCCCAAATGCTAATTTGCTTTTGGAGGAGCTGAGAACGAGGAGAGCGCAGGCTTCCTAAGCCACTTGGAGTGAGATCTGGCAAAGAAGTTTATCTTTCATGTATCGTTTGCAGAACTGTCTTCGTTGAAATGGCGTATCATTTCTGTTGGAGGTTTTGCACATCGGACATGGGGGAGATCAGAAGCTCAGGGTCTCCTTGGCTCCTAACTTTGCTCTTCTGTGCTCCAAGTGCCCAGGGAGCAATCCAGTAACCCCCATACTCCCCTCTACCCACCTGAGGGGAACCCTAGGCCCACTAAACTCTAGACCAGACCCACCCTGCATACTCCCCTCTGTCTAGGCACCCAGTTCTGACAGCTCTACACTAACCTCCATAACCACCCCATCCCTCTTTGCACACTCACACTGATTGCCTTCCTAATGTGTTAAAAAGTTCTATAAACATCTATTCAATGTTTTTCAAAATCGTGTGTCTACAAGATGACACTGTGCTTGTCCACGAGAAAAATACATATTCTCGTGTATGTAGGGGAGGAGTTATGAAGTTCCTGTGGGGTGGGTAAGGGGAGGGGTGCAGAGAGATTGGTTCAAAATGCAAGAAATAGTTTTTGGGCAATATTGAAAACAATACTATATTGCAACTGACAATATTCTCTGCCACCACCTTCTGCAAATTGTGACTATTAGTTGTGTTGTGTTTTGAGGATATCTTAAAGCCTTGTTCCAGTAAAAAATAAATATAAGTTGTTGGACATTTATTATATAATTAGTTTAGTTAACTTGAAACGGGTGACCATTTCAGAGGGTGTTAATAGAGTCTCAACCAAAATATAGGATTTCACAATTATCTAATTGTATCTCTGCAATTTGGACAAGTCCAATGGATTCCCAGGCCCCCAAAACATGGGGTTATACACAAAAAGTACTTGTCTAGGATAAATAATGAAGGAATTAAGCTATTTTAACGTTTTTTTGGCCATCTTGGACGCCATCTTGAAAATAACACCTTAAAAGTGGTCAGACTTTGGTAGACTTTTAGTATGTCATTCAGGACACCACATACTACAAAAAACAGTTGAGAAACCTTTTGTTCCAATTTTTTGGGGGTAAGGTGCTTTTTTTTTCATATATGCACCCGCCTAGAGGATCCTTTGTTAAATCTTACTTGGGCGTTGACAAATATTTTAAAATATTTTACTGCAAAAGTGGTGAAATTGATATATAAAGTTATACAACCCAAACTAAAAAATAAAGCTAGGCCGTCTGGGTTATAAAATCATTTAGATTGACAATGGAAGTTCTGGTAGGTTTAAAATGTGTCAAACATTTTAATATATAGAATATTCTCTTTACTTTGTAGTGACTCTAACATGGATTGTCATAGCAAGACATACTGAATCCAGCAATACTAAAATACTATTACTAAAATTGTGTAAAAGTAGCTTTAATACTCATGGAGTTAAGTCACTAAATGTGTCCCAAATGGGGAAAACATGAAACAGTCCTACTGAATTCTACAGTATCACAAAGATTAGTTTTATTTTCAATTCACTTATCAAGGGTGAAAAGATATTACCAAATTCACTTGAGTAGAAGTCCCTAAAATGTATTAAATGAAAATAAATTGTTCAAATATTTATAAAATATATGCAAGTTCAACAATAGTGCAGAGAACAATGCAGGCTTACAGTAGAACCACTAACAATTATGTAGCAAACCTGGCTGAGGGAAACTTTTAGAGTTTATATCATTTAACATATTTGGTTACAGGTTATATTACAGTCTTTGGCTCCACCTGCTCTATCTGCATCATATTGCCTACATAATTGCCTACGTATTGCCTGTACTTTTGGTGCCCAGTTGTCCAGGTGCCCACCTCTCCAGGTGCCTAGTGCCCAGTTGACCAGGTGCCCACTTGTCCCTAGTGCCCAGATGTCCAGGTGCCCAGATGTCCAGGTGCTCAGTCGTCCCAAAAATAGGGTGCCCAGATGTCTCTAGTGCCCACCTGACTTGTATTCTGCGTTTGCTGTACTAGATTCCGGTGGTGGAAAAAGTACAAACATTTCTTACTTAAAGGTAGGGTAAGTGATATTTTTTGGTTAAATCAAAAAGTTTTTTTTTTAAAGGTTAAAGCACTATATTCTGATAGTAATCATTAGATATAGAGTGTTTGTTCAGTAACAGGAGTCTCCCTGTCTCTCCAGCTCTTTAATAAACAGAAAATACATTTTCCGGTAGGTGTCAAAATCTCAGCCAATCAGGAGAAAGTACCCATTTTTAAGCTTCATTTTTATAGTATTCCAGTTCCAATTTTGCCTGCTCATTTCTTTGTGTCATCACTTCCAATTTCACTTGTTTAATCTATATCCTGATTGAGTTCTCTATCCTGATTGGATAACATTTGAAATGAAACTGAAACTGAAACTAAAATGCATTTTCTGTTTTATAAAGAGCTGGAGAGACAAGGAGACTCCTTTTACTGAACAAACACTCTATAGCAATGAGTACTCTCATAATATAGAGCTATTCAACACTTATTTTAACCAAAGAAAATCACTTACCCTAGCTTTAAGTAAAAGTATCAATATTGCAATGCAGAAATACTCTGTTGATTGATTGATTGATTGAAAATTGTATTAGGCAAAAGAATGTAAAACAACACAGTTACATTTATAATACTTTTGACTAAAAGGTCCGGCCAAAAAAGTCCTTGCGGACTTGTTTCCGGGGTCCTTGAATTAATTTCATAGACATATATAGTAGCAACCAAACAGTTCAAAAATCAACATAAAAATACAGAGAAAAAAAAAATACCACTATGTACAAAAAAAAATCACACCCAGTGTGAAGTGGGCGGTGTCTTGCTAGCTAATCACAATACTGAATGGAGTCAACCAATCATGTACAAAAAATAAATACATTTATTGAAACACTCTTTATGATGGAAGAAACCATAACTTAAAAAAAACAAATATATGTTTTTTTTTAAGTTATGGTTTCTTATATAGGGCTATGCACATGTGTCATGTGACACTGGCCAATCACAGTCCTGAATAGACTGTGATTGGCCAATCACGGTGCAGGGTTAGGCGGGGTAAATTTTTGGCCAATCACAACGCAGGATTTGTTGTACAAATATCCAAACCTCACTTATAGGGGCGGTTTCACCGCCCAAAAAGCATGAAAAAATACATACAAAAAAAGGGGAGGGGGGGGGTCGTCTGTCTACAGGGAAACGGGTACTAGCTCCTCTTTTGGCCTCCAGAAAGATGAGTTTTTAGGGCTGTTTTGAATGAGCCCAGCGAAGTGCATTTTTTGAGGGATGGAGTTAGACTATTCCATACCTTGGTGGCTGTGCTGTAGAAGGATTTGCCCATGTTTGTTTTATGGGTGGGTGGTATCAGATTGTTGTTTACGCTCCCTCTAGTTTGGTGACTGTGGGTGTCACTAACCTTTTCGAGGTATTTATACAGATATGCGGGTATAGGGGGCATTTCGGGCAAATCTGCATTTACAATTTTGAAAACGAGTCCCATTTTTAGTTGTTTAACCCTGTCTTCCACCCTGTGCCAGTCTAGGCTGGCAAAGTGAGTGGGAGAGAGGTGGGTCATGGGCCCCAGTCCGAGAAGTAGCCGAATCAGTTTGTTTTGGGAGGTTTGAAGCTTAGTCTTCAGTGACACTGAGGTGTTGGAGTACCAAGTGGAGCTAGCATAGTCAAAAAGGGGCTGAATCAGGGCCCCTGAGAGGGTCCTGAGGGTTGACAAAAGAGGAAACTCTGCCCATAAATCTGGTTCTCTGGTTTACTCCTTTGACCACCTTTGTTTCCATGCTTTCACCTGTCAGGTATTTGTCAAGAATACATCCCATATAGGTAATCTCTTCTTTGCTAGTGATGATTGTGCCATCGACTTTGACCTTGAAGTCATTTACCTTCATTTTACTGAGGGAATGTTTGGTCCCAAATAGAATGGATTCAGTTTTCCCAAGGTTTAGTGACAGTTTGTTATCGGTAAGCCAGGTACGGATTTTTGAGAGTTCAGAGCTGAGAGCTTCCTCAACTTGCAACTTGTCCTCACCCGAGATCAGGAGTGCCGAGTCATCAGCGAACAGGAACAGTTTGCAGTTACAGGCAGCATTCATGTCGTTAATGTATAGAAGGAACAGTAACGGCCCTAGAATACTGCCTTGAGGAACCCCGCAGCTCACCGGGAGGGATGAGGACATGGTTCCGTTGATGTCAACCACTTGTTCTCTACCCTCCAAGTAAGATCAATGTAGTGATGTGCAATCAAAACCAATCGCCTTCAGCTTATCAAGTAGAATTGTGTGGTTTACAGTGTCAAACGCCTTTTGGAGGTCCAGCATGACCATGCCGCAGTATTTGCCCGAGTCTACCTCACGTTTGATGTAGTCGGTCAAATACAGTAGGCATGTGTCAGTGGAGTGGGATGTTCTGAAGCCCGATTGGAATTCAAACAACAGTTTACGCTCGCTGAGGTAGCTGTTGATTTGTTCTTGGATTGATCGCTCTATAACCTTTGAGATGGAACAAAGGATGGAAACAGGCCTATAGTTGCCAGGATCTAGTTTGCTTCCTTTTTTATATAGAGGGATTACTCTTGCCAACTTGAATTCTTGTGGGACGTGACACTGACTGATGGATACATTTGTAATGTGGGCCACAATGTTACAATGTTAATGTCAGAAATTCTAAAAGTACAAAAGTATTGGTAACAAAATGTACTTAAAATACCAAAAGTAGAAAGTACTCATGCAGCATTGAACATTTTCAAATGTATAAAAATCTTTTGAGAATAGCAGATCTACAAGCTCACGATGCGTTGCATCGCGACACATTGTGAGCTTGTACATCTGCTATTTTCAAATGCCCAAAATGTATATAGGGCTGAAGTGGTTAATGTATGTTTTGTAATAATAATCAAAATCTACAAACTAACTAACTAAAGTTTTCAAATAATTGTAATGGAGTAAAAGTACAATATTTGCCTCTGAGATGTAGTGAGGTAGAAGTACTGAAAATTGGAAATACTCCAGTAAAATAAAAATACCTCAAAATTATACTTAAGTACAGTACTTGAGTAAATGTACTTGGTTACTTTACACCACTGCTAGATTCTCATAATTTCCTGGGAAAGTACAATCGATCTGTGAGTTCCCACATAGATTATCCAATGGCTGTTAAGTGACATCAGCAAGGACCGCCCCCTCATTAACATAACATTTCAGTGTGTGCCTGAAATAAATAAGGAAATAAAAACATAAATAAATAAAAACATAAATAAATGAATGCATATATGAATAAATAAATAGTCACATAAATGAATACATTTCAATATTTAATTGTATATTTCGTTGCACATGTATTTGTTTATTTCAGTATTTCTTGCTTTATAAATTCATTTATTGTCTCCGCCAGGCCGAAAGGCATGGCGAGAGAGTATGTTTTCGCCCCTGTCCGTCCGTCCGTCCGTCCGTCCGTCCGTCCGTCCGTCCGTCCGTCCGTCCGTCCGTCATTCTGTCATTTTGTGTACAGCTAATCTCCGGCACCGTTGGCTTGATCGCAGAGAAACTGTGTACACACACTCCCTGGATGCCAGAGCAGAACCTCTGCTCCAATTTTTTCACATGGGCCTTTTATAGCGCCACCAGGAGGCCGATTTGTGCAAAACACATTTCTGAACAGTACTCCTACAGATTTTGGCCAAAAATCCCCCAAATCGGTACACAGTATCTCTATAGTCATTAAAAGAAACGGCTCATTTCTTTGAAAATGTTCAAATCAGCCTCATGGTGGCGCTGTAACAGGCCGATTAGTGTTTTTACCTATAACTGCACCGATCAGTGTAAAACTTTGTATGCACACTCTTTAGAGGCCAAGGAAAAACCTTTGCCCTGCATTTTTCACATTTGCCTTTTATAGCGCCACCAGGAGGCAGACTTATGTAAAAAGCCTTGATATTAAGCCTTCAGATTTGATCCAAATTTCACGCAAATCGGTACACATGATCTCTATAGTCATGTGATCAAGACGGGTCTGTTTGATTTTTCATATTCCATCCTGATTGGCTAACATTGACATGTAATGTTTGCAGGAGTGGCCCGTTTTGAACAAAATGCAGCAAATCATGAACGCAGCGTCCGATTGCGGTGAAACTTTGAATGCATATTTGCACTACGTTGAGGAACAAATGCCACCCTTTTAACATTGGCCTGTTATAGCGCCACCAGCAGGTAGGGTGACCACCTCCAGACAGGTCCATTGAGGGACAGATTAACCCGTTTCGCGGGACATCGCGGACCACACACGGACGGTTCTGGGCGGATTGGGTTCGTTTTTTTCGCGGTTCTGGGCGGATTGGGTTCGTTTTTTTTCCAGTTTTTGGTTTCTTTACTTTGGTTTTAGGGTTAGGATTAGATATAAGAGGGTATTGCAAGTTAACTTAAAAATGTAATGAACTTTTTTTTTTTTTAATAAAATAAAATCTTTTTTTTTTTTTTTTTTCCATAACTTTGATTTTCGGGACATTGCCCTGCTTGTGCGGGACGCGGGACAGAGGGTCCAATTTCGGGACTGTCCCGCGAATTTCGGGACGGGTGGTCACCCTACCAGCAGGTCAAATTTAGCAAAACACATTTCAGAACAAAATGCCTCAAATCATGCATGCAGTGTCCGATTGCTGTGCACGGCCTAGGAATAAATGGCACCCTTTTCACATTGGCCTATTATAGCCCCACCAGGAGGCCATAATAACCTACCTGACCTGGCGGAGACTTGTGCTCCGAGGAGCACTTTTTCTAGTTTGAGACAGTGTTGAAAAAAGAAATATGTAATTCCGGGGCCAGGCTCAGGCACTGAGCTAGGCTCCGTTTTGATATCGGCATTATTCTTCAGATTCTTCTTCTTCTGCCGTTTTTCGCAGTTCCGGCTGAACCGTGCATACGCTTTTTACGAAACTCGGCCATATGGTAGATGGTCATGAAAAACTATCAAGAAATAAATCTCACCCTCACTCGTCAAAGGGTGGCGCTATAGCACTCAATTGAAAATGCTAACTTTGAACAGGTACAACTCATGCCCTGTTTGACCTAGAGCCATGAAACTTCAATAAACACATGCGTCTACTCATGATAAACAACTTTCACACTCTGACTTTTGACCTCTGACCTTTAGTTCTCCCACCATTTTGAATTATATGAAAAACATTCATTGGCTCATAAAAGCTTAATTTTTTCATTTCTTTTCTCAATTTTTTAAACAGGCATAAGTTATGCCTCTTGCCGAAAGTCGTGACACTTGCTTACACTTGTGCCTTGACTCATGAGGAACGTTTTGTGAGCTTGTAGATAGGCTACTTCCACTAGTTTTCGTTCCGAGGAGACAAAAAATGTCTTTATTGGTAAAGGGTTTGTGAACCAGTGATCTAGAGTAGTTCGGGACACAGAGGCTTGGTTCATAATGGACGGAAATACTTATAAATGTCAATACACACTATCAGGGAGGCCATAATATCTAGCTCAATGAGAAGAGACGGCAGCCTTTGAGTCCGTAGGTCGCTGGTTTGATCCCTGACCCAAACAATGTATTGAGGTGGTAATTTGAAGGTAATTTGAATAGCAGATGTTCAGTGAATGCAGCTAGGAGAGGACAGTCTTGAAAAACGACTTACTTTGGTGTTGATTACTTTTTGTTCCTTCTTTTTTTTAATGAAAGAGCATGAGTACTTCTGATGGATCAGACTTAATGCTAATGTTGTGTGGCAGGTTAGGATGGTATAATTCTACCTTGAAGAAGTTGTAAAGGTACAGGCTGAAAAGTGTTCAAAATGTTTCATAGTTTTACGTGTGTTTCTCTGTGATATTTTTCAGTCATGGCTGCCAAATTGACTGCTAGCGAAACCCAGGTCAAACTGCTCCAGACCAGACTCAGTACCAGTGAAGGCCAGATCCAAGTCTTAAAGGAAGGAAGTGAAGGTAATTTGAACAGCAGATGTTCAGTGAATGCAGCTATGAGGAGATGATGTTGAAAAACTATTTACTTTAGTGTTAATTACTTTAGTTGAGCTCAGACAATAGATGCTGTTTAGATGTAATTGTTGATGTATTTTAAATGAAACAGCAGGAGTATTTGTGATGGATCAGACTTAATGCTAATGTTGTGGTTTCAGCCCACCATAATCAGCTGTCCACCGTAGGAACCAGGCTGACTGCTGCTGAGGGTCAAGTTCAGAAACTGTTGGGTAAGTATGTTTAATACATATTAGGATTATAGATTCAGGAGGATTGTATAAAAAATAATCATTGCGTGATAGGAACTTATTTTTACATGAACCACTTGAACCCTAGCATCTCTTTTCTGAGGGGAACAGAAAATAACAGATCTACAAGCTCTCAATGCCTCGTGCTGCCGGGTGTTGAGAGCTTGTAGATCGGCAATTTTCGTTAAAGAGGTTTTGAGTAGGGGGGGGGGGAGTATTGCGTGGCAGTGGTGTAAAGTAACTAACTAAGTATATTTACTCAAGTACACTTTTGAGGATGTTTTACTATCCTGGAGTATTTCCCATTTTTAATACTTTTACTTCTACTCTTGTCTCTTAAAAGAAAGGCCCAAAAGCTACAGTAGGGGAATGCTTTGGTAAAAAGGTAGGTTTTTAAAATGTCAGTGGACTGTGGTGCTCTCAGGTGATCGGGGAGGGCATTCCACAGACATGGGGCTGTATAGCAGAAGGCCTGGTTGCCCATGATGCGGAGGTTGGTGTCGGGGACAAGGAGACGGTTAGTGTTGGAGGAGTGGAGTCTTCCAGTGGATGGGTACTTGAGTAAATGTACTTAGTTACTTTACAACACTGGAGCTACACTTCTAAGTTATCATCGCTGTTTGGCAGAAACTTCTTATCTCCATATTTTTACTTTTTCTGCTTTTTGGTAAATGAATGCACTATTTGATCACACTACAGTGTCAAACAAAAGTAGCACAAATAGCAGATCTACAAGCTCAAAACACGGTGCAGCGCAACATGAAAGTAACAGTTTTGGACATAATGACGTTTCCACCTGTCAGCATCATTATATAATATCCTGCTCTGTATTTAACACTGCAGTAATATAACAACTGTTTAGTTTATTCTGCTCTGTGTTTAACACTGCAGTAATATAACAACTGTTTAGTTTATTCTGCTCTGTATTTAACACTGCAGTAATATAACAACTGTTTAGTTTTAATACAAAAGACTTGAATGCCAAAATGTCATATTTTCTGTCCAGATCTAGTCTTAGTCTAAACTCTCTCCATCTTCTGAATTATGTGCAGAAAGCCTGTCTTTAACTGGAGAATAAATCATTGAACACATTTCTCTCCTCCTAGCATGACTACACTGTCTGTCTGTCTCTTTTAGAATGTATTTAAAATGTTACTCATCACATTGAAGACTCTGGTCTAGCTCTGACATACAGTTCAGTTCAGGACCAACACAGCCTCATAACTCTGAGACACATGTAGAATCAAGAAGCTTTTATTTGTCACTAACTACAAGTACAAGCAGAAGAATGGAGCTTCCATTTGAACCCTCTAAAGCACCGCTCACACTGAGCACTATAACTATAACTATAACTGTATTGTATTTTTTGTATAGTTGGTGTGAACTCTGCCATTCACTTGACTTAAAGGTTTTTAAAACTATATTTTTATAGTTATAGTGTTCAGTGTGAACGGCCCTTTAGAGTTACAGACCTGTAAGGGTCCATTTGGTTCCATGTGTACACTCTAAGAGTTACAGACCTGTAAGGGTTAATTTGGTTCCATGTGTACACTCTCAGAGTTACAGACCTGTAAGGGTCCATTTGGTTCCATGTGTACACTCTCAGAGTTACAGACCTGTAAGGGTCCATTTGGTTCCAGGTGTACACTCTAAGAGTTACAGACCTGTAAGGGTCCATTTGGTTCCATGTGTACACTCTAAGAGTTACAGACCTGTAGGGGTCCATTTGGTTCCCAACCATCAATCATTTTGCTGGGCTAGGGTTTTTATCTGTCTCCAATGCTGTTGTTTACATGTGTATTATAACATTATTATGATTATGATTATAATAATTATTATTATTATTAATTTGTCTAGATGTAATACATTTGATTGGCTCAACCACATGAACCTATAGTGTCTTCAGACATTCAGAAAAATATCAGATCTACAAGCTCACAGTACGTTGTGTTGTGACACGTTGTGAGCTTGTATCTACTTTGTTCGGTGAAGAGATTTGGTATTGAGGGATAAGAGGAGCAGAGTATAACACAGTAGGGTTAATAGTATCTCATTATGATTTTATAATCTTATAAACAATATAACAATGCTCCTGTGTTGACAGACAGACCAAAGGTTGCCTTCTCTGTTGGTTTGAGTGGAAGCGTTGGACCATTTAGTTCTACCACCACTCTGATCTACAAGGACGTTCACACTAACATTGGCAACGCATACATTCCATCTACAGGTAGGTGGAGATCACATTATGTTAATTAACTTTACACTATCAATTACTACCAACTCATTGCACAACTTATATAACAGAATATCAGACATAAATAAATTACATTAATCTAAATACATCTTCAACTGTGTAATTCCCATTAACATTAATAGTCAGGATGAGAGAACTTTAATATCATTGTTTTTAAAACAATGTTTAAAATGTGTCATCATGATCAATGAATGAAATATTGGTTGAAACCACTGACTTCTGTCAACAATATTGATTGATTGATTGATTGATTGAATACATCATTAGTCACAAATGTAAACAGCACGTGGTACAGTAAGACACAGTGGTGGAAAGTAACTAAGTACATTTACTTAAGTACAATTTGAGGTATTTTACTTGAGTATTTCCAATTTCCAATCCTTTTACTTCTACCCCACTACATCTCAGAGGCAAATATTGTACTTTTACTCCACTACAATTATTTGAAAACTTTAGTTACTAGTTACTTTGTAGATTTTGATTATTATTACAAAACATACATTAACAAATTAAGGTCTATACATATTTTGGCTATTTTCAAAAGATGTATACATTTGAAAAGTTGTAAAATGGGACATTGACACTGCATAATGAGTACTTTCTACTTTTGGTACTTTAAGTACATTTTAATACCAATACTTTTGTACTTTTGCTCAAGTAAATTTTGAATTCCGGACTTTTACTTGTAACCGAGTATTTCTACATTGCAGTATTGATACTTTTACTTAAGTGAAAAATTTGAGTACTTTTTCCACCACTGGTAAGACATTAAAGCTAGTCCTGTGGACTGGTTTCCAGTGGTGGAAAGTAACTAAGTACATTTACTTAAGTACTGTACTTAAGTACAATTTTGAGATATTTGTACTTTACTTGAGTATTTCCAATTTCCAATACTTTTACTTCTACTCCACTACATCTCAGAGGAAAATATTGTACTTTTACTCCACTACAATTATTTGAAAACTTTAGTTACTAGTTACTTTTCAGATATGAGTTATGATATTATGAAACATACATGAACCACTTTAGGCCTATTTTATACACAGGCTATTTGAAAATAGCAGATCTACAAGCTCACAACGTGAGATGCAACGCGTTGTGAACTTGTAAATCTGCTATTTTCAAATATTTAGTACTTTGACTTTTGGTACTTTAAGTACATTTTGATGCCAATACTTTTGTACTTTTACTCAAGTACATTTTGAAATCCGGACTTTTACTTGTAACGGAGTACTTCTACATTGCAGTATTGGTACTTTTACTCAAGTAAAGCAATTGAGTACTTTTTCCACCACTGCATGGTTTCCATGGTGGTCCTATATGACAGGAGGGTTTACTAACACATTCACTGTGTGTGTGTGTGTGTGTGTGTGTGTGTGTGTGTGTGTGTGTGTGTGTGTGTGTGTGTGTGTGTGTGTGTGTGTGTGTGTGTGTGTGTGTGTGTGTGTGTGTGTGTGTGTGTGTGTGTGTGTGTGTGTGTGTTTGTTCTGTCTCAGGTATCTTCTCAGCACCATTGAAAGGAGTCTATCAGTTCAGATTTACTGCAATGAGCAATAGGGATTCAGAGTATGTGTACGTCTACATGTATAAAAATGAGCAGAAACTCATTGGTAACGCTTCAAAGAATAATGGTAACGATAGCATATACGTGTCTAATGGAATGATCCTAGAGCTGGAGCAGGGAGACAGAGTTACCATGCGTTTACAGGGTGGTTCCTACAGGCTCTATGGCTCCTCATACAACCACAACACATTCAGTGGTGTTCTGCTCTATTCTATGTAACACTGGGACTGATACCATTACTTTAAAGTATTGGTTCTCAAAGTGGGGTCTGGGGACCCCCAGGGGTCCTGGGGAAGGGGGGGTTCCAGGGGGTCTCCAGCAATATTTGTTGATATAGTGTCACAATCATTTTAACCTTTTATCCATATTTTAAACGTTGGCTATTCAAAAATAGCAGATATACAAGATATACAAGCTCATACATCTTGTTTTTTTAACTTTTTTACATTTTGTAAAAATCTTGAAAGTATTTTGAATAATTTTTAATTGGTTATAACACAAAACTTCTCCTCTGGGGGTCCCTGGCACAACACATTTTCAGATGGGGGTCCACGACCAAATACATATTAATGTAGGGGTCCTTGACTTGAAAAAGAAAGTGTGAGAACCAGTGTTTTAAATAGCTCCCATAATGTTCATATTCAGCCTCTCAATAAACTCATATTAAAACTTAAACACTGTTGTCAGTGTCTATTTTATGTGTTTCTGATTATTTTATATATAATACATCTAGAAGACCAATGATGATGTGTTTTATCCATATATGGAACATGCAGTATTATGAGAAAAAAGCATTAATGTGCATCACAGAATATTAATATGTGATTCATTGAAGGATCATAACGTTGACTCATTCAGTTGATCCATTTATTTTCTCATAGACATAATATCTGGGTCATTTATCTCATAGACATAATATCTGGGTCATTTATCTCAGCCATAATGTCTGGGTCGTTTATCTATTATCTATTTATTTTAGAATTTGCTTACCTATTATTTATTTTATTTTTATTTTGTATTTATTTTGGGGTGAGGGGAAAATTTGAAGATAAAATAAAAAATGTTTAAAATAATACAAACAACCAAACAGAAAACCAGCAAGGATTAAAACAAATCACACCCTGTGTGAAGTGGGCGGTGTCTTGCTAGCTAATCACAATACTGAATGGAGTCAACCATCATGTACAAAAGACATTTATTGAAACACTCTTTATGATGGACGAAACCATAACTTGAAAAAAACAAATGTATGTTTTTTTTCAAGTTATGGTTTCTTATATAGGGCTATGCACATGTGTCATGTGACACTGGCCAATCACAGTCCTGAATAGATTGTGATTGGCCAATCACGGTGCAGGATAATTGTACAAATTTCCAAACCTCACTTATAGGGCCGGTTTCACAGCGCAGGATATTTGTACATTTTTCCAAACCTCACTTATAGGGGCGGTTTCACCGCCCAAAAAGGTGATATTTAGGCCTACATAATTATGTTCTGGAAACAGTGCTGCCCTAAATGCAGTGTTATTACCACTAGGGGGCACTAGACTTCAACTAAAGAGGGACTGCTGTCTTTGTCTCTAAACCAGGGCTCTTCAAGGTTTTTCAGCCCAAGGAGAGAGAGATGAAGCAGGGACCCCCACTACATTTACAATTGTGTTGCAGATTAAACTTTGTCATATATTTCATAGATAGCTTCATTGACTATCATCAGTGTTTTGTAAATTCAGTTTTTATTGTTAATTCCAGACATTTAACCACTTAAACCTTCAATACTTAGTACTTGATTTGCTCCTTTTCCCCCTACATCAAACCTCTTTGCTGAAAATAGCAGATCTACAAGCTCATAACGGCGTTGTGAGCTTGTAGATCTGCTATTTTCGGCTGACGTTCCCCTCAGAAAATGAATTCTAGGGTTCAAGTGGTTAATGTAAAATCTCACAACGACTTGGCGGCCCCCCTGTAGTAACTCTGAGGACCCTCTAGGGGTCCCGGACCCCCTGTTGAAGACCCCTGCTCTAAACTCATAAACATTAAAATAATCTCTTGCTTGTCCTGCTGCTTGAGGCCATTTTTATATATGAAGTTATAATATGACTTATTAGTATTTTATTGTACTTTTCATACTGCCTTGTGTCTGACTAAAGTGGTGCTAAAACACTATAAGTGGTTCTTTGGCTCATAATCATATAGAGGAACCTCTTTTGGTGCTACAGTATAGCACCTATTTTATAGGTTTATCAACCTCTGGTCCTGGACCCACCAGGGGACCAAATGGACCCTTATGGGTCTGTAACTCTGAGAGTGTACAAAAATACTCAGTGTTCATTTAACTCTGACAGTGTACAAATAGAACCAAATGGACCTGTAAGGGTCCATTTGGTTCTATTTGTACACTCTCAGAGTTACAGACCTGTAAGGGTCCATTTGGTTCTATTTGTACACTCTCAGAGTTACAGACCTGTAAGGGTCCATTTGGTTCTATTTGTACACTCTCAGAGTTACAGACCTGTAAGGGTCCATTTGGTTCCATTTGCACACTCTCAGAGTTACAGACCTGTAAGGGTCCATTTGGTTCTATTTGTAGACTGTCAGAGTTACAGACCTGTAAGGGTCCATTTGGTTCTATTTGTACACTGTCAGAGTTACAGACCTGTAAGGGTCCATTTGGTTCTATTTGTACACTGTCAGAGTTACAGACCTGTAAGGGTCCATTTGGTTCTATTTGTACACTGTCAGAGTTACAGACCTGTAAGGGTCCATTTGGTTCCTAACTATAAACCTGGGGACCCCTGCTTGGATCCCCCTCAAGGATCCCTTGTGTGTGTGTGTGTGTGTGTGTGTGTGTGTGTGTGTGTGTGTGTGTGTGTGTGTGTGTGTGTGTGTGTGTGTGTGTGTGTGTGTGTGTGTGTGTGTGTGTGTGTGTGTGTGTGTGTGTGTGTGTGTGTGTGTGTGTGTGTTGATTCATGTCATCTCGTGATGGCTTGATTCGAGGCTTAAATTAATAGATATAAATATTTTTGGAAATGTCAATGGAAAAATGCATTGAGTTTTTTCTTCCGGCACCAAAAAAAACAGGAAGTGGGCGGGAACTGCGACGCTCTATATACCATACATTGTCTATTTGAAAATAGCCGAGCTACAAGTTCACAACGTGCCGCTATGCGACACATTGAGAGCTTGTAACTTGATCTGCTATTTTGAACAAATCTACACAAATCTACACAAAAACTACACATTTCCAGATGGGGGTCCGTGGAAAATTAAATTAATCTGGCATGTCTTAAATTAAGCCTGACATGTAAATGTTTGAGAACCACTGGTTTAAACAACATTTAGGAAGCATGACCAAATAAGCAACAAGACTTTAGAACAGGGGTGAATGATGCAACTTTGATGATGCAGAGGGTCACTATATTTCCACACTCACTCCAGAGGGCCACAGCACATATACTGTCGGGCAGACATCTCTTATCTCCGTATTTTAACTTCTTTTCGTAAATTAATGCCGTACTTCACCATTCTATGTCAGACAAAAGTAGCAAAAATAGCAGATCTACAAGCTGAAAACGCGACGCGCTTTGAGCTTGTAGATGTGGAATCCTGAAAAGTAACATTCCGATTTAATTTCAAATGCATTTAGTTATGTTAACTTTATGAACTTAAATACAATTACATTGGACATAAACAAGACAATAGTATTTTAATACTAGTCATTAAGCTACTAATATAGACTGAAGTAATTAAAGCGGGTCGTGTTTGCTTGTTTGGAATGGTAACAGCTGAAATCAATAATATATCAGTTTTCCGATATTAACCTTTTATTAAAAGACCTCACTGGTCCTCGGACCTCACTGGTCCCCGGACCTTACTGGTCCCCGGACCTCACGTTGAGAACCAGCGCGCTGAACCACACCTGACTATACATAATCATTATGACATCATAACGTATATTATAACGTTGTGACATCATAACGTAACATTATAACGTTGTGACATCATAACGTATATTATAACGTTGTGACATCATAACGTATAACATTATAACGTTGTGACATCATAACGTAACATTATAACGTTGTGACATCATAACGTATAACATTATAACGTTGTGACATCATAACGTAACATTATAACGTTGTGACATCATAACGTAACATTATAACGTTGTGACATCATAACGTAACATTATAACGTTGTGACATCATAACGTAACATTATAACGTTGTGACATCATAACGTAACATCAGGGGGTCTTCAGCAAAAATAATCATTTTAACCACTTTATCCATATTTTATACGTTGGCTATTCATAAATAGCAGATATACAAGCGTCACTTCGTGCCGCACTGCAAGCTTGTAGATCTTCTATTTTTGAACATTTTGTAAAAATCTTTAAAGTATTTAAACATTTTGGAGCTACTTTGAGCGACCAAACGTTTTGACTTTAGTGAAAAAGAGACCGTGTAAAAGCCGACATGGACGGTGACGGAGACGGAGGCGGGGCGGCAGCACAGCAGCAGCAGCAGCCGGCGGTAGCAGCACCGCAGCCGGGGAATGCAGCAGCACTCCAGCCGGTGATCGCGGCACCTCCGATGGCGACGTTCACTATCAAACCTCCGGAGCCTTTCGACTTCGCAAAGCCACACGAGTGGGAGAAGTGGATAAGGAGGTTTGAGCGTTTTAGACTGGCGAGCAACCTGAACTCCTCCTCCGACGCGAACCAGGTGAATACACTGGTATACTGCATGGGGGACGAGGCTGACGACGTGCTACGAGGGCTGGACCTAACAGCCGAGCAGCGACAGCTATATGGTACAGTCAAAAACGGATTTGACAAGTTTTTTATCCCAAAGAAAAACGTCATATATGAACGGGCCAAATTCAACAAGAGAGTACAGCAGCCTTCAGAGACAGTGGACGTATTCATCACAGCACTTTATGCACTGGCAGAGAACTGTGAGTATGGCGATCTACAAGACGATCTCCTGAGAGACAGACTAGTAGTGGGCCTTCAAAATGCATCCCTGTCAGAGAGAATGCAACTGGATAAAGACCTCACTCTAGCAAAAGCCATCACAATGGCCAGACAGTCTGAGGAAATTAAAAGGCAACAGACTGATCTGAGGGATTTAAGTGCTATGCTATGCATTTTAAGAGGGGGAAACAGAACAAATTCAGAAACAAAGATCAGACACAGACACAGACACAGTACAAAAATTGGAAATCTGATAAACCTGTGCAGAACAGAGCTGAATATAAAGCATGTGGCAAATGTGGAAAATCACCCTCTCACCCAGTGTCACAGTGCCCAGCTAAGAGTGCAGAATGCCACAACTGTGGTAAACGTGGTCACTTTGGGAAGGTGTGCAGATCAAATAAAACTGTAAATGAAGTGGCTGAGGATGTGGATGAACTGTTCTTAGGTGAGGTGGCCTCAGGAGAGGACCCATGGATGGCTGATATCAGCATAAGGGGCAGCACAGTGTCCTTTAAAATAGACACCGGGGCAGACGTCACAGCCATTTCAGAGCAGGTGTACAAAAGTGTCATGCACAGTGAGGGGGAGCTAGAAAAAGCTCTCAAACCACTCTATGGGCCGGGTGGTGTTAAACTGACAGTCCTGGGGTCAGCCACAGAAACGCTCTCATACAAGGAGAGGAACATCACAGAGAGGATCTTTGTAGTGAGAGGCCTACAGGTGGCACTGCTGAGCAGGCCAGCCTCAGTTAGCCTCAAATTAGTGGCCAGAGTTGACACAATAGATAAAGAGTCAGTAAAGCAGACTTATCCTAAACTCTGTGATGGCCTCGGGCTGGTTCAGAAGCCTTACACAATCAAACTCAGGCCCGACGCACAGCCATTTTCCCTTAAAGTGCCACGCAGGGTCCCACTGCCACTCATGGACAAAGTAAAAAAAGAATTGGAGAGGATGGAAAGTCTTGGGGTCATCAGCCGCATTGAAGAACCAACAGATTGGTGTTGTGGCATGGTGGTAGCCCCGAAAAAGAACAAAGAGGAAGTCCGCATTTGCGTGGACATGACACCACTGAATGTGTCAGTGTGCCGTGAGAAATATATCCTTCCCTCTGTAGAGCAGACGCTAGGCATGCTCACAGGAGCACAATATTTCACTAAGCTAGATGCAAATATGGGTTTCTGGCAGATTCCCCTGGCCAAAGAATCAGCTCTCTATACTACTTTCATCACGCCATATGGGCGTTACCACTTTAACCGCCTGCCCTTCGGTATCTCCTCTGCCCCAGAGCACTTTCAAAACATGATGGTGACTGAGGTCACTTCCGGCCTAGAAGGTGTAGTATGTCACATGGACGATATTCTTGTCTGGGGGGCTACAAAGCAGCAGCATGACGCCAGGACGCATGCTGTACTGGAGCGAGCACAGAAGGCAGGGGTCACACTCAACATGTCAAAATGTGAGTTTGGAAAGAGAGAGGTTAAGTTCCTTGGTTACATCATCTCAGCAGACGGCATGAAGCCGGACCCAGATAAAACCAGAGCTGTGCAGGACATGAAAGAGCCTACAAACTTAACTGAGCTCAGAAGTTTCCTGGGTATGGTGAACCAGTTAGGGAAATTTCTACCTAACCTGGCTGAGAAGGACAAAGCACTGAGAGATCTGCTGTCCAAAAAGAATCAGTGGTACTGGGGTCATGAACAACAGAGGGCTTTCTGCAGCCTCAAACAGGAGCTCTCCACTGCACCAGTCCTACAGCTCTATGACCCTAACAAGCCACTGAAAATATCAGCCGACGCCTCGTCCTATGGGCTAGGCGCTGTGATGCTCCAGAAGGACAAAGAGGTGTGGTCACCAGTAGCGTATGCTTCCAGGTCCCTGACCGACACAGAGCAGCGATATGCGCAGGTGGAAAAGGAGGCACTAGCACTGACATGGGCCTGTGAAAGGTTCAGTGACTTCATCCTGGGCCTACATTTCGATCTGGAGACCGACCACAAACCTCTTGTGAGTCTACTGGGTGGGCAGGCTCTGGACGCACTGCCACCTAGAATACAAAGATTCAGGATGTGCTTAATGAGGTACTCCTATACAATCTCATACACACCAGGGAAGAGCCTCACAACTGCTGACACACTGTCTCGCGCCCCACTCAAAAATGGTGTGATGCGAGCAGATAATGACCTGATGGAGGATACTAATATCTATGTTGACTCAGTACTAGACAATCTTCCCACGAGTGATAAATATCTGACTGAGCTTCGAGAGCAGCTGAGTGCTGACAGTGTCTGTGCCCAGGTCATGAAGTACAGTGTTGATGGCTGGCTGGACAGACATCAGTTACAGGGCCCAGTCAAACACTATTGGCATGAGAGAGCACATCTGAGTGTGCATCATGGACTGCTCCTGCGTGGCTCAAGGTTAGTGATACCTGCTAACATGAGAAATGATGTTCTTGACAAGATACATGAGGGGCACCAGGGGGTGGTTAAGTGCAGAGAACGTGCAGGTCAGACTGTGTGGTGGCCTGGACTGAGCAGCCAAATCAAAGAGCTAGTGCTCAACTGCAGAGAATGCATCAAAGAAAGGGTTAATCCAAGAGAACCTCTGCTGCCAACCAAACTCCCAGATGGGCCCTGGCAAAAGCTAGGAGCAGATCTATTCACCTTGAAAGATAAGAACTATCTGCTAGTGGTGGATTATTTTTCCAGGTATGTGGAAATAGCGCAGCTCAGCCCAACTACGTCCGCAGACGTGATAGTCCATCTAAAATCTATGTTTTCACGCCATGGGATTCCGTTTCATTTTCTTTCTGATAATGGCCCCCAGTTCTTGGGTCATGAGATGAAACAATTTGCGGCTGACTATGGATTTGTGCACGTGACTAGCAGCCCTAGGTACCCACAGGCCAATGGCGAGGCAGAGCGTGCCGTCCAAACAGTTAAGAACTTGCTTAAAAAGGCCAAAGATCCCTATCTTGCCCTACTGGCCTACAGGGCCACTCCACTGAGTAACGGCTACAGCCCTGCTCAGTTGCTCATGGGACGTTGCCTTCGCACCACTTTACCTATCCTTCCTGAGAGGTTGCAGCCAGCTCTACCAGATCTGCAGGCCCTCCAGCAAAAGGAGAGAGAGAAACGACTGATGGATGCAAAGTGTTTCGATGAGAGACACAGAGCAAGAGCTCTCACAAAGTTATCACCTGGAGACCAGGTTTGGATTACTGACGCAAAGGCACAAGGGACAGTGACATCTGTACACCACAGCCCACGGTCCTATCTGGTCAGTGGACCACAAGGGACACTGAGAAGGAACCGTCAACATCTCGTGCCTATGCCAGAGTCTCAGGATGAGAACCAACCTGTGCAGGAGGACATTACTCCGTGTGCAGGCTCAGGAACTCTGTCTCCACCAAAAACATCTCAGAGCACACCCAGTGGTGTGAGAACAAGGTCGGGCAGAGAAGTTAAAAAGCCACAGAGACTAGACCTGTAGTAAAAAAATAATAAAAAAAAACAGGTCTTTGTAAAAGCATGTGAAGTGATTTGTTTTTGTACACACTCAATGTGACGTTTGGTTTGGTGTTTGAGGAAAAAAAAAAACCTGGTTTTGTTTTGTTTTTTATATGAAAAAAGGAATGCATGCGTAATTTCTGTTTCTTGCTTATATTTTTCTGGAAAGAAAAAAGGAATGTTATTTTGCTGTTTGGGGAAAAGAAGAAGAAATGTGATTTGGAATGTGTTTGCCAATGAGAAGAAAACAGTCATATTACATGTGGATTTAATGTTCAAGGTGTTAACAGAATTTTCAGTGAATTGAAAAGCTAAGGATCTTTTCAAGCTAAAGTAAGGGGGATGTGGTGTAATGTTATTACCTGGCTTGGAACAGGTTAATGTTGAAGTTAAGGTTATGGGAGGTCCGGGCTTAGGAGACCTATAAGGAGCGTGCCCGGGAACCGACCAGGAAGTCTATGCTAATATGCTGCACGACATGTGGAGACGCTGTATTGTATGACCTGAATATCTTGAGTAAAGAACAGTCTAACGCAAGCTCTTGTAGTTGTCATTCTATCTAAACGAGAACTCAACACCAGTGAAGTAAAAGTACCTAAAATGTTTACTTAAGTA
>NC_137619.1:2979944-2982444 GCF_963280865.1 Gymnoscopelus braueri | reverse complement strand
GTTGTGTTGATTGGATCCTCTCCAATAGGAGATGGTGAGGCTGAATGAGAGCATGTCAGGTGAGATCTGTTCATCTACTGCTTCACCCCAATGCTGTGTTCTGACTTCTGTAATTACTCATTTATATTATATATTATGACTGTCGGCCAGTTTGATAACCGATATATCCTGAAGATTGACAATTGACCATGACGATGAATCATTCATGGCCCATGACCCTGATGACTCTCTTTTACAAATCCTACACAGATTTGGTCAGTTTCCCTAAACTGTTGACACTAGTCCATACCCGGTGAAGTGCGCAGTCAAAAGTATTTGCAAATGTGGGGTTATACACAGTAGGCTATATGCGCGTGCGTCCCGTGACCTCCGGACTCATAGGCTGCCTTTCTCCTCATTGAGCTAGAGATATGATAGCCCTGGTAGTGTCTGTTGATATATATAAGTCTTTCCGTTCCTGATGGACCAAGCCTCTGTTTTGCTAACTACTCTAGATCACTGGTTCCCTAACCATCTACTGATAGAGAAATTGTATGTCTCCTCGCAACCGAAACCAATGAAAGTAGCCGATCTACAAGCTCAGAAACACGTTGCTATCTGAAAAGTTGTGAGATTGTAGAATGGCTATTTTCAGAATGAAGTATGTCATACATTGAAAAAACATACTCTCAAATAAGCATTTCAGGTTATCTTTAACAATTGCACATGCATTAATTGACACAATCATGTTGTGTGCAATGCAACTTAAATGAAGTCTGCACCAAGTGAAGCTTGAACTGGCGACCTTGAGGTTCTAAGGCACACGCTTAAGCGAGAAGCCATTGGACCAGCGGAGGAAGTCCTGTGAAAAAGAATATGACCCAGATGATACAGTTTCACGCAAATAGCTAAAATCCTGGGTTTAAGTGTTTTTCAAACTGCTCAAAATTGCGGACAATCTAAGGGCGGAGCTTTCTGGTCAACGTGATAGATGTGTTCCTCATGAGTCAAGGCACATGTGTAAGCAGGTTTAATGGCTGTCGGACAAACGAGGCATGACTTTTGCCTGTTTAAAGTTTGCATTTTCAAAAAATTGCTATAGCGCCCCCCTTTGACCAATTGGAGTAAGATTGGTTTCAGTGATATTTGGAATGACCCTCAACATTACCGCAAAGTTTCAAAGAAATGTGAGTCTGCATGTATGTGTTAGGGGCAGATGAATAATTGTCATAAAACTGCAATATTCATTGGTTCAGTAAAGCTTCATTTTTTCACTTATGGAAAATCCCAGGAGGAGATAGATTTTAAATGCTTTTCATATAATTCAAAATGGTGGGAGATCTAAAGGTCAGAGGTCAAAATTCAGATCACGAAAGTTGTCAGTCATTAGGAGACGCATATGTGTATTTAAGTTTCATTTCTGTAGGTCAAACAGGGCATGAGTTGTACCTGCTCAAAGTTGGCATTTTCAATTGAGTGCTATAGCGCCACCCTTTGACGAATGACTGTGAGATTCATTTCTTGACTGTTTTACATGAAACGTTACCATATGGCCGAATTTCGTAAAAAGCGACCGCACGGTTAAGCCAGAACTAAGATTAGCCTTGAATTGAGAGGGAGCGAAAAACAAGTATTAATATAGCTGCAAGCAGCGATAACACGGGGCCAGGTTTTGCAGAGAGAAAAAAGAAAAAAGAAACTATAAGTAATTTGCAGAATAAGCCATAGAAGCATAGAACACTCAACTTGAGAGAAAAGCAGGCAGGCAGGCAGGCAGGCAGGCAGGCAGGCAGGCAGGCAGGCAGGCAGGCAGGCAGGCAGGCAGGCAGGCAGGCAGGCAGGCAGGCAGGCAGGCAGGCAGGCAGAGTGAGAGACAGACAGACAGAGTGAGAGACAGACAGAGTGAGAGACAGACAGAGACACAGAGACACAGAGTGACAGACAAACAGAGACACAGAGACACAGAGACACAGAGACACAGAGTGACAGACAGACAGAGACACAGAGACACAAAGTGACAGACAGACAGAGACACAGAGTGAGAGACAGACAGAGACACAGAGTGAGAGACAGACAGACACACAGAGTGAGAGACAGACAGAGACACAGAATGAGAGACAGACAGAGACACAGAGTGAGAGACAGACAGAGACACAGAGTGAGAGACAGACAGAGACACAGAGTGAGAGACAGACAGACAGAGACACAGAGTGAGAGACAGACAGAGACACAGAGTGAGAGACAGACAGAGACACAGAGTGAGAGACAGATAGAGACACAGAGTGAGAGACAGACAGAGACACAGAGTGAGAGACAGACAGAGACACAGAGTGAGAGACAGACAGACAGAGACACAGAGTGAGAGACAGACAGAGACACAGAGTGAGAGACAGACAGAGACACAGAGTGAGAGACAGAGAGACACAGAGTGAGAGACAGACAGACAGAGACACAGAGTGAGAGACATACAGAGACACAGACACACAGAGTGAGAGACAGACAGAGACACAGAGACAGAGAC
>NC_137619.1:2887444-2977444 GCF_963280865.1 Gymnoscopelus braueri | reverse complement strand
GACACGACCTGTAGTGCTACAGCTTCGTCCAGGCTGAAGTTGTCTGTTGAAGATCATACATTTTTGCCTTCTGTCATGAACCAAGCCCCTGGCTGAAACTGGTGATCTACAAGCTCAGAAACACGTTGCTATCTGAAAAGTTGTGAGATTGTAGATCGGCTATTTTCACAATGAAGTACGTCATACATTGAAAAAACATACTCTCAAATAAGCATTTCATGTTATCTTTACCGTTTGCACATGTATTCATTAATACAGTCATGTTTTTTGCAATTCAACTTAAATGAGTCTGCAACAAGTGAGGCTTGAGCCGGCAACCTTGCGGTCGTGTGGCACTCACTTAAGGGAGAAGCCATTGGACCAACAGATAAAATCTGTGAAAAAAGAGATCAGACAGATGATACAGTTTCACGCAAATAGCTGAAAAATCCTGGGTTTAAGTGTTTTTCAAACTGCTTAAAATTGCGGACAATCTAAGGGCGGAGAGAGAGACATGGAAACGGAATAGATTGAAGAGAGAGAGAGATGGAAGCAGAATGGATTGATTGGACGTCTCAACCTATTGTCATTAACAGGAATCGGTCAACGGCTCCAAATCAACCCTATTACTGCTTATAATATACCAGCACATGATATATTATATAGGGTTAGACCTAACCCTACTGGGACAGTGCAGGATGTGCATCAAGTTTAACTGAGGGCAACGGCGGCCATGGAATTCCTTCACGCATGCACACACAAAAACTGCATTGTCATCCAAAGCTTCATTTGTTGTTCAAACAAAACAAGACATTGGTCAACACCTCCGTCAACACGTTTCTAATTACATCCGTGATCACACGTCACATCTGTCCACATGCCAATGACTCCGTGGAGGTAAGACTCACGGAGTGCACGTCTGCAAAAAAAAAAAAAAAGCCTCTCAGGTTACCAGGTACAGTAGGTGTGTATATAAGATGCTGCATGCACAGCATTGATAGATCATTTCAGGATGAAGACTGCTGGTGTTTTGCTGCTCTTCCTCTTCTGTCTGTGTTCAGCTGACCGCCATGAGGACCAAGGAACAGCGTTGGATCCGAGCCTCAACGATGATGAGAACCAACCGACCAACAAGAACACCGGTAAGGCTGATGGAGATGCTGATGCTTGTACATTATGATTAAACCTCTTAACCAGCCTATATACTTCATACTGTACGTACAACATATTGTGAAAATAGTTCACAACCAAGACAAAACTACAGGCTCACAACCAAGGTTGTTGATTATATATTTAATAATCAATATCTTTTCCAGTTTTTAACAATTTCAAGTTCAGTTTAGCTTGAATTATTTTTAAACTGGGTTTGCTAGTTTACTTCAGTTGAATTAATTAATTAATTAATTAATTAATTAATTAATTAATTAATTAATTAATTAATTAATTAATTAATTAATGTATTAATTAATTATTAACCCTTATGCCTTGCTAAAAAAAGTTACATTGGGAGGGTTAACTACGAAATTTGTATGTTGAACTTTAAACTGCAATAAAATGATGAAAGATCAATATTTATTTATCTTTTTTCATGAAGGGGTTCTTGTTTAATTTATCTCATGATTTAATTAATCACAATTAAACATTTACCTTCAGATGCTAGTTTTGATCATAACCCCTACAGCTTGAAACATTTACTAAAATAGTCTATAATTCAATATTCTAAAAACAATTTTTGACTTTGATTATTATTAGTATAATAATAATAGTATAACAAATTCAAGGTTTAGGCTAGAAAGAAGCTGTGACCTCACCTCACCACTCCAATGGACAAGAAATAAATAATAATTTTGCAATATCCATGTTCTGTTCGTTTGTCAGCAATGATCCAAACGGGAAGTTTATTTCAGAAGCTAGAATCCTGACAGTTTGACATTGTTTGAGGCTATTTTTGGTGCAACACAGTCACAAATCCCCCTCGTTGACGTTAATTGTTTTCACCTGATGTGCTGCTGTGCGCAACAGGGCAGATCCTCGCCAGGCCAGGTGGACCTACCCAGGCCTGTGAAATTCATAGGCAGTCATAGTAGCATTGGAATGGAATCTACTAAAACTGACTGATATAGGTTACTGATACAGAACCACATACAGTATATATTGTCGCTGTCGGGTGGAAACCTTGTATGTCCAAAACTATTCATTTAAAAAAAACATATTATTATTAAAATAGTGAAAATAGCCGATCTACAAGCTCCCAATGCGTGAGCTTGTAGATCTGCTATTTTCACTACTTGTATGATAAAGTAGGGCATTCATTAAAAAAACATAAAAAGTTGAAATATGGAGATGCCGGACAGCGACAATATGTATGATTTAATCTTTTGCATTTATCCATCAAAACTTTATTTGTTTGTGTATGTATTTGATTGCTTTTTGTTTAAATGTTATCAACTTTAATACAAATCTAAGTTTTTCAAATTGATTTGTAAAATCAGGCTATCGGTCATAACATGGGTAATCGGTGGTCTAGGACAGGGTTTCTCAAAGTGTGTGCCGTGACACCAGGGGTGCCTCAGAATGTTTTGATAATATTTGGAATTGATCCAGATCACTTTTGGACCTACAACAAAACTCTTTGTCAAAAATAGCCGATCTACATTCTCTAGTTGTTCTCAAGTTGTGAGCTTGTAGATCTGCTATTTTTTGACGACTGTTCCACCCAGAGTGGTTAAACGTAAAAGTATAGAATTATTTTCAACCTGCCCAAATGATATTCTCTCAAGTTTTCCTCATGACATACTGTATCTTAGGCAGAAATATTAATTTTTGTAAGTACCGTAATATGACATAAATGGAGGGTCCTATAAGTAACAATGTAATTCAGGGGTGCCGTGGATAAAAAAAGTTTTTTACAGGGGTGACCTGAGCCAAAAAGGTTTGAGAACCACTGGTCTAGGACTCTCCAAAATCTCACAAATCTGGCATCTGGCTCTAGTTATGTCACTGATAGTTATACTGTACTTGTAGGCTACTATATCAACATTTGTATCATCCTTAACCTTAAAGTTCAATTCAATATGTCCGTGGACTTAAAATCATTGTTTTATTTGATGGCCTTCCTGCCTGGTATTTGGCCTTTGTGCCCTCAAAACATTCTCACTAACACCAAAGGCCAAGTGGCCGTGACCCTAAAATGACCAAATTCCAGGCCTGGTTTGGAGTGTTAACTAGAAGATTTGTACCATAGACTTACATTATAACCACATTCTTTAAATCAAAGTGAAAAATGTCATTTACATTTTCTGTGGCAACAAACTTATTCAAGTTTTGTAAAAAGTCACAACATTGTCATAGAATTGCCTCATTTTAGCCCTTCCCGCAGGTACCTCAATGTGATTTTCCATGTTAAAGAGCTGGTGCCATGTTTTTGCACTTTTTCAGTTTTTCATGTGTCTATGAGGTTGATAGAACTTCATAAAGCCCCCGGTGGTGTTTTTATGGTGTTTTATGTCTTCTCTGACTATTTGGAGTTTCTTCCTGGAGGCTGAAACCTTGAGGGTCAAACGTGCCAATAGAGAAACAGCGCTTTAGTGACATCACAAAGCCATACCCTCCCCTTCATTATCATAACACAACAGGTGTGGGCATGAGGAGGAGGAGGGGGACTAGGACAGGTGGGTGGTGCTAAGGTGGTGGAGGAGGTGCTAAGGTGAGAACCAGGTATACTTAATGAACTGGAGGCGTGTCCACATAAAAACATAATTTTAACAATTTCTGTACGTTTTTTTTGTTGAAAAAAATCCTTACATAATAATAATACCTTATGATCAGGTTTTAGGGTTGAAAAATATCATGGCACTCCATCTTTAAATAAAGGTTACAAACATGTTAAATAAAGGTTACAATATATTATACGGTGGATATGGATGAAACTCATGAGTTTGATTGTTTTCTCTGTTTGTTTGACACGATTGTGTGTATTTTTCAGAAACGGACAACAAATCTAATTCCATGGAGAATGTGGTGGAAGCACCAGGAGGAAGGTCTGTGAATGCAGGTGAGAGAGAGACGTTGGAAAATGACTTACTGTTGCTCAAAGAATAGATCATTAATTTGATGTATGTAGTATGCATGTATGCATGTATGTCACAGGCGTCTATAACTTTCTTTATGCGTGGGGGAGCACACAGAGAGACTGAAATGTTTTGCACAAGCGCCACATTTTTAAATGAATTAATTCTTAATCACAATATTAATCCCTCAAAATATTAAGTCGGGTGTCTTTGGGCGATTTCACGTTGGCCACATTGACCACCTCCAGCCAAGCCATAGTCAGTTCTGTTCATAACTAACCAGTGGTGGAAAAAGTACTCACATGTTTTACTCAAGTATAAGTATCAATATTGCAATGTAGAAATACTCTGTTAGTAAAAGTCCGGAATGAAAAATGTATTTGAGTAAAAGTACTAAAGTATTGGTATAAAAATGTTCTTAAGGTACCAATGGTAAAAGTATTGTGAGCTTGTAGATCGGCTATTTTCAAATGGCTGAAATGTATATAGAGCTGAAGTGGTTATATATGTTTTGTGATAATAATCAAAATCTACAAAGTAACTAGTAACTAAAGTGTTCAAATAATTGTAGTGGAGTAAACGTACAATTGTCTCAGAGATGTAGTGGAGTAGATGTAAAAGTATTGCAAATAGTACAGTACTTGAATAAATGTAGTTAGTTACTTTACACCACTTTGTTTTGGTCACAGGCCGGCTGTATCTCATCAAAGACACACAACTGTAATTTTAGCAGTCCAGTCAGTCAGTAGATATTCCTCATTGGTCGTTAAGTAGGCATGTGAATCCATAGCTGTCACTCTTAACCAGTGGTGGAAAGTAACTAAGTACATTTACTCAAGTACTGTACTTAAGTACAATTCTGAGGCACTTTTACTTTACTGGAGTATTTCCAATTTTCAATACTTTTACTCCACTACATCTCAGAGGCAAATATTGTACTTTTACTCCACTACAATTGTTTGAAAACTTTAGTTACTAGTTACTTTGCGGATATAAATGATTACATTATAAAACAGACATTAACCATCTCAGCCCTATTTTATACCTAGGCTATTTGAAAATAGCCGATCTACAAGCTCACAACGCGTTGCATCGCGAGGCGTTGTGAGCTTGTAGATCTGCTATTTTCAAACATTTTAGTACTTTTACTTTTGGTACTTTAAGTATATTTTGATGCCAATACTTTTGTACTTTTACTCAAGTAACATTTTGAACACAGGCCTTTTACTTGTAACAGAGTATTTCTACATTGTGCTATTGCTACTTTTACTTACAGTACGTAAAATATCAGAGTATTTCTTCCACCACTGCTCTTAACACACAGACTCAGTACTATAGTAAAATATCAGAGTATTTCTTCCACCACTGCTCTTAACACACAGACAGTACTATAGTGCAGACTTCTACTTGGTGTTCCTTTCTCTTCTCTTGGTCGCTTGTCATCTATCTAAACAAGTCGATGCGTTTATGTTGCTCTGTTGCCATATTTTGTGAGAGAAATAAGCAACCAAACAAGCCCCAAAAAAGCAACTATTTTTCTGATCATCAGGCGGTCAGAACCCACACGGTATCACCCAGAATAATTCCCTGCGATCAAGGGCATCATCATTTTAGGGTTTATGCCAAGGGAGAGCACCACAAACACATTGTTGTGTACTGGAGAAGTATAGAGAAGGACAGAAGGTGTTATCCAGAAAGAAACGCATGATAGGGTGCCAACGTGTCAAAATGGCTCATATAATCCACAATGGATGGAAGGTTAATCACATATTAACTTATTAATTATTAATAACCACTCTCATTACATTTAATTAAACTATTTAGTATTAATGATTGTCTGAATGTTAATGCTGATGCTCTTCTGTTTTCAGACCTCCTTTCAGCCCTGAGCGCTAAACTGACAGCAAGTGAAGAACAAAATGCAGGTATTATAACTTAACATGCAAACACTTAAATTAATTACATAAGATTTATACAATGTTTTGGTCTGGTTTCCTTGTATTTACATCTAAACTTGCACTCTGCCAGAAAACACCCTTGTCTAAGACAAGGATTCACAACTTCAAACACTTCTTTTAAATGTTTTTGTTAAAAAAAAATGTAATTCCAACTCTTCACGCTTTCCTGATTTTTTTCTGAAAATACTGTTTTTCCCACTAATTAGGCTTGCTAATTCTACTGTTTTGCTACTGAAAAGAAGTGTCACTCCTCGACACTTCCAGCAGAGGTGCTCACGTTCAGAGTATGGGTGAATGATTTTGAGAGAGACAGAGAGAGAGAGATAGAGAGAGAGAGGGAGGGAGGGGAGACAGACAGACAGACAGACAGACAGACAGACAGACAGACAGACAGACAGACAGACAGACAGACAGACAGACAGACAGACAGACAGACAGAGAAAGAGAGTGAGTGGAGGGGCAGAGAGATAGAAGGAGGACAGAGAAAATGGGCCATGACTCTTATTTGCATTTGAATGTGCCACAGCTCTAAAAGTAATTATATCGATCCAGATCTGAGGTTAGGAAATATTAAATATTAACTAGCAACAACATCATTTGAATTTCGTGAAACACACACACACACACACACACACACACACACACACACACACACACACACACACACACACACACACACACACACACACACACACACTTTTTATATAGGTGCATATCAAACATTTTCTCTGTATAATGTCATTCAGGAAGATTAGCTTTCATGACACAAAGTACATTTAGTGTACTTTATCTTTATCTTACAGTCACTTCGTATAAAACTCTTCATGGGACAACTGGGACAAATAGTTGTGTTCATGTAAAGTAGTTTCAGACATTCATCACATTGACACATTAACAGAGACACTTCAGTAGTCCTCTTGTTATGACACATACAGTCACATGATTAACAACATATAATATGCTTTAACATGGCTTTTCTACCTCTGCTGTGCTGAATTACATTGATGAAGCACAACATCCAGACAAAAGTGATTCAAGTTTTTAAATGTGTTCTGGGTACAATATATTGCCCATGAATTCATATGTTGCTGTGAACACTAGCACAGTTATGCCATGGGTGTTCACTTATTTTTAAGGATGGATTTTCTTTTTAAGAAATGTTTTTAGCTTTTTCTGCCTTTATCGGACAGTATTAGTGAAGAGAGACAGGAAACGAGAAAGACACATGGAATGACACGCAGAAAAGGCAGTCAGGTTCGGGACTCGAACCCGCGACGTGCTGTCAGGCTGCATCAGAGCCTAAGTGCCCGGACCACTGACCTAACGGTCCGGGCATCAAAAATGTTATGATCGGCAGCGGTTCTGGTAGGACACACAAAGAGTCTCCTTTGTGTCTCCTACCGAACTATTGTCCCAGTATAATATATTTTCCATAATAGTTAAATGTCCTGTGATAGCCTCAAGGCTCCTCGGATAGATGTGACAAAAATATGTATTAATGAGATTATCAATACTTAGGCCTACTCATGTCTACTCATTTCTCCCATTCTGTTTCATTGGTGAATCTGTCATAGGCTATGACTCATAGCTCTAATCATAGGCTATGACTCATAGCTCTAATCATAGGCTATGACTCATAACTCTAATCATAGGCTATGACTCATAGCTCTAATCACACATCAATAATCAGACATTCTTGTCTGGACCCCTGCTGTGCATTATAGTAGGGGGCACTAAGTGAAAAATCGTTACGCGGCGGATAAAAGCATGAAATTTGATACAGATGTCCCTTGGGTCATCCTAAAACATCCTAGAAGGGGTGCCCAAAAAAATCTTAAACAGGAAGTGAGTTATGGACAAAATCCAAAATGGCCACCTAAACTGTTGACCGTTGACTCAAAAGACACCAAAAGAATCTCCAAAAAGCATAAAATTTGGCACACATGTCCCTTGGGTCATCCTAAGACATCCTAGAAGGGGTGCCCAAAAAAATCTGAAACATTGATTGATTGATTGATGTAGTTTATTTAGAAAGACATGAGAATAGTACATGACAGTACATAACAGTACATGGAAGTACAAATTCACAATACAAGGTCTACTAAACTGGAAACCCTCATTAAGCATTACGCTTGTTTAAGATGAGGACCCCATGCACACAAATCATGATGAAACAGGAAGTGACAGTCACTTAGTGGTAGCAGGGACAACATGTTAACTGTTGTGTGACATGCAGGTAGCAGGGACAACATCTTAACTGTTGTGTGACATACAGGTAGCAGGGACAACATGTTAACTGTTGTGTGACATGCAGGTAGCAGGGACAACATCTTAACTGTTGTGTGACATACAGGTAGCAGGGACAACATGTTAACTGTTGTGTGACATGCAGGTAGCAGGGACAACATGTTAACTGTTGTGTGACATGCAGGTAGCAGGGACAACATGTTAACTGTTGTGTGACATGAAGGTAGCAGGGACAACATCTTAACTGTTGTGTGACATGCAGGTAGCAGGGACAACATGTTAACTGTTGTGTGACATGCAGGTAGCAGGGACAACATGTTAACTGTTGTGTGACATGCAGGTAGCAGGGACAACATGTTAACTGTTGTGTGACATGCAGGTAGCAGGGACAACATGTTAACTGTGTGACATGCAGGTAGCAGGGACAACATGTTAAAGGGATATTTCACTTTCAAAAAAACTTTGGGTCATTTTATCGTCTACTCAGGCTTTTGTGAGCCCCCCAGACCGTTTTTAAGGGGGGGGGGTGCTGGTGTGTGTGTCTTTGATCTTCTGCTTTCCCGCACAAGGTTGCAACTTTGTTTAATTTCAAGCACGAGAACCTGTCTGCTCCCACACTCCAAACACGAGAACCTGTCTGCTCCCACACTCTCCTACATTTTTGGGGCATTAAAACGCTATGGAGTTGTGCCCCAATAGAGGGCTTGATCTCTGGTCATATGAAGATTTGTACAATATATTATGTATTGGTAATCTTTCATAGGGTCTTTTAAAAGTTTTAGAAAACAATTAAGTATATTTGGCATTGACAATATATCACTTAGAAAAGGATTAATGTGGAAGTTCATCTTATTCAGAGTGGTTTTTAAGACAATTTTGGGCATTTAGAGTTGTTTAAAAAATATTTAAGACATTTTTCATGGGTTATTTTTGCCAAATCCTTTAATATCAGTCTATTTACTATAAATGTAAAAGTTATATTTAGCACAATCAGCCAAAATGTCAGAATTATATCAACTTTTAGGAATCATGGGTCATTTCTGGCGGCCATTTTTGATTTTTCCTTTAAAAAACCCTTTAATGGGTCCACATTTTTGGGCACCCCTTCTGAGATGATGAGATACATCCTAAAGAGTGCGTGTACCAAATTTGGTGCTTTTATCCGCCGCGTAACGATTTGGCCATTTTTTGTGCTTAGTACCCCCTACTATTACTGTAAGCCATTCCGTGTGACTTGGTCACACCTATGTGTGATCAGTCACCTTTGTGACTGAGAGAGTGAGAGAGAAAATGCATGGCCCACTCATGCATTAGAAAGACAATATCAGTCACCAGAAGCAGGGACGTGTTTTCAATGATAAAATAAAATGTTTAAAATTGAGTGTTAAATGGGCTCAAACTTAAACAGAATAGATTAACGTTTGATGTATTACCTCGTGTTTTCCTTGCACTGAAAGTCGCACTGCATTTAGAGCGTCTGCTAAATGCCTGAATTGTAAATTGTAACTATGTATTTAAAATGCTATAAAGAAATAAAAACTTTGTTTAAAGCCAGATTTTATTAAAATAAGTATATGACCTCTAGGCTAAATTCAGGTTCAACAGAAATCTCTCCCTCACCCATATTTGATTCATAGAATTCAAAAGCGAAGGTTTTACAATTTATATTTTTATGTCAAATTAGATTAACTGTAGGAGAGGACAGACTTGAAAAACAACTTACTTTGGTGTTGATTACTTTAGTTGATCTCAAATATTGTTTTTATTATTTTAAATGAAAGAGCATGAGTACTTCTGATGGATCAGACTTAATGCTAATGTTGAGTGGCAGGTTAGGATGGTATAAATCTACCTTGAAGAAGTTGTAAAGGTACAGGCTGAAAAGTGTTCAAAATGTTTCATAGTTTAACTTACGTTTCTCTGTGATATTTTTCAGTCATGGCTGCCAAACAGACTGCTAGCGAGTCCCAGATCAAACAGCTCCAGACCAGACTCAGTACCAGTGAGGGCCAGATCCAAGACCACCAGACCAGACTCAGTACCAGTGAGGGTCAAGTTCAGGAACTGTTGAGTAAGTGTGTTTAACAAATATTAGGATTATAGATTCAGGAGGATTGTATTAAAAATAATCATTGTGTGATAGGAACTTCTTTTTACATGAACTACTTGAACCCTAACATCCCTTTTCTGATGGGAACAGAAAATAGCAGATCTACAAGCTCTCAATGCCTCGTGCTGCCAGGTGTTGAGAGCTTGTAGATCGGCTATTATCGTTAAAGAGGTTTTGTGTAGGTGGAACAATGAGTATTGCGTGGCAGTGGTGTAAAGTAACTAAGTACATTTACTGTACTGTACTTAAAGGGATACTTCACTTTCACATAAAATAAACATTAAAAATATATATAAAAAGAAAATGAAAGAAGTTATGGCAAAATAAAGGCCCCCTCACACATTAGTAGGACACTCTAATGCGTGAGGGGGCCATGAATTTTCCATTACTTTTTTCATTTATTTTTAATATATTTTTTAAATGTTTCCCCCCGCCGAAAGTGAAGTATCCCTTTAAGTACACTTTTGAGGATTTTTTTTTTACTTTACTGGAGTATTTCCCATTTTCAATACTTTTACTTCTCAGAGGTAAATATTGTGCTTTAGTTACTAGTTACTTTGCTGATTTAGATTATAATTACAAAACATACATTAACCACTTCAACCACTTGAGTACTTAATTTGTACTTCTACTCAAGAACATTTTGATTACTGGACTTTTACTTGTAACAGAGTATTTCTACACTGCAGTATTGATACTTTTACTTAAGTAAAAAACTGTTAGTTAACCACTCACTAGTGGTGGAAAAAGTACCATCTGAAAATACACATTACCATATATGGTAATTTACCATGAATCCAACAACGCTACACATTGAGTCTATGAAAACATTCTGCAAACATAATTTAATACAAGTAGTGGGGGTCCCTTCTTCATCTGTCAGTTAGCTAAGGGGTCCTTGGCCTGAAACACGTTGAAGACCCCTGACTTAGTGAACTAAGACCCTACAGTAGATCTATTGAATCAAACTCAGTCATAAGCAGTGGTGGAAAAAGTACTCAATGTGTTTACTTAAGTAAAAGTATCAATACTGCAATGTAGAAATACACAAGTAAAAGTCCGGAATTCAAAATGTACTTGAGTAAATTAAGTAGAAAAGTATTGGCATCAAAATGTACTTTAATTATCAAAATTAAAAGTACTCATTTTGCAGAATGTCCTATTTCAAGTTTTCAAATGTATACAAATATTTTGAAAATAGCAGATTTACAAGCTCTCAATGCGTCGCAATGCAACGCATTGTGAGCTTGTAGATCAAATGGCCGAAATGTATGTATGGTTAAAGTGGTTAATGTATGTTTTGTAATAATAATCAAAATCTACAAAGTAATTAGTAACTAAAGTTTTCAAATAATTATTAAAAGTACAATATTTGTCTCTGAAATGTAGTTGAGTAGTAGTAAAAGTACTGAAATTCGGAAGTACTCCTGTAAAGTTAAAAATACCTCAACATTGTACTTAAGGTACAGTACAGTACTTGAGTAAATGTACTTAGTTACTTTACACCAGTAGAGCTACACTTCTAAGTTATAATCTCTGTTGGGCAGAAACTTCTTATCTCCATATTTGTACTTTTTATGTTTTTTCATAAATAAACGCACTATTTGATCACACTACAGTGTCACACAAAAGTAACAAAAAAGATCTACAAGCAACAAGTTTTGATATTGTAGATCTGCTTTTATTTTGTTGCTATTTTTGGATTTGAATTGTGGAAAGTAACAGTTTTGGACATAATGACATTTCCACCTATATAATATCCTGCTCTGTGTTTAACACTGCAGTAATATAACAACTGTTTAGTTTATTCTGCTCTGTGTTTAACACTGCAGTAATATAACAACTGTTTTGTTTATTCTGCTCTGTGTTTAACACTGCAGTAATATAACAACTGTTTAGTTTATTCTGCTCTGTATTTAACACTGCAGTAATATAACAACTGTTTAGTTTATTCTGCTCTGTGTTTAACACTGCAGTAATATAACAACTGTTTAGTTTATTCTGCTCTGTGTTTAACACTGCAGTAATATAACAACTGTTTAGTTTATTCTGCTCTGTGTTTAACACTGCAGTAATATAACAACTGTTTAGTTTATTCTGCTCTGTGTTTAACACTGCAGTAATATAACAACTGTTTAGTTTATTCTGCTCTGTATTTAACACTGCAGTAATATAGCAACTGTTTAGTTTTAATACAAAAGACTTGAATGACAAAATGTAATACTTTCTGTCCAGATCTAGTCTTAGTCTAAAGTCTCTCCATCTTCTGAAATGTGTGCAGACAGCCTGTCTTTAACTGGAGAATAAATAATTGAGCAAAAATAATAATTTCTCTCCTCCTGGCATGACTGTACTGTCTTTCTATCTCTTTAAGAATGTATTTAAAATGTTACTCATCACATTGAGACTCTGGTCTAGCTCTGACATACAGTTCAGTTCAGGACCAACACAGCCTCATAAATAGCTTTTTATGTGTCACTAACTACAAGTACAAGCAGCAAAATGGAAGCAAATGAACCCATACGGGTGCATTTGCTTCCATTTGAACCCTCTAAAGCACCGTTCACACTGAGCACTATAACTATAACTGTATTGTATTTTTTGTTTAGTTGGTGTGAACTCTGCCATTCACTTGACTTAAAAGGGTTTTAGAACTATATTTTTATACTTAAAGTTATAGTTATAGTTATAGTTATAGTGTTCAGTGTGAACGGCCCTTTAGAGTTACAGACCTGTAAGGGTCCATTTAGTTCCATGTGTACACTCCCAGAGTTACAGGCCTGTAAGGGTCCATTTGGTTCCATTTGAACACTCTCAGAGTTACAGACCTGTAAGGGTCCATTTGGTTCCATTTGAACACTCAGAGTTACAGACCTGTAAGGGTCCATTTGGTTCCATTTGAACACTCAGAGTTACAGACCTGTAAGGGTCCATTTGGTTCCATTTGTACACTCTCAGAGTTACAGACCTGTAAGGGTCCATTTGGTTCCATTTGAACACTCTCAGAGTTACAGACCTGTAAGGGTCCATTTGGTTCCATTTGAACACTCAGAGTTACAGACCTGTAAGGGTCCATTTGGTTCCATTTGTACACTCTCAGAGTTACAGACCTGTAAGGGTCCATTTGGTTCCATTTGTACACTCTCAGGGTTACAGACCTGTAAGGGTCCATTTGGTTCCATGTGTACACTCTCAGAGTGAACAGGATATAGTTGTAAAACATTATAATACTTTATAGATTATTATAATCACAGTTAAAATCTATTCTAGTGTGTTATAATGATCATAGTTGTAAAACATTATAATAATTTATAGTGTATTATAATCACAGTTATAATCTATTATAGTGTATTATGATTATCATAGTTGTAAAACATTATACTACTTTATAGTGTATTATGATCACAGTTGTAATCTATTATAGTGTATTATGAGTATCATAGTTGTAAAACATTATACTACTTTATAGTGTATTATGATCACAGTTGTAATCTATTATAGTGTGTTATAATTATCATAGTTGTAAAACATTATACTACTTTATAGTGTATTATGATCACAGTTGTAATCTATTATAGTGTGTTATAATTATCATATGTAAAACATTATACTACTTTATAGTGTATTATGATCACAGTTGTAATCTATTATAGTGTGTTATAATTATCATATGTAAAACATTATACTACTTTATAGTGTATTATGATCACAGTTGTAATCTATTATAGTGTGTTATAATTATCATAGTTGTAAAAAATTATAATACTTTATATTGTATTATAATCAGTTATAATCCATTATAGTGTATTATAATTAGCATAGTTGTAATACATTATAATTTATATTGTATTATAATCACAGTTATAAGGATCCATTTGGTTCACCGAACCAAATGGTTCAACCGCACCTAAACAGGTGATTTGCATTTTTTATACAGGACAGTTGGCCACTCATTTACATTACATTGTTAGACAAAAAGCAATGACCTCCATCTATGTTTACATTACAAATGAGTGTCAATGACCGCAGTCTGCTACTCATACATGTGGATTTGAGAGGGGGTACTTTTGTGTAATGGAAACGGTAGATATTTTAATGCGGTGTGGTGTGGTGTGGTGTGGTGTGGTGCTCAAGCTGCAGTGGAAAGGGGGCTTAAGGGTCCATTTGGTTCCATTTGAACACTCTCAGAATTACATACCTGTAAGGGTCCATTTGGTTTCATGTGTACACTCTCAGAGTTACAGACCTGTAAGGGTTCATTTGGTTCCCAACCATCAATCATTTTGCTGGGGTAGGGTTTTTATCTGTCTCCAATGCTGTTGTTTACATGTGTATTATAACATTATTATGATTATTATGATTATGATTATAATAATTATTATTATTATTAATTTGTCTAGATGTAATACATTTGATTGGCTTAACCACATGAACCTATAGTGTCTTCAAACATTCAGAAAAATATCAGATCTACATGCTCACAGTACGTTGTGTTGTGACACGTTGTGAGCTTGTATCTACTTTGTTCGGTGAAGAGATGTGGTATTGAGGGATAAGAGGAGCAGAGTATAATACAGTAGGGTTAATAGTATCTTATTATGCTTTTATAATATTATAAACAATATAACAATGCTCCTGTGTTGACAGACAAACCAAAGGTTGCCTTCTCTGCTGGTTTGGGTATTGATGGACAAGTTGGACCATTTAGTTCTACCACCACTCTGAAATACAAGAACGTTATCACTAACATCGGCAACGCATACGATCCATCTACAGGTAGGTGGAGATTACATAATTTAATAATTAATTAACTTTACACTATCAATTACTACCAACTAATTACACAACTTATATAACAGGCTATCAGACATAAATAAATTACAGTAATCTAAATACATCTTCAACTGTGTAATTCCTATTAACATTAACAGGCAGGATGAGAGAACTTTAATATCATTGTTTTTAAAACAATGTTTAAAAAGTGTCATCATGATCAATGAATGAAATATTGGTTGAAACCACTGGCTTCTGTCAACAAGATTGATTGATTGATTGATTGATTGATTGATTGAATACATCATTAGTCACAAATGTAAACAGCACGTGGTACAGTAAGACACAGTGGTGGAAAGTAACTAAGTGCATTTACTTAAGTACAATTTTGAGGTATTTGTACTTTACTTGAGTATTTCCAATTTCCAATCCTTTTACTTCTACCCCACTACATCTTAGAGGCAAATATTGTACTTTTACTCCACTACAATTATTTGAAAACTTTAGTTACTAGTTTCTTTGTAGATTTTGATTATTATTACAAAACATACATTAACAACATATTTTGGCTATTTTCAAAATATTTATATATTTGAAAAGTTGTAAAATTGGACATTGACACTGCATAATGAGTACTTTCTACTTTTGGCACTTTAAGTACATTTTAATACCAATACTCTTGTACTTTTGCTCAAGTAAATTTTGAACTCCGGACTTTTACATGTAACAGAGTATTTCTACATTGCAGTATTGATACTTTTACTTACGTGAAAAAGTTGAGTACTTTTTCCACCACTGGTAAGACATTAAAGCTAGTTCTGTGGACTGGTTTCCAGTGGTGGAAAGTAACTAAGTACATTTACTTACGTACTGTACTTAAGTACGATTTTGAGGTATTTGTACTTTACATGAGTATTTCCAATTTCCAATACTTTTACTTCTACTCCACTACATCTCAGAGGCAAATATTGTACTTTTACTCCACTACAATTATTTGAAAACTTTAGTTACTAGTTACTTTTCAGATATAAGTTATGATATTATGAAACATACATGAACCACTTTAGGTCTATTTTATACACAGGCTATTTGAAAATAGCAGATTTACAAGCTCACAACGTGAGATGCGACGCGTTGTGAGCTTGTAAATCTGCTATTTTCAAATATTTAGTACTTTAACTTTTGGTACTTTAAGTACATTTTGATGCCAATACTTTTGTACTTTTACTCAAGTACATTTTGAAATCCGGACTTTTACTTGTAACGGAGTACTTCTACATTGCAGTATTGGTACTTTTACTCAAGTAAAGCAATTGAGTACTTTTTCCACCACTGCATGGTTTCCATGGTGGTCCTATATGACAGGAGGGTTTACTAACACATTCACTGTGTGTGTGTGTGTGTGTGTGTGTGTGTGTGTGTGTGTGTGTGTGTGTGTGTGTGTGTGTGTGTGTGTGTGTGTGTGTGTGTGTGTGTGTGTGTGTGTGTGTGTGTGTGTGTGTGTGTGTGTGTGTGTGTGTGTGTGTGTGTTCTGTCTCAGGTATCTTCTCAGCACCATTGAAAGGAGTCTATCAGTTCAGATTTACTGCATGTGGCTGGTTTGATTCAGAGTCTGTGTACGTCCTCATGTATAAAAATGAGCAGCAACTCATTCATAACGGTTCAAAGAATAATGGTAACAGTTATATATACGTGTCTAATGGAATGATCCTAGAGCTGGAGCAGGGAGACAGAGTTACCATGCGTTTAGATGGTGGTTCCTCCAGGCTCTATGGTGACTCCTCACGCAACCGCAACACATTCAGTGGTGTTCTGCTCTATTCTATGTAACACTGGGACTGATACCATTACTTTAAAGCGTTGGTTCTCAAAGTGGGGTCTGGGGACCCAAAGGGGTCCTGGGGAAGGGGGGGTTCCAGGGGGTCTCCAGCAAAATGTGTTAATATAATGTCACAACACAACCATTTTAACCTTTTATCCATATTTCATATGTTGTCTATTAAAAAAATAGCAGATATCCAAGCTTGTACATCTGCTATTTTTGAACATTTTGTCAAAATCTTTAAAGTATATTGGAAACTTTTGGACATTTGACTTGAAACAGTGTGAGAACCAGTGTTTTAAAGAGCTCCCATAATGTTCATATTCAGCCTCTCAATAAACTCATATTAAAACTGAAACACTGTTGTCAGCGTCTATTTTATGTGTTTCTGATTATTTTAATATAATACATCTAGAAGACCAATGATGATGTGTTTTATCCATATATGGAATATGCAGTATTATGAGAAATACATTCATGTGCATCACAGAATATTAATATGTGATTCATTGAAGGATCATAACGTTGACTCATTCAGTTGATGCATTTATTTTCACATAGACATAATATCTGGGTCATTTATCTCATAGACATAATATCTGGATCATTTATCTCATAGACATAATGTCTGGGTCATTTATCTCATAGACATAATATCTGGGTCATTTATCTCATAGACATAATGTCTGGGTCGTTTATCTATTTATTTTAGAATTTGCTTACCTGTTATTTATTTTATTTTTATTTTATTTTGGGGTGAGGGGACAATTTGATAAAATAAAAAATATTTAAAATAATACAAACAACCAAACAGAAAACCAGCAAGGATAAAAAAAGAGGTGATATTTTGGCCTACATAATTATGTTCTGGAAACAGTGCTGCCCTAAATGCAGTGTTATTGCCACTAGGGGGCACTAGACTTCAACTAAAGAGGGACTGCTGTCTTTGCCTCTAAACCAGGGGTCTTCAAGGTTTTTCAGCCCAAGGAGAGGGAGATGAAGCAGGGACCCCCACTACATTTACAATTGTGTTGCAGATTAATTTTGTCATATATTTCATAGATAGCTTCATTGACTATCATCAGTGTTGTGTAAATTCAGTTTTATTGTTAATTCCAGACATTTAACCACTTAAACCTTCAATACTTAGTACTTGATTTGCTCCTTTTCCCCCTATATCAAACCTCTTTGCTGTAAAAAAAAAAAAGTTCCAATCTCACAAAGATTTGACGGCCCCCCTGTAGTAACTCTGAGGACCCTCTAGGGGTCCCGGACCCCCTGTTGAAGACCCCTGCTCTAAACTCATAAACATTAAAGGATTCTCTTGCTTTTCCTGCTTTTCATACTGCCTTGTCTTGCCTTGACTAAAGTGGTGCTAAAACACTATAAGTGGTTCTTTGGCTCATAATCATATAGAGGAACTTCTTTTGGTGCTACAGTATAGCACCTATTTTATAGGTTTATCAACCTCTGGTGCTGGACCCACCAGGGGACCAAATGGACCCTTATGGGTCTGTAACTCTGAGAGTGTACAAAAATACTCAGTGTTCATTTAACTCTGACAGTGTACAAATAGAACCAAATGGACCTGTAAGGGTCCATTTGGTGTGTGTGTGTGTGTGTGTGTGTGTGTGTGTGTGTGTGTGTGTGTGTGTGTGTGTGTGTGTGTGTGTGTGCGTGCGCGTGTGTGCGTGCGCGTGTGTCATGTGAATATCATGCCATCTGCATGATGTTCAGTGTTGCCAGATTTTGTGAGAGAAACAAGGAACCAGGTCTATGAAAACAGGCCCAAAAGAAGCCACTAGGCCGTGGGTCCGCAGCAAAATGACTTAATATAGCATCACTATCTGTTGAACCACTTTAACCATATATATAGCCTACCGTACACTGTCTATTTAAAAATAGCCGATCGAAAACGCGCCACGATGCAACACATTGAGAGCTTGTAGATCTGCTATTTTGAACAAATCTTCTATGGGGGTCCCTTGGCAAAAAAATGATTTCCAGATGGGGGTCTGTGGACAATTACATATTAATTGTGGGGTCCTTGACATGAAAATGTTTGAGAACCACTGGTTTAAACAACATATAGGAAGCAGGCCCAAATAAGCAACAACTTTAGAACAGGGGTGATGCAACTTTGATGATGTAGAGGGACACTATATTTACACACTCACTCCAGAGACACATTGCTGTCAGGTAGACACCTCTTATCTCCGTATTTTAACTTTTTTCGTAAATGAATGCCATTCTATGCCAAACAAAGGTAGCAAAAATAGCAGATCTACAAGCTTAAAACACATCTCACCGCAACGCGTTTTGAGCTTGTATTTTATTTGCTATTTTTTAAATGGAATCCAGAAAAGTACAATTTTAATTTAATTTCAAATTCATTTAGTTATACTTATGTTATCTTCATGAACTTAAATACAAATACATTGGACATGAAAAAGACAATAGAATTTTAATACTAGTCATTAAGCTACTAATAGACTGAAGTAATTAAAGCGGGACATGTTTGCATGTTTGGAAAGGTAACAGCTGAAATCAATATTATATCAGTATTTCGATATTAACCTGCGGGCCGCATTAAGTGAAGGTGCGGGCCGCATGTGGCCCCCGGGCCGCCAGTTGCCCATGTATGCTTTAGAAGCAAGCCCCAAAGTGATGACTTTACAGAAAAACAAGGCCAAAGTCGCTTATAATAAGCGGACATGGCAACACTGAGGATGTAATGTGTTTAATGTTTAGAATCTCTTAATGAAGCACTTTGTAACCTTGGTTTATAAATACTGATATATGTGTGTAACCTAGGTTTATAAATACTGATATATATGTGTGTTTTCACCAAAAGTCTGAAAAGGTTGAAAATATTTCAACTCTCGGCAAGAAGTTAAAAAAGAACAACATAGACCTCCAGCAACACAGTATAAATACATGACGCTCTCATTGTAAACAGTTAAAAACATACATACTGTACTCAGGATAAATGTCTTGGTGGACAGCAGCCCCTAAAGACACTTTTTAACATTGACTTTCAGTGACACAGCTTATAACGGCATTCCAAGCTAATACTAAACTACAGCCTCTCTCTTACTGGGAAATTAAGATGCTGAAATAGAAGCCATTGTTCTTTCCATTAACCCTAGAACAGGGTTTCTCAAAGTGGGTGCACCGTGGCACCCTAGGGTGTCGTGACACAAGTCCAGGGGTGCGTCAGAATGTTTTGATAATATTTGGAATTGAGCCATATCACTTTTGGACCTACATCAAATCTCTTTGTCAAAAATTGCTGGTGTTCCCACGCTTAGAGTCAGTGCCCTATGGTGCATTCAGCCGTTTATTATTTAGTCACAAGCTCTTGTTAGTACTTTTCATTGGTTCAATATATTTATAAAACCCCACAGACACACTTAACTTTGACTTTCTGTTTCTCACAACGCATCGCGTTGCGATGCGTTGTGAGCTTGTAGATCTGTAGAGCTTGTAGAGCGGTTAGTAGATCTGTTAAACGTAAAAGTATAGAATTATTTTCAACCTGCCCAAATGGTAATTGATACTCTCTCAAGTTTTCCTCATGACATACTGTATCTTAGGCAGAAATATTTACATTTTTAAGTACCGTAATATGACATAAATGGAGGGTCCTATAAGTAAGTAAGTAACAATGTAATTCTGGGGTGCCGTGGATGAAAAAGTTATTTACAGGGGTGACCTGAGCCAAAAAGGTTTGAGAACCATTGCCCTAGAACACTAACGTTGGGCGATTTTCAGCCACACGATTATGTTTATGTGATTTTCATAACGTTGCTGATGTCTGAGGTGGGCGGGTCCTCAGGTGCCTTCAGGCTGCTCAGTGACATCATGGAAGGTAGGCGTGTTTCCTGTTGTTTTGGGTGATTGGGGTATTTTCCCGACGTTAGTGATAGAGCGTAAAAACAATGGGGTGGGCTCTCCCACAGTTGTCAGCTGATGCAATTAGACTGTGCCTGCACTGGACAAGGCTCACATGTCCCAGGAATGGGTCCCTGCTCCATCACCCTGTTATAATTGTTTTAAGGAATTCTTTGTTAACAATTCACAATTTTTTTTCTCAGATCGTGCCTACATGAGGTCTTGTTGGTATTGCTTTAATATAGGACCCCCCCCCTCCCTCGATGATGTTTTTAACTTTCTATTGAAACATTAAAGAAGAGTACCTCCATTTGCCATGTATTGTTGTACTTTAAAGGTATAGGGTAAGTGATATTTTTTGGTATTTTTGTTGTTTTGGTAAAAAGGTTATTAGTACTATATTGTGATAGTAATCATTGCTACAGAGCGTCTGTTCGGTCACAGTGTGTGTGTGTGTGTGTGTGTGTGTGCGTGCGTGCGTGCGTGCATGCGTGCGTGCGTGCGTGCGTGCGTGCGTGCGTGTAAATAGAGAACAGGGAGAGTGACATGTTGGTCACTGAAAATAGCCGATCTACAAACTAAAGCTGTATGTTATGTTAACTGTAACTAACTATAATGCTATAATATCTAACTAATAGTATGTTGATAAATGTATTCTATGTCAGCTCAACAAACAGTAAGGATTGAAGAGGTCAGCGCTCAGACGCTTGCATTGATAAAGTTTTAACTTTTACTTGGGATAAACAACAGTCTTTGGGACAAATATTCTGTCCGTCTGTCTGTCTGTCTGTCTGTCTGTCTGTGTCTCATTGTCTCTCTATATCTCTTTCTTTGTATGTCTCTCTGTGTGTGTCTTATTAATGTTGGAGAGATAAAGTCATATTTTCAGCTTCATAACCTACATGTATCTTTCCTACAGAAAGCATAGAGAGTGACAGGGTTAAATATTAACATTTTATCTACTTAGTCAGGGCATAAAGTGTGTGTGTGTGTGTGTGTGTGTGTGTGTGTGTGTGTGTGTGTGTGTGTGTGTGTGTGTGTGTGTGTGTGTGTGTGTGTGTGTGTGTGTGTGTGTGTGTGTGTGTGTGTGTGTGTGTGTGTGTGTGTGCGTGTGTTGCACATGAGTTATAACTTCTACCCCCAAAACCTAATACTGCTTTGCTTTTTTAAGTTACTTTACTGGAGTATTTCCAGTTTTCAGTACTTTTACTTCTACTCCACTACATCCCAGAGGAAAATATTGTACTTTTACTCCACTACAATTATATGAAAACTTTAGTTACTAGTTACTTTGTAGATTTTGATTATAATTACAAAACATACATTACCCACTTCAGCCCTAATACATTTCGGCCATTTGAAAATGGCCGAAACTTTATACATTTGAAATCTTGTGAAATGGGACATTCTGCATAATGAGTACTTTCTACTTTTGGTTCTTTAAGTACATTTTGATACCGATACTTTTGTACTTTTTGAATACGGGACTTTTACTTGTAACAGAGTATTTCTACATTGCAGTATTGATACTTTTACTTAAGCAAAAACATGAGTACTTTTTCCACCACTGCTGAATGGATGTGATACTAAAACTCAACTTGGCGTCTCTATTTTGGGGCGTGATGTCATTACAGTCTTTCCTGTACTTTTTAGCCTTGTTTCTTTATTGCTTTTCTTTATCTTGTCTTGGTTTCTCTTTTGATTCTGTGAAACCCAGTCTTCTTTTTTCTTCTTCTTTTGGCCAGTTCCCATCATCTGTTTCCATCTGGATGTGTTTTCTGCCCTCTTCCTCTGTGACTCCTGCCACCTGCATGTCCTCTCTCATCCATGAATCTCCTCTTCCTCCTTCCTCTTCTCTTACCTGGCAGCTACGCCTTGCTTCTCCCAATGTACCCCTCATCCCTCCTTTCCTTCTCCCAATGTACCCCTCATCCCTCCTTTCCTTCTCCCAATGTACCCCTCATCCCTCCTTTCCTTCTCCCAATGTACCCCTCATCCCTCCTTTCCTTCTCCCAATGTACCCCTCATCCCTCCTTTCCACATGTCCAAACCATCTCATTCTCAACCTGGCCTCTCTCTCTCTCTCTCTCTCTCTCTCTCTCTCTCTATCTTTATCCACAAACGTTCTTGTTGCCATGCGCTATACAAATTAACCTGCCCTGGGACACCTTGAAATGCTTTTGTACTTGGTTAGAATGCTTAGTTGGTTATTTATGGCTAATATGCTTTTAATTCATATTGTCTTATCCCTATTATTACTGCTTGAGGAAGTTTGAAGTACACTCATTTCACAGTATAATGCTGATACCAGCTGTCCTGTATTTGTGTCAATAAACACCTTGAACCTTAAACCTGAAAGAGAGCTGTAGCTTCATGGATAAGAAACTAACAAACCATTTTGATTATTCAATTAATTACTATGGATGCTTACCAGAGGAAACAGACCTTTACAGGGAATGTAATTCCCATGTGCTTGATCACTTAACCCTCCTGTAGTGTTCGCAGCACCACACACACCCCCGCGCGTGCGTGCGTGCGTGCGTGTGTGTGTGTGTGTGTGTGTGTGTGTGTGTGGATTCCTTGCATAACAAGGGGGGACATGACCTCATTTCACTCTTACAGACAGAGAGATAGACAGGGTAGAAAGGCCATCAAATGAAACAATTCTCTAAGTCTACAGAAATAATGCATTCATATGTATGTATGTATATATGTTCTATTTAAAAAACGTTTTGTGTTTTTTAAAAAAATATTTTTTTCACAAACAACCAATATGTGTATAAAAGTCAACAGTTCATACTTGCATGCTCTGATCTGGACTAATCATAGTCACTGGACTCATTAATCTGGACTAATCATAGTCACTGGACTCATTGTAAGACAGAGCTGAGGAGTCAGGAGGAGGAGGAGTCAGGAGGAGGAGGAGTCAGGAGGATTCATAATATCACAGAAAATTTTGTTTAAAAACTAAAAACTGTATTGACAGGAGAGAGGCAGAGGAGAAAACTTTACAATCAGCTGTGTGTGTGTGTGTGTGTGTGTGTGTGTGTGTGTGTGTGTGTGTGTGTGTGTGTGTGTGTGTGTGTGTGTGTGGTGTGGGGGGGGGGGGGTGCTGCACAGGGCAGATCAGGTTAAATGAGGACAGATCATTCTTTGAAGGGCAGAAGGCCAAACTGAGGCAGGCTTGATAAAGACCATTCTATACTTGAGTTGATGCATAAGAAGAGTTTGAAAAGATCTGACACAGACTGACAGACATTAGTCAAAATTAAAGTTGAACAAAATGCACCTTTTACATTGTCTGACATGCTTTGTTCTTAGATCAGTGATACATGCTGTACTTGACACAAACATGTTGACAGAGAACACGTGCATGAAAATAAATGCATACATATGTGGTTTATGTCTGTAGAAGAAATATCATTCTATTTTTAAGTGATCATTTCATTTATCTGAACATCTAAGGCACACTCTCAACTGAAACTTTTTATACAAAAAAGTGAATAAATTGGATTCACTTTTTTGTATAAAAAGATGTCATTTCCTGCTTCTTGTTTATGCTTGAAAAAGACCGGAAGGGTCGAAACGTATGTTTGTCACAAATAAATAAAAAACCTTTGGAGCGAGAGCACTTTCAACAAGTGAGTTGTGAGCCACGCTTTGATCTTATATTTCTGTTCTTACAGCTTGGCTCAGCACCAAGGAACGGAGGATGTGCGTTGTTAGTTTTTGTGAATGACAGTGGTGGAAAGTAACTAAGTACGTTTACTCAAGTACTGTACTTAAGTAAAAATTAAATGTTATTTTTTTTACTTTACTGGAGTATTTCCAGTTTTCAGTACTTAATTTTACTCCACTACATCTCAGAGGCAAATATTGTACTTTTACTCCACTACAATTATATGAAAACTTTAGTTACTAGTTACTTTGTAGATTTTGATTATAATTACAAAACATACATTACCCACTTCAGCCCTATATACATTTCGGCCATTTGAAAATAGCTGATCTACAAGTTCACAAGTTGTCACGATGCGACACATTGTGAGCTTGTAGATCTGCTATTTTCAAACGATTTTTTATAAACTTTATACATTTGAAAACTTGTGAAATGGGACATTCTGCATAATGAGTACTTTTTTGGTTCTTTAAGTACATTTTGATACCAATAATTTTGTACTTTTTGAATACGGGACTTTTACTTGTAACAGAGTATTTCTACATTGGCTCATAAAAGCTTAGTGTTTTCATTTATGGAAAATCCGCCACTAACGTTTTGTCGGCATAGGTCCAAAGTACATGTGTAGAAAGCTTCGTGCAGATTGCTCAAAAATCCCGCTGCTTTTCATATAATTCAAAATGGTGGGAGATCTAAAGGTCAGAGGTCAAAAGGTCAGACTGTGAAAGTTGTTAGGCATGAGGAGACGCATGTGTGTATCGAAGTTTCATGTCTTTAGGTCAAACAGGGCATGAGTTGTACCTGTTCAAAGTTGGCATTTTTCAATTGATTGCTACAGCGCCACCCTTTGGCCAATGCATTCGAGTTTCGGGCCTTGGCCGTTTGGCATAGCCCTCTACCATATTGCAGAGTTTCGTAAAAAGCGGTTGTACGGTTGGAGCAGAACTGCAAAAAGTGGCGGAAGAAGAATAATGAAAGCCAACCGTTTCAAAGAGGTTTCGGGCCTTATAGGCCTCGAACCCTCAATAATAATTAGGATGCCATCTCAGAATGTACATGGGATGATGGCACATTGACTTGAGGAGAGGATTGTGCCCCTGTTGTATGCTTAAAGGCCATGTTTCCAAGGGCCAAAACCATCAAACAAAAGTTTCACCCGTTTCAATTGAAACAGGCCTCCGACTGACACCGTCAGTTCCGTTATTAGCTCTTGAAACGGGCCTCCAGATCCTTAAGGCAGCGCCTAGTTATGACCCTAGGGTCATGTATATACTTGTTATGACCCTATGGGGTCATATGTGTATTCTCCTGTGTGGTGTTCCCCTGTGAATGTCTCTCTTCCCTCATTGGTGTGTTGTGTGTGTGTGATTGAGTAGAGATGAGTGGGTGATTGACTAAGCAGCTGGTGTGAGTGGTGACTGGATGTGAGCCGTTGACTATCGTGTGTGCGTGTGCCTGTGAAAACGTGTCGCTCCGCACCACGTTTGGAGCTTGTAGATCTGCTACTTTTGATATTTTTGTTTGATGCTGCAGATGATCTCAAGAAGGAGGGCATTAATTTACGAAAAAACACAAAAGGCTAAAGCATGGAGATAAGAGAGGTTTCTGCTCGACAGCAACCATATAATTAACCACTAAAATGACACAGACGCTTTTCCGGATTTAAAGGTATGACAACGTACAGGCTTTCCAGGTCAGAATGTGTTAGATTTGCCAGTGTTAACGTGGGTTAGTTTACTGCCTTGTAGGGCTGTGTTAACATGGGTTAGTTTACTGCCTTGTAGGGCTGTGTTAACATGGGTTAGTTTACTGCCTTGTAGGGCTGTGTTAACATGGGTTAGTTTACTGCCTTGTAGGGCTGTGTTAACATGGGTTAGTTTACTGCCTTGTAGGGCTGTGTTAACATGGGTTAGTGTACTGCCTTGTAGGGCTGTGTTAACATGGGTTAGTTTACTGCCTTGTAGGGCTGTGTTAACATGGGTTAGTTTACTGCCTTGTAGGGCTGTGTTAACATGGGTTAGTTTACTGCCTTGTAGGGCAGTGTTAACATGGGTTAGTTTACTGCCTTGTAGGGCTGTGTTAACATGGGTTAGTTTACTGCCTTGTAGAGCTGTGTTAACATGGGTTAGTTTACTGCCTTGTAGGGCTGTGTTAACATGGGTTAGTTTACTGCCTTGTAGGGCTGTGTTAACATGGGTTAGTTTACTGCCTTGTAGGGCTGTGTTAACATGGGTTAGTTTACTGCCTTGTAGGGCTGTGTTAACATGGGTTAGTTTACTGCCTTGTAGGGCTGTGTTAACATGGGTTAGTTTACTGCCTTGTAGGGCTGTGTTAACATGGGTTAGTTTACTGCCTTGTAGGGCTGTGTTAACATGGGTTAGTTACTGCCTTGTAGGGCTGTGTTAACATGGGTTAGTTTACTGCCTTGTAGGGCTATGTTAACATGGGTTAGTTTACTGCCTTGTAGGGCTGTGTTAACATGGGTTAGTTTACTGCCTTGTAGGGCTGTGTTAACATGGGTTAGTTTACTGCCTTGTAGGGCTGTGTTAACATGGGTTAGTTTACTGCCTTGTAGGGCTGTGTTAACATGGGTTAGTTTACTGCCTTGTAGGGCTGTGTTAACATGGGTTAGTTTACTGCCTTGTAGGGCAGTGTTAACATGGGTTAGTTTACTGCCTTGTAGGGCTGTGTTAACATGGGTTAGTTTACTGCCTTGTAGGGCAGTGTTAACATGGGTTAGTTTACTGCCTTGTAGGGCTGTGTTAACATGGGTTAGTTTACTGCCTTGTAGGGCTGTGTTAACATGGGTTAGTTTACTGCCTTGTAGGGCTGTGTTAACATGGGTTAGTTTACTGCCTTGTAGGGCTGTGTTAACATGGGTTAGTTTACTGCCTTGTAGGGCTGTGTTAACATGGGTTAGTTTACTGCCTTGTAGGGCTGTGTTAACATGGGTTAGTTTACTGCCTTGTAGGGCTGTGTTAACATGGGTTAGTTTACTGCCTTGTAGGGCTGTGTTAACATGGGTTAGTTTACTGCCTTGTAGGGCTGTGTTAACATGGGTTAGTTTACTGCCTTGTAGGGCTGTGTTAACATGGGTTAGTTTACTGCCTTGTAGGGCTATGTTAACATGGGTTAGTTTACTGCCTTGTAGGGCTGTGTTAACATGGGTTAGTTTACTGCCTTGTAGGGCTGTGTTAACATGGGTTAGTTTACTGCCTTGTAGGGCTGTGTTAACATGGGTTAGTTTACTGCCTTGTAGGGCTGTGTTAACATGGGTTAGTTTACTGCCTTGTAGGGCTGTGTTAACATGGGTTAGTTTACTGCCTTGTAGGGCTGCGTTAACATGGGTTAGTTTACTGCCTTGTAGGGCTGCGTTAACATGGGTTAGTTTACTGCCTTGTAGGGCAGTGTTAACATGGGTTAGTTTACTGCCTTGTAGGGCTGTGTTAACATGGGTTAGTTTACTGCCTTGTAGGGCTGTGTTAACATGGGTTAGTTTACTGCCTTGTAGGGCTGTGTTAACATGGGTTAGTTTACTGCCTTGTAGGGCTGGGTCTCTCTTTAGTTTAGTTATTTGTTTGGTCATGTGTTTCTCAAGTTAAGACAGATTGATATGTGTTGTATGTCTTTGGTACTGTTGTTTATTGTAGACAAACAAAACACACACACACACACACACACACACACACACACACACACACACACACACACACACACACACACACACACACACACACACACACACACACACACACACAGTCCACAGTCCATGTGGGCTTCCAGTAAATGACAGGGCTACACACACACACACACACGCGCGCGCACACAGATGCACACACACACACACACACACACACACACGCACACACACGCGCACACGCACGCACACGCGCGCATGAGTGCACACTCATACTTTACTTTATTTGTTTATTTAGACGGGACGCCACATATTAATGAACAATACACATCAATGTAATTTAAATACACTGGATTTAGCAATCATGCTAATTTACATCCGCAGTCCCCACAAAAAACATAAAAACAAGCAGACAATATAGTGCATTACAGTACAGTACAGTACAGTACATTACATCACAGAGGAAAACAAAGCATGTACACCTCTGGAGTCACTCATCACTTAAAAATATGTGTGCGACGTTCCAGTTGTGCATATCTGATGAAGAAATACATCATTAGTGTGTTTATAAGTTACAGCAGTGTGTGGGAGTCCTTCATTCTTCAACATGTTATTTCACTTTCTGCCAATATACCCATTGCTCAATATACCCCCCCCCGCCCCCCAGCGGTTCTCAACCTTTTCAGCACGCGACCCCCCAGAATAATCAAATTTGAACTGGGGACCCCCAAAATAATAATAATATTCAACAGGGTCTTGAGCTCAGCATTGTTGCTATAGCTCCTCTGTCATAGCTCTTTCCCCTCCTAGCTGTGCCTTGTGTCGGCCCCACAGTGTCAGTTTGCTGGCCATGGGTTCTGGGTGTTTGACGCCGTGCCCTGCCAGCCTCATCCTTCTCTCTCTGACGTTTCTGATGTGGTCACCCATGTGATCAAGTGCCATTTGTAGCATTCTTGTGTAGACTGTCTGTCTGTCCGTCCATCCGTCCGTCCGTCCGTCCGTCCGTCCGTCCGTCCGTCCGTCCGTCCGTCCGTCTGTCTGTCCGAAACAGCTAATCTTTGGCACTGGTGGACCAATCGGCGGGAAACTTTGCACGCACACCGAGTCCCAGTAGGCCAAGGAAGATAACCTCTGCCCCAAATTGGTCTCTAGGTGGCGCTATAAAAGGTCAATTCACGTTTTGGCTCATAACTCAAACCGTAGGGCAATATAAAAAAATGATCCCTGGATTCCTTGGATCATGACATAACTTCCAACATAGGCCACATCCATTTCCGTCTGACAAGATTTTCCGCCATTTCAAATGTTTTGCCAAGCGCACTTGTTGCTTCTGAAGATTTAGTCCAAAACTTACGCAAATCATCTCTGTGGTCACAAGATGAGGATGCATCTGTCAGCTTTTTCAGATTCCCTTCTGGTTGGCTTTCAAAGTTTGCAGGAGCGGCCCATGTTCCACAAAATGCCACAAATCATGAACACAGCATCCGATATCCATGAGAATGTGCACACACACTGCCAGTAAGCCAAGGATGAACCTCAAAATTCAACTAGATTTTCAGCCATTTCACGTTTCCTTATTGTTTTAGCTTCCTTTTTCCATTTGACTAAACATTGTGTTGTATGTCTTTGGTACTGTTGTGTACTGTATTCATTTCCTATTGTATTAACTCCCCATGCCCCTCCATGGCATAAACACACATGTACACCATAATTAGATTATTTCTAATGCACACACACACACACACGCACGCACGCACGCACACACACACACACACACACACACACACACACACACACACACACACACACACACACACACACACACACACACACACACACACACACACACACACACACACACACACACACACACCCACACGGTATGAGTGCATACTCATGTGACTCAGTGCCTCAGAGTTGACTTTACTTTATTTGTTTATTTAGATGGGACGCCGCATATTGATGAACAATACATATCAAAAAACATATCAGGGAAAACAAAGAATTTACACCTCTGGGGTCACTCAAACACTTGTGTGCAACGTTTCAGTTGTGTATATCTGATGAAGAAATACATCATTTGCAGGGGCGGATTAAACCTTTGTGGTGCCCAGTGCTACAATCCGTACTGGTGCCCCTTTTTCCAGCAGGACTTGGCACGAGGGCTGGCAACCACCTGAAATTCAAATTGTGTGTGTGTGTGTGTGTGTGTGTGTGTGTGTGTGTGTGTGTGTGTGTGTGTGTGTGTGTGTGTGTGTGTGTGTGTGTGTGTGTGTGTGTGTGTGTGTGTGTGTGTGTGTGTGTGTGTGTGTGAGATTGCTTGTTTTTCGGATTGCTTGTTTTTCTCGCCAAACCTGGCAACAGTGAATATGCGACGCTAAACGCTAATAATGTTTTTTATATAAGTGGTGGCAACATTTTTAGACACCACACAGGTCTTCCCAACAATAGCGAAGATTAAAGTCAGGGTGAACATGGCCAAATAATAACTTAATAGCCAAACTATAGGTCTAATGAAGCACGCTAGCATTTAGGCTAACTCTGTTGCCTGAGGCCAAGTTACACTGTCTGCAACTGTTGCAGTGTTGAAGGAGGGGAGTGGAGGGCGGTTACTGCGGAGGACGGGCCGTCTCCCCATTGGCTTAAAGGACAGGCAAAACGGGGAAGTGTCCCCATTGGCTTTAAAGGAGTGAAGGACAGCCAGGATAGCCAATGATTGAAAACATGTCGAACATGATGCAAATTTGTAGGATGACGATTAGGTCTGTCTCTTCATAGACTCAGGCGCTCTTCGAGCACCTGGTAAAAAATTACTGCATGGAGATTGATATAAACATTTGAGGTGTTTGTTACGTTGACAAGATATCTTTAACGGGGGTCCCTGGCACAATTTATTTTCTCAAATGGAGGTCTGCGCTGTAATGCTTATTTGGGGTCCTACTTGTCCAATGTAGATAAGTGACGCGTTGTGAGCTTGTTTATTTAACATATTTTGAAAACTTGTGAAATGGGCCATTCTGCATAATGAGTACTTTTACTTTTGTTAATTTAAGTATATTTTGATGTCATTACTTTTACTCAAGTACATTTTGAATGCAGGACTTTTACTTAGTAGCAGAGTATTTCTACATTGTGGTATTGATACTTTTACTTAAAGTAAAGAATGGGAATTCCTCTTCCATCACTGGTAATGTGATACATTATGATATTCTGACTATATGATGATATTTGCTATAGATGATATAGAGATGCTGAAAGGAGGTAATGAGACCTTAGTTAAAAATATCCCAAAACACTTATTTTTTTAATTCACTTTGAGAACAAATTGCTTCAAAAAATTAATTTCTTTATACAGGTATATTTTATTTAGTGTGTAATGGTTATATAATCATCACAATGTGCTTTCCCGTCATTATTGACACTTGATGTTGACACAACGGCTTCCAGTGATGTCACTGGTGTGTCAATGATGACCTCTGACCTCTGTAAGACTGACAGTGTGCAAATGGAACCAAATGACCTGTAAAAGTCCATTTGTACACTCTCAGAGTTACCGACCTGTAAGGGTCCATTTGGTTCCATTTGTACCCTCTGAGTTACCAACCTGTAAGGGTCCATTTGGTTCCATTTGTACAGTCTCAGAGTTACAGACCTGTAAGGGTCCATTTGGTTCCATTTGTACCCTCTCAGAGTTACCGACCTGTAAGAGTCCATTTGGTTCCATTTGTACACGCTCAGAGTCACAGACCTGTAAGGGTCCATTTGGTTCCATTTATACACTCTCACAGTCTGTCTGTTTGCCTACCTGTCTGCCTACCTGTCTGCCTGTCTGTCTGTCTGTCTGTCTGTCTGTCTGTCTGTCTGTCTGTCTGTCTGTCTGTCTGTCTGTCTGTCTGTCTGTCTGTCTGTCTGTCTGTCTGTCTGTCTGTCTGTCTGTCTGTCTGTCTGTCTGTACTGCAGTGGTGTAAAGTAATAAGTGTGTGTGTGTGTGTGTGTGTGTGTGTGTGTGTGTGTGTGTGTGTGTGTGTGTGTGTGTGTGTGTGTGTGTGTGTGTGTGTGTGTGTGTGTGTGTGTGTGTGTGTGTGTGTGTGTGTGATGAAAACAGTTTGAATTAGCGGCGAAACGTCCGGAGGTGACCGAAATGGAAACTATTCCAGTAAACGTTTGCTCAATATTTGACTGTGTTCCCGTCTCATTTCATCACTATAGCAACATGACAACAACAAACCCTATGTGTCCGTTTGAAGCAACACAACATCACCCAAAACATCCTCCTGAACCAACCAATCAGTGTTGGCTGTAAACATACTGCCTTACTAGCGTCCAATCGGAACAAGACAACATAGGAAGAAACAATGTATAAATTGAGCTCTAAGACACAGAGTCAATCCACAGAGACTTTGGTTTCAGAATGAAGGGTTGTCAAGCTTTGCTTTTTGTACTGTTGTGTGTGTGTGAGGCTGGGGCTCAGGCAGGCAGTGGGACCCCCTCCCCTGATGACTTCTGGAGTGAGTTCAAAGAACTGAGGGACATGACACATCAACTGAAGGTCATCGTGGCGGAGCAGGGTCAGATGCTGAAACTGATGGAAGGAGAAAATGCAGGTTAGCACAGGGGTGATGCAACTTTGATGATGAGAGAGGGCCACTATTTTTCCACACTCACTCCAGAGGGTCGGGCGGACACCTCTTATCTCCGTATTCAGCTCGCCTCAGCTAATTTCCAATTCACAGGGCTATTACTTTAGTCTGACTTCCCTGAATCAATCATCATTCCCATTTGTGCCATATTGTAACTTTTCCCCCTCTTTTTAACTAAACGGAGTGATGCTTCCTGCTGTCAGCCTATATATGATTTAGTTGGGAGGTTGGTACAAGCCTGCTGTCAGCCTGTATATGGTTTAGTTGGGAGGTTGGTACAAGCCTGCTGTCAGCCTATACAGTATATGGTTTAGTTAGGAGGTTGGTACAAGCCTGCTGTCAGCCTATACAGTATATGGTTTAGTTAGGAGGTTGGTACAAGCTTGCAAACCAGTGTTGATTTTGACAGCAATTTTTGATTTAGTTTTAGTCATAGTCTTTTTCATAGTCATATTTTAGTCATCTGAAATGTTTTAGTTTTAGTCGACTAAATATAAGATTTTAGTCGACTAAATCTACAGTTGATTTTGTCGACTAAAATGTATGTTGGCGGTGCCTTGATGGCGTCGTAATGGCTGATTTTACACTTGGTTGCTGAAAATAGCCGATCTGCTATTTTCAGAGAGCAACACCCGAGCGCGACCAAACATAGAATGACTTGTCTTTTAGTTCTACTGGATCTCTTCTCCACTAGATCCCTCACTAACATTTTAGTCTAGTTCTTTATTGGTTGATGAAATTGTCAACATATGAAGTCTTAGTTTTAGTCACCATAGCTTAGTTTGTATTTAGTCTTTAGTAGTCGACTCGACGAACATTTTTCGTCATAGTTTTAGTCGACGAAATCAACACCTGCTGCAAACACACAGTTGAGAAGCACAGGTTGGTTGTATGATGCAACATTCTATTGACAGATTCTGGTCTATTTCAGTGGTGTAAAGTAACTAAGTACATTTACTCAAGTACTGTACTTAAGTACAATTTTGAGGTACTTTTACTTTACTGGAGTATTGCCAATTGTCTATACTTGTACTTCTACTCCACTAAATCTCAGAGGCAAATATTGTACTTTTACTCCACTACAATTATTTGAAAACTTTAGTTACTAGTTACTTTGCAGATATAAATTATTATATTATAAAACATACATTAACCACTTTAGCCATATAATCAAACATTTTAGTACTTTTACCTTTGGTACTTTAAGTACATTTTGATACCAATACTTTTGTACTTTTACTCAAGTAAATTTAGAATTCCGGACTTTTACTTGTAACGGAGTATAATTCTACATTGCAGTGTTGATACTTTTACTTAAGTAAAAAATGTGAGTACCTTTCCCACCACTGGTTTATTTACAGAAACTCTCCAGGGACAGAGTCAGGACTAGCTCAGGTTAAAGCCACTTTAACGCTGCTCAGATGCAGGACCAGCTGGACTTTGTCTGTCTGTCTGGAACACAGACTAACGTCACTGTTCACAGTAAACCAAAGCAGTGGTTAAGTGCATTTACTCAGGTACTGTACTTAACCCTTTAAGACCGGGAACGCATCTCTCTGTGTCATTTTAAGATTTCTTTGGGCTATTAAAAAAATAGCAGATATACAAACTTGAAGAGCTTGTAGATCTGCTATTTTTGAAAAATCTTGAAAATGTGTGCAAATCTTTGAATATATATATTTTTTAAAGCGAACATTTGTAACTATGTTACAACATCTGGTGGTCCCTGGTACAACATATGTTGAGATGGGGGGGTCCACAAATGCATATCATTTTTGAGAACCACTGATATTATAGCCGCATACGTTTAAAAAAATACCTGTTAGGATTTAGAAGACATTAGTAGAATCCCCAGAAGCAAAGATTTGAGTTACAAATGTTCGCTTTAAAAATATACGAAAGACCCACGATTTTTCACGATCTTTCCAAATAATAGCAGATCTACAAGCTCATAGCGCAGCACTCCACTTTAGTACATGGTCTTCAACAGGGGGTCCGGGACCCCTGGAGTTACTACAGGTCTTTTTTGTTTTATTGAACCCTAGCATCCCTATTCTGGGGGGAACATTAGCTGAAAATAGCAGATCTATAAGCTCACAAATTTGGCATTTTACGGTGAAAATGTTTGGTGTAAAGAGAAAAAAGAGCAGAACCGTTAAGGAACCGGAATCGTTAAAAAAGTGATTGAAAAAACACTAAACATTAGTATTAGACAGAGATGGGAAAAGTACTGACATTTTGTACTCGAGTAGAAGTACAATTACTTGTGTAAAAAAATACTTTGGTAAAAGTAGAAGTACTCATTCAAATAATTACTTGAGTAAAAGTAAAAAAGTAAAGGCTCTGAAATGTACTTTATGAGTAAAAGTAAAAGTATTTTTACTGGATACTTCTGTGCAAAGCCAATTGTACCCGAAGGCTATTAAACTATTAAAATTGTCTATTTTGTCCAAAATGTTAGAAAATATAATATTTGAAAAATAAGTAAAGTAAAGTATACATGATGTGAACATGTGCGGTACATCATTATCAGACTTCATTTATCCTTCAACTTCTAGTTTATGCCCCAAAATGACTGGATATACAGGTTTTGTAGCAATTTGTATCATTTGTAGAAATATTAGTGGGGGTCTTCAACAGGGGGTCCGGGACCCCTAGGGGATCCTCAGAGCTACTATAGGGGGTCCGCCAAATCTTTGTGTGATTGGATGTTTTTTTTACGTTAACCACTTGAACCCTATAGCATCCCTTTTCTGAGGAGAACTTTAGAACCTTAGAACTAACCCTATTCTCAGGGGAACATTAGCCGAAAATAGCCGATCTACAAGCTCAAAACGCCTCGCGCTCCAAGGCGTTGTGAGCTTGTAGATCGGCTGTTTTTGGCAAAGGGGTTTGGTGTAGAGGGGAAAGGAGCAAATCAAGTATTAAGTAGCCTATTGAAGGTTTAAGTGGTTAAATGTCTGAAATTAACAAAAAAAAATCCTTTACACAACACTGATGACAGTCTATGAAGCTATCTATGAAATCTATGAAAATGTTTAATCTGCAACATCATTTTATACAATATAGTGGGGGTCCCTGCTTCATCTTTCTCTCAGCTAAGGGGTCCCTGCTTCATCTCTCTCAGCTAGGGGGGTCCCTGCTTCATCTCTCTCTCAGCTAAGAGGGTCCCTGCTTCATATCTTTCTCAGCTAAGGGGTCCCTGCTTCATCTCTCTCTCAGCTAGGGGGTCCCTGCTTCATCTCTCTCTCAGCTAAGGGGGTCCCTGCTTCATATCTCTCTCAGCTAAGGGGTCCCTGCTTCATCTCTCTCTCAGCTAAGGGGTCCCTGCTTCATCTCTCTCTCAGCTAAGGGGGTCCCTGCTTCATCTCTCTCAGCTAAGGGGTCCCTGCTTCATCTCTCTCTCTCAGCTAAGGGGTCGCTGCTTCATCTCTCTCTCAGCTAAGGGGGTCCCTGCTTCATCTCTCTCTCAGCTAAGGGGTCCCTGCTTCATCTCTCTCTCAGCTAAGGGGTCCCTGCTTCATCTTTCTCTCAGTTCAAAACAACATAGAGGACACACTTACCCCCCCCCCCTTATTTATTTTTGTTTGTTATCATTATTAATATCACTAGTATTATCATTATTATAATTTAGCATTATTAGTAGTATAATTTACTTAACTAACCCTATTCTCAGGGGAACATTAGCCGAAAATAGCCGATCTACAAGCTCAAAACGCCTCGCGCTCCAAGGCGTTGTGAGCTTGTAGATCGGCTGTTTTTGGCAAAGGGGTTTGGTGTAGAGGGGAAATCAAGTATTAAGTAGCCTATTGAAGGTTTAAGTGGTTAAATGTCTGAAATTAACAAAAAAAAATCCTTTACACAACACTGATGACAGTCTATGAAGCTATCTATGAAATCTATGAAAATGTTTAATCTGCAACATCATTTTATACAATATAGTGGGGGTCCCTGCTTCATCTTTCTCTCAGCTAAGGGGTCCCTGCTTCATCTCTCTCAGCTAGGGGGGTCCCTGCTTCATCTCTCTCTCAGCTAAGAGGGTCCCTGCTTCATATCTCTCTCAGCTAAGGGGTCCCTGCTTCATCTCTCTCTCAGCTAGGGGGTCCCTGCTTCATCTCTCTCTCAGCTAAGGGGGTCCCTGCTTCATATCTCTCTCAGCTAAGGGGTCCCTGCTTCATCTCTCTCTCAGCTAAGGGGTCCCTGCTTCATCTCTCTCTCAGCTAAGGGGGTCCCTGCTTCATCTCTCTCAGCTAAGGGGTCCCTGCTTCATCTCTCTCTCTCAGCTAAGGGGTCGCTGCTTCATCTCTCTCTCAGCTAAGGGGGTCCCTGCTTCATCTCTCTCTCAGCTAAGGGGTCCCTGCTTCATCTCTCTCTCAGCTAAGGGGTCCCTGCTTCATCTTTCTCTCAGTTCAAAACAACATAGAGGACACACTTACCCCCCCCCCCCTTATTTATTTTTGTTTGTTATCATTATTAATATCACTAGTATTATCATTATTATAATTTAGCATTATTAGTAGTATAATTTACTTAACTAACCCTATTCTCAGGGGAACATTAGCCGAAAATAGCCGATCTACAAGCTCAAAACGCCTCGCGCTCCAAGGCGTTGTGAGCTTGTAGATCGGCTGTTTTTGGCAAAGGGGTTTGGTGTAGAGGGGAAATCAAGTATTAAGTAGCCTATTGAAGGTTTAAGTGGTTAAATGTCTGAAATTAACACAAAAAAATAATTTACACAACACTGATGACAGTCTATGAAGCTATCTATGAAATCTATGAAAATGTTTAATCTGCAACATCATTTTATACAATATAGTGGGGGTCCCTGCTTCATCTTTCTCTCAGCTAAGGGGTCCCTGCTTCATCTCTCTCTCAGCTAGGGGGGTCCCTGCTTCATCTCTCTCTCAGCTAAGGGGTCCCTGCTTCATCTTTCTCTCAGTTCAAAACAACATAGAGGACACACTTACCCCCCCCCCTATTTATTTTTGTTTGTTATCATTATTAATATCACTAGTATTATCATTATTATAATTTAGCATTATTAGTAGTATAATTTACTTTGTTTGACTTATGTAATTATGTTTTTAGCGGTGCCAGCCGCTCTACATTTGACCGTGTCTGTGTGTTCGTCCGTCCGTCCGTCCGTCCGTATGTTTGCGGACGGCAAAGATGCAACACATGAGGCACTTCAAGAAATGCACTCGAACACACACACACACATAACATGCAGTCCTGTGAGGCGCACCGTTGCAACACATGCGCCACTTAAAGACATGCACACACACACAAGCCAGCACTGCACTCGTGCAAGCCAGGACTGTACACGTGCACACGCATACACACACACACACACACGCACACACACGCACACACACACACACACACACACACACATGCACACACACACACACACATACACGTAAAATGCAGACCTGCGAGGTGCACCATTGCAACACATGCGCCACTTAAAGACATGCACACACACAAGCCAGTACTGCACACGTGCGTGCGCACACGCACACACACACACATACACGTAACTTGCGGACCTGCGAGCACCGCACCGCAACTCCGATCCGCACCAAAATTGCCAGGGGTCTGCCATCACAATAGTCACACCAGGGACCACGTGTGGCACCCAGGGGGCCCGCCAGCACTGCACACGTGAACGTGCACACGCACAAACACACACACACCAATTAAATAGGCACCGCTTCCTTCACACAGGGTGTGATTTTTTTTTTTGGTTACTGCATTTTATTTTAGTGTATGACACTGGGTGTATAGAAAAAAAAATACATCAATTGCAAGAAGAATATAACATATGAAATGCAAATATGAAATGTAATATGAACGACTTAAAATAAAAGTATACAAAAGTGGGAAAACACATTATAGGGGTTTAGGGGATCTTTAACTATCACTAATTTTCTCTGTTATATTTTTTTCAGATATGGCCGCCAGACTGAATGCTAGTGATAACAATGTGGAGGACTTGAAGAAAGAAAGTGAAGGTAATTTGGACATGACAACGTTTAAAAATGTTTTAGTATTAACTCTTTGCCTGCCAACGACGAGATTTGTCGTCGACGAGAAAGACAAGATTTTGTGTTTTCAGTGGTTTTCCACCAGATGGCGCTGTTATCTATCCTATGAATGATGCTTTCACTGCCTGATGACGACAGACCCGGAATTTACTTAATTAAAAACAATAAAAGCAAATTTACTTCCTGTTTACTTCCTGTGGGAAAAACGCTTTACAGCAAAAGCAAGCCTGATTGAAATGGCCACAGCCGTGCAATGGATTACGGCGAGCGGATACATATTTTTTTCCTATACTACGACACCTCCGTGTGTGTAATGAGCCGATCTCCGTGAGGACGGAGGTCACTGAGAATATTCCATGATTTTTCAAAGGTTCAATTGCTCGTTTTTGCTGGCAAATGTAGACCATGTTTTAACTCTGTCAGTCAAAGAGTTAATACAAATTAATTTGAGCTCAGAGAATAGATTTTTGATAGTTTTGATCATGTAATTTACTTTATATGTAAAGCTTACCCACTCAAACAAAACTGCATGAGTATTCATGATTGATCTAATACCATAATGTGTTGATTTCAGCCCACCTTGCTAAGCTGTCCATCGTAGAAACGAGGCTCGATGAAAAAGAAAAAGAAATCGAAGAACTGAAGAGACAGCATGCAGGTATTAAACCGCTACATGTTGCTGTTGTCCCCAGATACACAAAGAAAACTAAAATATCTGAAACTAGTCATCTGTGTTATTTTATGATGAGTGACCATATACTTAAAAAAGTATAATGAAGAGAATAACTAAAAATTAAAGGTAGGGTAAGTGATTTGCAATTATTCAAATAATTGCAAAATGGGTCTATGTTCTGATAGTGCTCGCTACTATAGAGCAGGGTTTCTTAAAGTGGGTGCCCTGGCACCCTGGGGTGCCGTGACGCAAGTCCAGGGGTGCCGCGGAATACTTTGATCATATTTGACTTTGTTAAACGTTGCACTGTACTTGTAGATCTGCTGTTTTTGGCGAATGTTTCCCATCAGATGATGGGGTTAAACGTCAAATAGAAAGTTATTTTCAATCTGTCCTAAAATGGAAACAGACGTTCTCGTTTTCCTCGAGACTTGGGCTACTGTATCTTAGAGAGAAAGATTTACATATTTACGTACCGTAATATAACATACATGTAAAAGGTGCTATAAAGTCACAATATAATTCAGGGGTGCCGTGGATGAAAAAGTTGTTTACAGGGGTGCCCTATGCCAAATATGTTTGAGAACCACTGCTATAGAGTGTCCTGTCCATATAAGGAGTCTCCATGTCTCTCCAGCTCTTTATAAAACAGAAAATGCATTTTCGTTTCAGTTTCAGTTTCATTTCCAATTTTATCCAATCAGGATAGAGAACTCAATCAGGATATAGATTAAACAAGTGAAATTGGAAGTGATGACACTAAGAAATGAGCAGGAAAAATTTTAACAGGAACTCTATAAAAATGAAGCTTACAAATGGGTACTTTCTCCTGATTGGCTGAGATTTTGACACCTACCAGAAAATGTATTTTCTGTTTATTAAAGAGCTGGAGAGACGGGGAGAAAAATATCACTTACCCTATACCTTTCCCACTGAGCATTTTTCGGGCTATTAGCCGTTTAAATGACGTCTAAACGTCACCTAGCCGTCGAGGCTAAATCCGGTTTATGAGTGGTCTAGAATTGAAAATTTTTTCAACGTCTAAACCTAGCCTAGACGTTGTTTCAACGTCGTTTGGACGGCTAGATATAAATATATAACCGTTCAAATGACGTTGAAAGAACGTCTAGGCTTAGCCTAGATGTCGAAAAAAATCTTTTTTAGACCACTCATAAACCGGATTTAGCTTAGACGTCTAGTAGCCCGAAAAATGCTCAGTGGGTTAAACCCTATTATAGACTATGAACGTTGTTTAGACGTCATGTAAACATCTATTTAATAAGGATATTAATATACTTATAATTAAATCATATGTTTAAATAACATCTAAACAACTTGTAGGCATTATACACCTTTAAGATCTATCAAATTATTCACACGAAACCTATATTAATGCATTTAAATGCCACAATTTTAATGCAGATCCAGGTTCTCTACAAAAACTACCTGATGGACCAAATTTTACCTGTTTTGCTTACCTTGGTAGTAGCTTGTACAATCGTTCTTTAATTTCTGCGCCTCTTAATGCTTTAAGCCATTAAGAACTGTCATGTTAGATTTTAAACACTTTAACACAGGGGTCTTCAACGTTTTCAGGCCAAGGACCCCCTAGCTGAGAGAGAGATGAAGCAGGGACCCCCATATCTATAACATTGTGTTGTAGATTCATCTTTTTTTCCCCCTCTACACCAAACCTCTTTGCCAAAAATAGCAGATCTACAAGCTCACAACGCCTCGCAGCGCAAGGCGTAAAGCTCTCCTCAGAAAAAGGATGCTAGGGTTCAAGTGGTTAATGTAAAAAATATCATATCACACAAAGATTTGGCGGACCCCCTGTAGTAACTCTGAGGACCCCCTAGGGGTCCCGGACCCTCTGTTGAAGACCTCTGCTTTAACACATCTTATACTTGAGCAAAAATAGCAGATCTACAAGCTCATAGCACGGCACTCGGCGCTAGTCGATCTGCTATATTTTTGTTTTAACAATCTTGAACATTTTTGCAAATCTTTGAATGTATGTTTTTACGTCAAATCTTTGCATTGCCTAGACTTGAGTTATAAATGTATATATATATTTATTCAAAGATTTACACTTTTTTTTTTAATCTTCAAAAAATAGAAGATCTCCAAGCTCTTAGCGCGGCACCGAGTTCCGCGCTATGAGCTTGTATATCTGCTATTTTTTGAATAGCCAAAGAAATCTTAAGTGACACAGATGCGTTCCCTGTCTTAATGCGTTAAACAACAAGAAAAGACAAGTTTTAACCAAATGTTTTGACCAAATAATAACATTGGATTTGCTTCAAGGCGTGGCCCTCTTCTTCTTGTATCCCTCTCCACCACTTCTACCAGGCGCCTGCTTGAAGTGGTCAGAGATGGCAGCGCTGACCAGGTTCTCCATTGTCTCTCTGAATGTCTTCTGAATGGCTTCTCCAGTCAAAACAATGACATATAACTCTCAGACTGACAGTAGACATTACAGAGGTTATCTAGTATATGTCAGTCACACGTGTACAACGTGTATAAGCAATCAACAAATAACTAGCACTGACAAAGTTATTTTTACCATTGATGACAGATAGAAGGCAGTGCTTTTGAAAGCTCTCTCCTGCTGTCCATGCAAGTAGAAAGGACTCATCAGGCCATTGGTGAAAAGTCTGAAACAAAAAGAAAACGTGAAACTAAATTGCAAAAAGAAAAACGGCACACTCTGCCAACCTGCAATGAAGACAATTATGTTGATATGAAACAGAAATAATACACTAACACAGTGGAAAGTGATAAATAATACTTCCATTCTTGCTTTTCTCCGACATGGGAAACTGAAATAAACAAACCATGTGACAGTCTGCCTGTGATTTAGAATGTGAGGCTATACTTTGGCTGGTGCAGATCTTAATAAACAACATTACTTGTTTTCAAGTTCAACATCATTATCTCTCCCCAATAAAATTTTTGCCAGAGTAAGATGACTTCCAAACTTTATCAAGTGGGAGTAGAGTCCAGACATTTTCTTGGCCCAGATTACGGCTTCACTGTTGGTGAAGTATATATCTAAATAAACACATCTCAGGAACCACAATCTACTTAGCTCCCTATTTAGAAGCAGCTTGCTGCTGAAACAGCTCTTTATGGACTTAAAGGTGACATATCTTCTAGTGTTGCTGAAACAGCTCTTTATGGACTTAAAGGTGACATATCTTCTAGTGTTGCTGAAACAGCTCTTTATGGACTTAAAGGTGACATATCTTCTAGTGCTGCTGAAACAGCTCTTCATGGACTTAAAGGTGACATATCTTCTAGTGGTGCTGAAACAGCTCTTTATGGACTTAAAGGTGACATATCTTCTAGTGGTGCTGAAACAGCTCTTTATGGACTTAAAGGTGACATATCTTCTAGTGTTGCTGAAACAGCTCTTTATGGACTTAAAGGTGACATATCTTCTAGTGTTGCTGAAACAGCTCTTTATGGACTTAAAGGTGACATATCTTCTAGTGGTGCTGAAACAGCTCTTTATGGACTTAAAGGTGACATATCTTCTAGTGTTGCTGAAACAGCTCTTTATGGACTTAAAGGTGACATATCTAGTTGCTGAAACAGCTCTTTATGGACTTAAAGGTGACATATCTTCTAGTGCTGCTGAAACAGCTCTTTATGGACTTAAAGGTGACATATCTTCTAGTGGTGCTGAAACAGCTCTTTATGGACTTAAAGGTGACATATCTTCTAGTGGTGCTGAAACAGCTCTTTATGGACTTAAAGGTGACATATCTTCTAGTGGTGCTGAAACAGCTCTTTATGGACTTAAAGGTGACATATCTTCTAGTGGTGCTGAAACAGCTCTTTATGGAGGACTTAAAGAGCTGGTGCCATGTTTTTGCACTTTTTCAGTTTTTCATGTGTCTATGAGGTTGATAGAACTTCATTAAGCCCCCCGGTGGTGTTTTTATGGTGTTTTATGTCTTCTCTGACTATTTGGAGTTTCTTCCTGGAGGCTGAAACCTTGAGGGTCAAACGTGCCAATAGAGAAACAGTGCTTTAGATACATCACAAAGCCATACCCTCCCCCTCATTATCATAACACAACAGGTGTGGGCATGAGGAGGAGGAGGGACTAGGACAGGTGGGTGGTGCTAAGGTGGTGGAGGAGGTGCTAAGGTGAGAACCAGGTATACTTAATGAACTGGAGGCGTGTCCACATAAAAACAACATTTTAACACTTACTGTACACTTTTATTTTTTTGAAAAAATCCTTACATAATAATAATACCTTATGATCAGGTTTTAGGGTTGAAAAATATCATGGCACCCCATCTTTAAAGGTGACAATGGACTTTAGGTAAGAAGGTAAACCATTCCGCAGTAACACAGCTGAATATTTTTCAATTAAATATAGTATATCATATATAATTACATTTTTATTTTAGTTTTTCACAGAATTAAATGTTTTATGGTCATGGGCTAGGTAAGGCTTCATACTGTGGCCAAATTGTGTTTTCCAGCTCATATATGATAATAGTAGTGTTATAAAGGCATCTATTTATAGAAAATATTTAGGCAAAAATTAAAAACCTTCTAATCCAGGAAGTTCAAACTTGTATAACTCAATGTCAGTTGCACATAGAGTTGATATTTTTTTTGCTGGGGAAAACCTTCAAAGTGTTACCTTCAAATGGTCAGTGTTGTTTTTGGCAGGCATTTTAGATTTAGTCTTAGTCTTAGTCTTTTGGACGAAATGCTTGTTAGTTTTAGTCACATTTTAGTCATTTCTATCCTTGATAGTTTTAGTCTAGTTTTAGTCGACGAAAACTCAAAATGGTTTTAGTCTAGTTTTAGTCGACGAAAACTCAAAAAGGTTTTAGTCTAGTTTTAGTCGACGAAAACTCAAAATGGTTTTAGTCTAGTTTTAGTTGACAAAAACTCAAAATGGTTTTAGTCTAGTTTTAGTTGACGAAAACTCAAAATGGTTTTAGTCTAGTTTTAGTCGACGAAAACTCAAATGGTTTTAGTCTAGTTTTAGTCATTGGTTTTATTCAAACAAATAAAAATAATAATAATAAATAAAATAAAAATACCACCATTATGACTGATGTTAAAATACAGTAGCGTACACCTGCCCCATCCTATTCATATGCACAATTCACACAGGAGGCAAATGTATTCCTACTAAAATTTTTGTATTTTTGACAGTTGTGTACATTATGGTAGCACTAAACTGGCACTTAAACTCATGCAGTTGAAAGAAAAACGTCTTAATAGCTTACTAACCACATGGTACCCTCTTTCTAAGCAATGGAAAAATTAGAATGTACATATACTGTACTGTACATAGTGTATACTAGGTATATTAAGTTACTGTACTGTTGAGTTCCAAGGATTTACTCGTCACGTCACAGTCATAGGCACGATGCAAACAACCATTGAACCCCTACTTCACTGACGTACCCCCTTTTTCACTTGCTTTCACTTGCCCCTGTCCAGCCAAAAAAGCCTGCATGTTTTACTCATAACAATCCATAGCCTTGATACAAGTAGTCCATGAGCCAGAGCCCCAAAATTGAGCAATTATTATCGAAAGAGTGGGCAAAACCAAACCTATATTAAATTGTTCATAGGGTCAATACGAGTAAATAAATATATGATAACCTTTCCACAGGAGCAGCTTTTTCATGGTTATCACACATTTTGTTATTTTCCCCATACGTACATGACAGGTGAAAAAATGCCAAAATTTAAAAAAGAGTTATCATAATGAAACTTCCTGAGTTGATTACTTACATGAAGACAATGATTTATCGTATTACAAGTTTTCTGAAATTGTATATTTAAATATGCAAATTAGGCATAGGAAAATATGCCCAAATTTGCATAACTTTCCAGAATCAACATTGGACAAAGCCAGAGTCAACATACTTATTTCATTTTGTTAAGATGTTGGATTCAAAGGTTTTTAACGAGGGAATATTCAATATCTGCTCAATTTTGGGGCTCTGGCTCATGGACTAAATGCCTAATTTGCATATTTAAATATACAATTTCAGAAAACTTGTAATACGATAAATCATTGTCTTCATGTAAGTAATCAACTCAGGAAGTTTCATTATGATAACTCTTTTTTAAATTTTGTCATTTTTTCACCCGTCATGTACGTATGGGGAAAATAACAAAATGTGTGATAACCATGAAAAAGCTGCTCCTGTGGTGAGGTTATCATACATTTATTTACTCGTATTGACCCTCTGAACAATTTAATATAGGTTTGGTTTTGCCCACTCTTTCGATAATAATTGCTCAATTTTGGGGCTCTGGCTCATGGACTAAAGGCTAAACAATCCAAGTTAGCTTAAGCCATTGGTTCTCAAAGTGGGGTCCGGCCGGGGACCCCCAGGGGTCCTTGAGGGAGTTCCAGGGGGTCCCCAGCTAAATGATGGATAGTTAGGAACCAAATGGACCCTTATGGGTCTGTAACTCTGAGAGTGTACAAATGGAACCAAATGGACCCTAACGGGTTCATTTGGTTCCATTTGTACACTCTCAGAGTTAAATGAACATTGATTTTACAATATGAATTGGGGTCCCAGAGATAGAAATGCCATAAAATAGGGGTCCGTAGTAGGGGTGTTCGATATTGAAAAATATACTATCACGATATTTTTCAAGAAATATCTCGATAGACGATATATATCACCATAATTATTTTATGTTTGTTTTTAGGATTATTATTATTGTATGATTATTAATAACATATATGATGATTAATTATATTATATGATTATAACATTTTATAAGATATGATCATGGGGCACGTATAATCATTATATTATATAATATAATGAATCATCATATCTTATTAATTAATGTGTTCACAGACAGACAGGCTACATACAGATAGATAGATAGATGGATATAATATTCGTTTTTATGCTGCTGATAGATAGATAGATATAGATATAATATTAGTTTTTATGCTGCTGATAGATAGATATAGATATAATATTCGTTTTTATGCTGCTGATAGATAGATATATAGATATAATATGAGTTTTTATGCTGCTGATAGATAGATAGATATATAGATATAATATTAGTTATTTATGCTGCTGATAGATAGATAGATGTAGATATAATATTAGTTTTTTTATGCTGCTAATAGATAGATAGATAATATTAGTTTTTATGCCGCTGATAGATAGATATATATTCCTTTTTATCCAGCTGTTGCATCATGTGACATTCAGTGTAGGCTGCTTGATGGTGAGTTAGTAGTAACAGACTGCTTCAGACAGAACATCTGACAGTCAGTGGTGGAATGTAACTAAGTACATGTACTTAAGTACAAATTTGAGGAATTTTCACTTTACTGGATTATCTTAAATTTTCAGTACTTTTACTTCTACTCCACTACATCTCAGAGGCAAATATTGTTCTTTTACTCCACTGCAATTTAGTTACTTTGTAGATTTGTATTATTACAAAACACGCATTAACCACTTTATCCCTATATACTTCAGCTATTTGAAAATAGCCGATCTACAAGCTCACAACGCGTGGCTTTGCGACCTGTTGTGAGCTTGTGAGTATTTCTGCATTGCAGTACTGATACTTTTACTCAAGTACTTTTTCCACCACTGCTGACAGTAGCCTAGTATTACACCTACCTACCTACTAACAGTAGACTAGCAGGTCACACAATGGATCATTGATATGCATATGCATCCAGCCAGGTCGGTCATTCCTATGTTAATTCATGGTGTTGATAAGCTTTTGTAAGCGAGGTACGAATTGCTGTTTTTAATCGATACGCGAAGTCCGTCCATGTGCGTGCAAGGAATAGAACTGCAAATCATAGACTGTGCACTCACAGGATCGCAATGGAAACAAGACCGCAAGGACCTTTTTTGGACCTTTTAGACAAGTATTTTGCCTAATAAAATAAAATTGAAATATTGAAATAATATCGCTATAATATTTCGATCTCTTCATGCATTTTGAACGTCCCACCCAATAAAAATGTCGTCTCGTCATCGTCTCGTCGATGAAAACACACATTCGTCTCGTCATATTTTAGTCATCAAAGAGCTATGTTCAGCACGTCAACGTTACGTTTTCGTCATGAAAAAAAAGGGCGTTGACGAAATCATATCGTCTTCGTCATCGTTGACGAAAACAACACTGCAAATGGTTCAAGAACAACAATCAATTTACTTTGGGTATGCTGTGTGTAGGCATTTCTTTAAAAATTATACAGGATTGTTAACAGGTTAAAGCCCAGCCAATAGGAACACAGAGGGGGCAGGGCTTAAAAAATTACAACCTGTCCCGTAAGACCACCCACCAAGTTTCAGGAGCACAGAGGGCGCGGGGCATCAGCAAATTACAGCCAATCCATATTGGCCGTCTAAGGGCTCCCACCAAGTGTGGGGCATTTAGCATGCTGGGAATTGGAGTTATGGCTGTTTAAAGCCCAGCCAATAGGAACACAGAGGGCGGGGCATCAGCAAATTACAGCCCATCCCTATTGGCCGTCTAAAGTGTCTAATAATTGGGTGGATTTGGCCATCACCAAACATGGAAGATAGAAGGTATGGCAAAATACAATGCTGGTTAGGGAAAAAATATAGCCTGAAGAATATGTAAAGGTTGAATCTTTCTCTGTGATATGTTTGATATGTAAGACCAGGTCCAGAGCATCCAGTCCAGACTCAGTACCAGTGAAGACCAGGTCCAGAGCATCCTGACCAGACTCAGTACCAGTGAAGACCAGGTGGTGAACTTGAAGACAGAAAGTGAAGGTAATTAGACCAGAATGATGTTCAGTCAATGAATGTATAAGAGGATAGTGTTGAAAAATGTCTTACTTGAATTATAATTAATTCAGTTGAGCTTAGAAATCTGAACATGTTTTCATCATGTTATTTACTGTATGTTTGATCCATATAATCCACACGTAGGAGCATTTCGATTGAATATGAATGTAGTATTGATTTAATTTTCATGTTGTATTGATTTAATATTCATGTTGTATTGATTTAATATTCATGTTTTATTGATTTAATATTCATGTTGTGTTGATTTAATATTCATGTTGTCTTGATTTAATATTCATGTTGTATTGATTTAATATTCATGTTGTATTGATTTAATATTCATGTTGTGTTGATTTAATATTCATGTTGTATTGATTTAATATTCATGTTGTCTTGATTTAATATTCATGGTGTATTGATTTAATATTCATGTTGTGTTGATTTAATATTCATGTTATATTGATTTAATATTCATGTTGTATTGATTTAATATATGTGTTGTATTAATTTAATATTCATGTTGTGTTGATTTAATATTCATGGTGTATTAATTTAATATTCATGTTGTATTAATTTAATATTCTTGTTGTATTGATTTAATATTCATGGTGTATTGATTTAATATTCATGTTGTGTTGATTTAATATTCATGTTGTATTGATTTAATATTCATCTTGTATTGATTTAATATTTATGTTGTATTCATTTAATATTCATGTTGTATTGAATTAATATTCATGTTGTATTGATTTCAGCTCAGCTGTCCGCTGTAGAAACGAAGCTGACTGTCACTGAGGTCAACGTGCAGAAACTGTCCAGTAAGTATGTTTATCAAATATAAAAGTTGTATAATTATGTCCCACCTGGTTATATAATACCTGTTGTACCCGTCTGTCAGCCTGTCTGTGACATACCCATATATGGAGACCCCGATGTCATCAGTATATGCCCATACTCTATACGGGTATGCCCATATATGGTCATATCGGTTGGATCGATGGTTCAATTAACTGGACAACCGGTTCTCCATATATGAATTAATTAATGAATTAATGAATGTTTATTTCGAACATAAAAAAGTAAAAACAAAAACAACAACATAATATAGCTGCAAACAGCGATAAGCGGGGCCAGGGAATGCAGAGAGAAAAAAGAAAGAAGCAATGATAAGTAATATGCACAATAAGCCATAGAAACATAGAAGACTGAACTTGAGAGAAAGAAAACCATGCAATTAACAAATGAGCATTTTAAACCCTCACTAACCCTAACCTCAGTAAAACTCTGCCTACCCCTAACCTCAGCAAATAGCCGTTTTGTTGGCATAGGTCCAAAGTACATGTGTAGAAAGTTTCGTGTAGATTGCTAAAAAATCCCCGGAGTATAGTTTTTTCGCTGCTTTTCATATAATTCAAAACGGTTGGAGATCTAAAGGTCAGAGGTCAAAAGTCAGAGTTTGAAAGTTGTTAGGCATGAGGAGACGCATGCGTGTATCGAAGTTTCATGGTTGTAGGTCAAACAGGGCATGAGTTGTACCTGTTCAAAGTTGGCATTTTCCCCTCGAACCCTCAATAATAATAATAAATATAGCTGCAAGCAACAATAAACGGGTTTGAGGCATGAGAGGCAAAAAGCGATATGCAACAATAGCACAATAAGACGTAGAAACAGAATAGATTGAACTTGAGACAAAGCAGCCCATGCAATTAACAAATGAGCATTCTCAACAGCTGAGTAGAGGGATTGTGGATAGTACGGAGGGGGGCAATTGGGGTTGAGAACCTCACTCATGGACACTTCAAACCATGGCCATTGACAGGAATCGAACCCTAGGCTGGCACATTACCAGCACTTTAGCGACTGAGCTATTCGATCCACAGACAGACAGCAGTGAGAAAGGAGCACACAAAGAAGATTTTTCTTCCTTTTTTAATGAAGCCATGCCCTTTACAATATTATTTGGCCAATGAAGGCTTAATTTCTTTACGTACAAACTTCTCTTCAACTGAGATTTTCAGATAATGGTCCATAGAGTGTGTGTAGAACATCATGTTATTTACTGCATGTTTGGTCCATATAATCCACACGTAGGAGCATTTCGATTGAATATGAATGTAGTATTGATTTTAATTGATTTAATATTCATGTTGTATTAATTTAATATTCATGTTGTATTGATTTAATATTCATGTTGTATTAATTTAATATTAATGTTGTGTTGACTTAATATTCATGTTGTATTGATTTAATATTCGTCTTGTATTGATTTAATATTTATGTTGTATTCATTTTATATTCATGTTGTATTGAATTAATATTCATGTTGTATTCATTTAATATTCATGTTGTCTTGATTTAATATTCATGTTGTATTGATTTAATATTCATGTTGTATTGATTTAATATTTATGTTGTATTAATTTAATATTCATGTTGTATTGAATTAATATTCATGTCTTATTGATTTCAGCTCAGCTGTCCGCTGTAGAAACGAAGCTGACTGTCACTGAGGTCAACGTGCAGAAACTGTCCAGTAAGTATGTTTATCAAATATAAAAGTTGTATAATTATGTCCCACCTTTTATATAATACCTGTTGTACCCGTCTGTCAGCCTGTCTGTGACATACCCATATATGGAGACCCCGATGTCATCAGTATATGCCCATACTGTATACGGGTATGCCCATATATGGTCATATCGGTTGGATCGATGGTTCTGGACAACCGGTTCTCCATATATGAATGAATTAATGAATGTTGGCATAGGTGTTGGCATAGGTCCAAAGTACATGTGTAGAAAGTTACGTGCAGATTGTTCAAAAATCCCTGGAGTATAGTTTTTTCCGCTGCTTTTCATATAATTCAAAATGGTGTGATATCTAAAGGTCAGAGGTCAAAAGTCAGAGTGTGAAAGTTGTTAGGCATGAGGAGACTTATGTGTGTATCGAAGTTTCATGTCTGTAGGTCAAACAGGGCATGAGTTCTGCCTGTGCAAAGTTGGTATTTTTCAATTGATTGCTATAGCACCACCCTTTGGCCAATGGTTTTGAGTTTCGGGCCTTGACCGAGATGCATAGCCCCCTACCATATTGCCGAGTTTCGTAAAAAGTGACCACACGGTTATAACAACGCTCTTATCATTAACACAAAAAAGACAGAAGAGATTGTTTTTGGTGCTCCACTAGAGATACACAGATCCCCCATCACTATTCATAGTGAACAGATCAACCAGGTATGTTCGTATACATACCTAGGAGTAGTAATAGACCACCTTTTGTCATGGAAAGACCAGATTGAATCAGTGGGTAAGAAGACAAAACAAAGAGTCTATTTCCTTCGCCGTCTGAGATCTTTTGGTGCTAGTAGACAGATTCTTCTTTTGTTTTTAACTTCTGTTATTATGAGTTTTCTGCAGTACTGTAGTACCACCTGGTATGGATGTCTGTCTGTAGCTTTAAAGTCACAACTGCTGCAGCAAGTGAACATTTGTTCAAAGATTGTTGGACAACCACTTCAGAGGCTCTATACATCTACGTATAATAACATACATCTAGTATGATAAGGTTGGCAAGGAATATCACTTCAAACACTAGCCATGCTTTGTATGGAGAATATAGGTTGCTGCCTTCAGGAAGGAGATACGGTGTTCCTACATACAATAAGGTCAAACTGAAGAGGTCCTTTGTCCATCAGACGACATTGAGGCTTAATCAGGAGTTATAGGCCAGGGGTAGGCTGAGTGGTGGACATTGCTCTTGTCTTTGCATGTCTTTATGTATGTATTTTGTTGTTTTCTTGTGTCATGTCAAATGTGTGTACTGTTATGTTGCATACATGGCTGTTGGGTCGCAAGACAAATTTCAGTGCAAACTGACAATAAAGTATTATCGTATTGTATCGTATCGTAATAATATATACATTATTATTATTACACTTATTATTATTATTATTATTACTATTATTATTATTATTATTAATAATAATATTATTATGTCTTTGTCTAGATTTAATACATTTTGATTGGTGTATTGGCTTAACCACATGAACCTAGCGTCTCTATTCTGGGGCAAACATTCTGACAAATAGCAGATCTACAAGCTCACAGTACATTGCGTTGTCATTGTGAGCTTGTATCTGCTATGGTCGGTGAAGAGATTTGGTATTGAGGGAAAAGAAGAGTTGAGTATAATACAGTAGGGTTAATAGTATCTTATTATGATTTTATAATATTATAAACAATATGATAATGCTCTGTGTTGACAGACAAACCAAAGGTTGCCTTCTCTGTTGGTTTGGGTACTGGAACAGTTGGACCTTTTAGTTCTGAAACCACTCTGATCTACAAGAGAGTTCACACTAACATTGGCAGGTCATACAATCCATCTACAGGTAGGTGGAGATTACATTATGTTAATTAACTTTACACAATGAATTACCATTAACTAAAGCACAACTCATCTATCAGGCTATCAGACATAAATACATTACAGTAATCTAATTGCCATTGACATTAATAACAGGCAGGATGAGAGAACTTTTATATCATCGTTTTTAAAACAATGTTTAAAAAGTGTCATCATGATCAATGAATGACATATTGATTGAAACCACTGGCTTCTGTCCACAATATTGATTGATTGATTGATTGATTGATTGATTGATTGATTGATTGATTGATTGATTTAATACTTTATTAGTCAGAAATGTAAACAGCATGTGGTACAGTAAGACATTAAAGCTAAAACACAAAAAAGTCCTGTGGACTTGTTTCCATTGTGGTCCTATATGATAAGACGGTTTATTATACAACAGGTAGTTCCGACCAAGCAATCTGATTGGTTGAAATAGCTATCTAGCCGTGCTTCAAACCAGCATGATAGCAATGGCCTAATCACATTAATAAATCACTCTGCACTGCAGTCCGCACCTGATTAGACCATATAGCGCACAGCTGTGCTGTGAAGTCACGCTGTCCTACGGTAGGAAAACAAACAGACAGTAGCCTGACCCACCGCCGCCACCGGAGAACAAACAGCTATGCAAAATGGACTATGTTGTTAATTTTGACTTATTTGGTGCATGGACTTACGGTTGATCAATGGTTAGAAGGTTATAAATATCCTCCTGTGTTAAAGTAAAATTACTCAATTTCGTTAACAGTCCAGTGTATGTGATACTTTATCGTGCGAAAATAGCCGATCTACAAGTTCACAACGTTGTCAGCTTGTAGATCAGTTATTTTGGCCACGTGACACGGTCGTACGACGGAGCATATAGCCTACTGGAATCAGCTGTGTTGATGACACGGTGCCTCAGAGCGCTGCTACAGCGACTATTTAATGTCTCAGTCAAATAAACTCTTCTCTTTACAGGGAAACGGATAATAGCAAAACATTTTTATTATGAATTGCCCCACAATATGAATACATTTGGATGTGTTTTGTTGGTAACTGTTGTATAATCGCAATATTACACTCGAGGGTGTGCTTTACCTACATTATTGGCACTTCAGTGATGCTCGCGGAACTCGGCTCCGCCTCGTTCCTGACCGCATCACTGGCGTGCCAATAATGACGGTAAAGCACACCCTCTCGTGTAATATTGCTTAATTAACACATTCACTATGTGTTATTGTGTGTGTGTGTGTGTGTGTGTGTGTGTGTGTGTGTGTGTGTGTGTGTGTGTGTGTGTGTGTGTGTGTGTGTGTGTGTGTGTGTGTGTGTGTGTGTGTGTGTGTGTGTGGACTCAGGTCTCTTCACGGCGCCTTCGAAAGGAGTCTATCAGTTCAGATTTACTGCAGTTGGATATTTCAATTCAGAGCTAGTGATCATCTACATGTATAAAAATGAGCAGATGCTCAATGCTAACTCTTCAAAGAATAATGGTAACAGTAGTATATTCATGTCTAATGGAATGATCCTAGAGCTGGAGCAGGGAGACAGAGTTTACATGCGTATACCTGGTGGTTACAGGCTCTATGATGACTCATCCAACACGGTCACATTCAGTGGTGTTCTGCTCTATTCTATGTAACACTGGGACTGATTACTTTAAAGCATTGGTTCTCAAAGTGGGGTCTGGGGACCCCCAGGGGGGAGGGGTTCCAGGGGGTCTCCAGCTAATTAATATAGTGTCACAATCATGTTAACCACTTTATCCATATATTATACATTGGCAGTTCAAAAATAGCAGATATACAAGCTTGTACATCTGCTATTTTTGAACATTTTGTAAAAATCTTGAAAGTATTCAAAAGATTTGAATAATTTTGTTGTTTCTTTAAACACAAATCTTCTCTTCTGGGGGTCCCTGACACAACATATTTTCAGATGGGGGTCCTTAACCAAACACATATTAATGTAGGGGTCCTTGACTTGTAAAAGTGTGAGAACCACTGCTTTAAAGAGCTCCCATAATGTTCATATTCAGCCTCTCAATAAACTCATTAAAACTTAAACACTGTTATCAGTGTCTGTTTTATGTTTTTCTGATTCTTTTTAATATCTAGAAGACCAATGATGATGTGTTTTTATCCATATATGGAACATGCAGTATTATGAGAAAAAAACATTAATGTGCATCACAGAATATTAAAATGTGATTCATTGAATAATCATTTATGTAACGTTGACTCATTCAGTTGATGCATTTATTTTCACATGGACACAATGTCTGGGTCATTTATCTCATAGACATAATGTCTGGGTCATTTATCTCATAGACATAATGTCTGGGTCATTTATCTCATAGACATTTAAAAACAATAAAATACTATTAAGTAATATTATAACTTCATACGTAAAAATGGCCTCAAGCAGCAGGACAAGCAAGGGAATCTTTTAATGTTTGAGTTTAGAGGCAAAGACAGAGGTCCCTCCTTAGTTAGTCTAGTGCCCCCTAGCGGTAATAACACTGCATTTAGGGCAGCACTGTTTCCAGAACATAATTATGTAGGCCTAAATATCACTTTAAAAAAATCTGAGTTACAGAACTGTAAGGGTCCATTTGGTTCCATTTGAACACTCTGAGTTACAGACCCTTAGGGTCCATTTGGTTCCATTTGAACACTCTCAGAGTTACAGAACTGTAAGGGTCCATCTGGTTCAATTTGAACAATGATTCTCAACCTTTTCAGGCCGCGACCCCCCAAATGATCACATGTGAACTGGGGACCCCCCAAATAATCACATGTGAACTGGGGACCCCCCACCCTGATAATCACTTGGAAATGTAGGAGTTGACTTGAGGCATTACATTTAGTTTGACTCTGTTCCACAGATAAACATTACGAAAATAGCAGATCTACAAGCTCACGTTGCGTTGTGAGCTTGCTATTTTTATAATTTTTGCCTTATATTATTTTGGCCAATGTTTGACCAGTTTGACCATTTTTATAGTATATAGATTGTTAATAACTTTTAATGCAGTAATGGTCTTTTTGTTAGGTATTAAAAAGGTCTTAAAGGTCCCTAAATTGTCACTTCACTGTGATCTGGGGGACCCCTTAAAGATAATGTGGTGACCCCCTGGGGGTCCCGACCCACAGGTTGAGAACCACTGCATTTGAACACTCAGAGTTACAGACCTGTAAGGGTCCATTTGGTTCAATTTTAACACTGAGTTACAGACCTGTAAGGGTCCATTTTTTTTTTTTTAAAGAGCAGATTTTTTTTTCTCGCCTCCGTCTTTCAGCAGCTAGCCTGGGCAAGAGCTCCATTCACTGGGCCCAGGCCCGAGTGGTCCAACGGACGCTATGCTTCCGTTTAGCTGGCTCTCTTGTCCTGCCCAAAGAGCTGTATGAGCTTAACATGGAGGCACTGGTATTGTCTCCTGGAAATGGAAGCCTGCAGGTGCTTAAGGCAACTCTTTCGCACATTTGTGGCCGATCTTTTGTCTGATAGTGATACCGCACCTGTGCGCCTTATGTCCACCACTGTCTTGCTTCTGGCTCAAAAGGAATGTGGTGTTGGCTGGTTCCAGCCTAAACTAGACTTTAAAGTGCCAACCCGGGTAAAAAGGCAAGCTACTGCCCTTTCAATTGACACTGACATCTCTAGGGACATCAGTCTGGAAAGACTATGGTTGGTTCCAGCCTCCAGGTCCCTACTACAGCCATCAAGGACTTCAGCTCATGACAAGGGGAATACAGTGTTTGATCTTGGGATGTGCATTCCCAATTTGGAATGGATTTCCATTTCTCAATATTTTGTAATTCTTTTCAACATCATTTTCAATTCTTAATATATCTTCACAAGTTTTGTTCAACATTACTAGAATAAAATAATATAAAGAGCACAGCGACAATTACAGTTAATGGATAAAAATAAATATAATAACATAAACCTATAATATATAACTAAACCTAAATCCCAAACTCACGGCAATATAAAACAACAAATGTGGAGTCAGAGTGAATTATTTCACATTAATGAAGTAAATATAATGTATAATAGGGACCATAGCTGAATGGGTAAAGAGGCTGTCTGGGAAACAGAAGGTCTCCGGTTAACCCCCTGGCCCTGGCCTGGTCTATGGGTCCAAGTGTCCATGAGCAATAAGGCCCTGAGCGATTACTGCTCCCCGGGTTCTGTATGAAAGGTGCCCAATGCTCCTAATACATGGATTTAAGCTCTCAGTCACCACTGATTTCATTTGGATTCCACAGCAGTCAGTATGACTTCTATGGAAGCCTGTTGCACACAAGCGAAAACGGCCGATCTACAAGCTCACAACGTGTGCTGTGACACAAGCTTGTAGATCGGCTATTTTCGTTTTTTTTTAATTTACGAGTATTTGAATTGATCAAACTGGCATAATTTAATAATAACAAAACCCTTATAAAGTGTGTAAAACGCAGAATTCTACAGTTGTGAATCTAATTCAAGTAATAAGATAGGCAAACAACAGATCTACTGTTTTAATAATGGACATTTGTGTACAAGAGTCAGATAGTTCACTATTGTAGTACAGTATTATGGACAGGAGGTGGCGGTGTCGCACACATTACGCCTTAGGAATGGGTTTGCTGCCTAATGCAAACGGTCCTCCCTGTTTCTTTGATGTTTGGACCAGGTGGGCGTGGTTGTACAGGAAGCACAGTGCACGCTGCTGCGAGCTCTGTGCGCGTCTCCGAGTCCGAGAGCGCGTTCGTAAATAAGGAAACACAAAAGGGAAAGATTTGTCAAACACCTCATGTTTCATGTTTACATTTTTGGGCGATAAATCCAATGCTTTCCCTGTGTACTCTGTTCTTATTCTCAAATCAATTCTAACGCCATTCCCCCATAGAGTTAAAAATAAGCATTCCCCCCGTTTACTTCCTGTTCACATTGAGTGTAATTCCAGCTTTCACCGGATGCGCCCCGTCAGTACAGCCCATTGGGAACTTCTGACAGAATCGGCCACAGACGGCATTAAAACACTTTTTTTCTGAACAATATGGACTAATACATTACACAAACACTCCGGACCGCTAGTTAACATTTGGGCCAAGTGGGTAAGCACCTTATAATTTGCCTTTGCACATGTTCAGAGAAATACGGGCTTTACTGGTGACATTCCAGGACAAACTGGGGGGGGTGGAGCTAAGACTCTTGTAGATACGAAATTAAAAGTCACTCCATAAAATAAAATAAAAAATCTACGATAGTCTTGATCTAAGGCTATGATGGTATCAGTAGTCAGGGGGTTAAATTAACGTAAATAATGTTTTGCAAAGTTTATCAAACAATCATCTCTGGTTGAAGCTACAACTTGGTGTGATGTCTACCGGAGGGTTAAGGAAAGATTAGATTAATAAAACAACTTTTCATGTTATGGTTTAGCTAACATGTTGCTAGCTCATCCAATGCTACCTAATGAGCACGCGCACCAGAGGCCCACGCACCGCACTGTGTGTGAGACGTAGGACGCAACCACGCCCACCTGGTCGAAACACCAAAGAAAGAGGTAGTCCCAATTTAACATAGAGGTGCCCAGATGTCCCTAGAAGTGCCCACCTATCCTGTATCCAGTGATAAGTAACTAAATACATTGGACTTCCATATACAATGTTGAGGTATTATTTTTTACTTTACTGCAGTATTTCCACATTTCAGTAATTTGACTTCTACTACATCTCAGAGGCAAATATTGTACTTTTACTCCACTATTATTATTTGAAAACTTTAGTTATAGTGACTGATTATTATTACAAAACCATTTCAGACCTATACTTTGGCAATTTGAAAATAGCAGATCTACAAGCTCACAGCGCGTTGCAAAGCGACTCGTTGTCAGCTTGTAGATCTGCTATTTTCAAATGATTTTTATACACATTTGAAACTGCATAACGAGTACTTTTACTGTTGGTACTTTGAGTGCATTTTGATGCTAATTCTTTTGTACTTTTACTCAAGTAAATCTTGAATACCGAACTTGTACTTGTAATGGACTAATTCTACAGATGATGCTCAACAAGTTGATGTTCTCTGTCTGCATTATGACGTCTCATCAGAGAATCAACTGAATACAGAACGACTCATTATGAGCATCATGGAAGACAAGAGAACAGCACCATGCCTTCCTCTACAACCACAGAAGGTGGTAAGTAACATTAAGCTCTTATTCTGCTCTGTACACCAGCGAGTCCCAACCTTTTAATTAGATATTTTTTTAATCTCTGGGATCCCAATCTACACTGTAAAACCCTCAGTGTTAAATTATCTCTGAGAGTGTGTGAATGAATCCGAATTGTACGACGTCGACCCGTGCATTTGGTTGTATTTATACACTCTGAGTTACAGACCCAAGGTCTAAGGCAGTGGTTCTCAAACTTTTTCATGTCAAGGACCCCCAAATTGACCCTTACTAGCCCGCAGACCCCCATTTGAAAAGATATGCCAGGGACCCCCATAAGAGAAGATTATTTTTTACGGCTCTATCAGTGATCTTCAACCATTTTAATTTCAAAGGACCCCAGTTTGACATGCATTAGGCTACGGACCCCCATTTAATGGCATTTCTATCTCTGGGACCCCATATTGTAAAGTCAATGTTAATTTAACTCTGAGAGTGTACAAATGGAACCAAATGGACCCGTTAGGGTGTACACTCTCAGAGTTACAGACCCATAAGGGTCCATTTGGTTGCTATCCATCATTTAGCTGGGGACCCCCTGGAACCCCCTCAAGTACCCCTGGGGGTCCCCGGACCCCACTTTGAGAACCACTGGTCTAAGGTCTATTTGGCCCCTAACTATCAAAAGGAAGCAGCCTAGCATCTCTTCTATAAAGTTAAAGTCGTCAATGGCCCCCCTAATCGACATGTATTTGGCCACGTACCCCCATCTGAGAGGATTTTGTGCCAGCTGCCAGGACCCCCATGAGAGAAGATTTGTGTTAAAAAACAATTCTAAATGATTCAAAATCCTCAAGAGTTTTCAAACTTAAACAAATAAATGAAGCAGATCTACAAGCTCACCACGCGTCGCATTGTGATGCGTTGTGAGCTTGTGGATCGGCTATTTTTGAATAGCTGAAGTATGAAATAGGATTAAACTGATTGTGGTGCCATATTTTCAAATAGTTGATGGACAGTATATAGGGTTAAACTGATTTTGATGCTCTGGTATACTGTCATAGATATGTCATGTCCTTGCGCAAAATTATGATTAATAAGTACCATAGTGTAGAGACTTGCATCAACCACCACCTTATGAAAAATGAAAACGGGCCATCCAAATATACAATTTTTATATAAAGCCAAATCTACTGAAGAAGCACCTTTTGTTTTGTTTGCACCTCCAACAACACACTCAAGTGGTGTCGATTCTTCCCCTAATATTCGCACCTACTAGGGTGTGATGTCACTCTAGCTAAAATAAATGGCAAGGTACCACTGCACTGGGTGGCATTGCCACCACCAGCATAATGACATTGCCTCTCTGACCATGTCATTGTACCTTGCCACTTCCTCTACTCTCACTAATGGTCCAGGTCCACTCATGCACAGTAAAAAAAATAATATATGTGTTAATTTAACTCCCAGAGTGTACAAATGGAACCAAATGGACCCGTACGGGTCCATTTGGTTTCATTTGTACACTCTGGGAGTTCAATTGACGCTGAGGATTTTTACTTGTGCGCCTTCCAATTATACACGCTCATTTCCTATGTGTCCCCGCAGGGCTATATTTCTAGATTATGGACGACGTTCTCCGCACCATTCTGAGGTAGTAGGTACTGCTCTGGACTGTGTGTGGGGCTGGTCCATTATGTCACTACGCGTTATAATTCACTGTCTGCCGCTGGTTATATGTCGACGGTAAAGCAGGCCGGTTCAGGTTAAAAGGGTCAGGCATGCAGGCCTGTGAGAGAGAGACTCCTTGAAACAAAGGCATGGCTTTTTTTTTTAAATGGCTGCTTAGCTGTGTATTCACCAATTAAGTCATAGCACTCAAAATAAAAGTCTTATTACCTCATTACCTTATTCAGGATATAGATGATGCTGGCATGGGGTGGCCATAGCTGAGTGGTTCGAGGGGCCGTCTAGGCCATTGGTTCTCAAAGTGGGGTCCGGGGACCCCCAGGGGTCCTTGAGGGGGTTCCAGGGGGTCCCCAGCTAAATGATGGATAGGAACCAAATGGACCCTTATGGGTCTGTAACTCTGAGAGTGTACAAATGGAACCAAATGGGAACCAAACGGGTCCATTTGGTTTCATTTTTACACTCTCAGAGTTAAAGTAACATTGATTTTACAATATAAATTGGGGTCCCAGGGATAGAAATGTCATTAAATGGGGGTCCGTAGCTGTAGTGCATGTAAAACTGAGGATCCTTGAAGTTAAAATGGTTGAGAGTCACTCAAATCTTCTCTTATGGGGGTCCCTGAGGCATATATTTTCCAATGGGGGTCCGCGGGCTAATAAGTGTCAATTTGGGGGTCCTTGGCATGAAAAAGTTTGAGAACCACTGCTTTAGGTTTCCAGAGTATGTTTGGTTTGTTTCATGTACATTGTGTTTGTCCTGATTTCAGTGTTACAAATATCAGTCAACACCAGTTATTGATCTAATGAAACTAGCAGATTTTATACATTGATTGATTGAACATTTTATTAGGCAAAATAATGTAAAACAGCACAGTTACATTTATAATACTTTTGTCTAAAAGGTCCGACCAAAAAAGTCCTTGCGGACAGGTAGTTGCATGGCTCACCTACGGTAAACCATACACTTTTGTCGTATGATGATAACTTTAAACATTTTGCAGATGCTTGTCTAACTTTTAAGGTTTTAAATGGGCTTGCACCTCCACCACTGAAACAGTTCATAGAGCAAAGGGAAAGTGGTGACAGAGCAACAAGGCCAACTACCAGAGGGGACTGTGAGGTACCATTCAGACATAACAACTACCAGAGGGGACTGTGAGGTACCATTCAGACATAACAACTACCAGAGGGGACTGTGAGGTACCATTCAGACATAACAACTACCAGAGGGGACTGTGAGGTACCATTCAGACATAACAACTACCAGAGGGGACTGTGAGGTACCATTCAGACATAACAACTACCAGAGGGGACTGTGAGGTACCATTCAGACATAACAACTACCAGAGGGGACTGTGAGGTACCATTCAGACATAACAACTACCAGAGGGGACTGTGAGGTACCATTCAGACATAACAACTACCAGAGGGGACTGTGAGGTACCATTCAGAGGGACGTAGTGTGTTTGGTGAAACAGTCTTCTCTGTTAGAGCCTCCCATCACTGGAATAGTCTCCCTACCGAAGTAAGAGAGACCACCAACTATTTGACCTATCGATTAGTCACCCCATGGAGACTTGAATTAATGGATATTTTTTAGTTTTTGTCGCTTTCCTAAGCCAATAATTTGATGGCACTGGTGTAATTTCTCATACTTTACTGTAATTGTTCTGTCTCCTGTACTATGTCTAGGCTACTTGTCTTGTATTGTATTGATATGTTTTTGTATGGATAGTTTTATCATCACTTTTTAACAGCCTGCTCAGGGACTACAGATGAAAATTAGCTTCTGGCGGCTAACTGGCTCATTTACGTGGACGTACAAACTGTCATATTGATTACTGTCCCTGCTAAATCATTAAAAAAATAGATAGATAGCATATTTACAAGCTCACGTGTTTTTACTTCTATTGAGCTGTTCTGACATTTGTCACCTATAATGACAAGCCCAACATAGGGACTCCAGGTTGAAGGTGGTTTTAAACCTTTTTATGGTTTGTGTCACCAGATTCACGGCCCTGTGATTTCACTTCCCTGTGATTTTGCATACAGTACAGTACCAAAATCTCTCATTTCAGTAAATCCTACATCACTATTTGCGTATGAGCGTGGGCAGAGGGTAATAATATCCGTAGGGGGAAACGTACGCCGTTCTGAGCTCAGCAGATTTCACTTCTCTGTTGAGGCCAGCTTCACTTCCTAAATGAGAGAAATACGTAATAAATAGAAACCCAGTGCAAGGCGGGCATTTTGCACACACAGTTATTGCATTCTTATCACAGTATTTCTAATCACAGTATACTTCAAAACCTGTTTTACGGCAGGCGTCAGGGAGGACGATGTGTGTGTTCTTCCTGCGGCGGCACACACCTGGAGAAGAGCCCGTCAGGACGACTCAGGAGTCATCTGGTCTCTGAGGCCATCTGAGAAAACACGGGTAAGTAATCCTCGCATGACTGTTGGCTTCTCCCTGACACAGCTTCTGTCTGTTTACCAGCATATCGTCTCTGTCTGGGCAGAAACCTCTTATCTCCATATTCTAACTTTTGGTGTTTTTTCGAACAACTTATACCCTACTTGATCAAACTATAGCGTCACACAAAAGCGCCAAAATTAGCATGTTGCGCGTTTCGAGCTTGTGGATCTGCTACTTTTGCTGTTTTAGAATTTGGAACAGTGATGTAAAGTGGTCTTAACTTAAGTAAAATTTTTAGGTACTTTTACTTTACTAGAGTATTTCCAAATTTCAATACTTTTACTTCTACTCCACTACATCTCAGAGGCAAATATTGTACTTTTACTCCACTACAATTATTTGAAAACTTTAGTTACTATTTACTTTGCAGATATACATTATTACATCATAAAACATACATTAACCACTTTAGCCCTATTTTATACCTAGGCTATTTGAAAATAGCAGATCTACAAGCTCACAACGCGTCGCATCGCGACGTGTTGTGAGCTTGTATATCTGCTATTTTCATCCATTTTAGTACTTTTACTTTTGGTACTTTTAAGTACATTTTGATACCAATACTTTTGTACTTTTACCCAAGTCATTTTTTTAATTCTGGACTTTTACTTGTAACAGAGTACTTCTACATTGCAGTATTAATCATTTTTAAGTACTTTTTTTCACCACTGAATTAGAATCCTGAAAAATAACAGTTTTGGACATATGAGGTTTCCACCCGACAGAGATATACTAGCAGCATTCCTCAGACTGACTGTCACTGCTGTGACCGTCATGTCAGCCATACTGGTCACTGTCTTTAGGAGGACGTGAATCTCAGCATTTGATTGTCTATCAATTATCAATTAGCCACAGGACTGGGCTGTGTGTGTGTGTGTGTGTGTGTGTGTGTGTGTGTGTGTGTGTGTGTGTGTGTGTGTGTGTGTGTGTGTGTGTGTGTGTGTGTGTGTGTGTGTGTGTGTGTGTGTGTGTGTGTGTGTGTGTGTGTGTGTGTGTGTGTGTGTGTGTGTGTGTGTGTGTGTGTGTGTGTTATGACTCTAGAACGAGCCATAACACACAGATGGACAGCACACACACACAGCCATGAACTTGCCTGTGGCTCGTTTGACCCCTGACTTGCAAAAGCGTCTATCTGGTAAGAAGGCTTGATTATTGGTTTTAAGTTGAGCGTTTATTTTACAGAGAACTTCAGTGATTTGACACACTTTTTGCTGTCTTGTGATCCACCTGTAGCCAAACCCTTAGAGCTGTTACATTGTAGCAAAGAAAGATTCTCATTAATGCTGTTAAAACGATGTAATAGATTAATATTGAATAGGATACACTGTAACATCCGAGGTGATAATCTCTGAATGTGTACAAATGTAACCAAATACATACATTTGTGTACACAATGGATACATTTGTGTACACAATGGATACATTGACGCTGAGGATTTCACTGTGTGTCTGGCTCATATCACTTCAATTGAAGACAAACTTTTTATGGGTTAATTAATCCATTTCATTATCAGTTATCTACAGTATAGTGAGTACTTGTGAAAACGTAAAAAGTTAGTTTGGGCAGTAAAAGTAATTCTACAGGTTATTTACTATACTGCCTGTCAGCTCTGTGTTTGTGGGTGTGTGTTGAACGCAGTGGTGGAAGAATTACTCAGATTTGTTTTTACTTAACTAGCAAAAGTAGCAATGGCACAAAGTAGAAATACTCTTTTAAAAGTGCTGCATTCAAAAGTTTACATGAGTACAACTGTTCTAAGTATACAAGTATACACGATAAGATTTGAATCATATCGTGAGTTGAGTGAATCCGTTACATGATTATTTTTGTATGATCAAGTATAGGGTCCATTTGGTTCCGTCTGTACACTCTCAGAGTTAACACTGAGGATTTTACGGTGTAGATTTAGGTCCCAGAGAAATGGTATTAAAATGGGGGGGTCTGTGACCTCATACAGATCAAACCGGGGGTCCTTGAAATGATAACGATGGAGCATCACTGGATTAGATCAGACAATACAGGACACTATGGGTTATAGGGTTTGCAGAACACTTTCCATGGTCTCTGCCAGAACGGGACTGAAGCCTCTATACCAGATATATCAGATATATGGAGGCTTTCAACTTCCAGATGCTTCTATGGTTTTCTGCTGAGGTGCACACAGGTGCCAACAATTACTATGACACCTGCTTTCCATAAAATGTTTAGTGTGAAATTTAGAACTTTCAATCCAGGAATTGTTTGAATGAATAGGATTTTTTTAGTTTTTTGTTTGTAAGCAATCTGTATGGTAGAGCAGTGGTTCTCAAACTTTTTCATGTCAAGGACCCCCCAAATTGACACTTATTAGCCTGCGGACCCCCATTTGTAAAGATATGCCAGGGACCCCCTTAAGAGAAGATTTTTTTACGGCTCTAGCAGTGATTCTCAACCCATTTTAATGTCAAGGACCCCCAGTTTGACATGCATTAGGCTATGGACCCTATCTCTGGGACCCCAATTTATATTGTAAAATCTATGTTAATTTAACTCTGAGAGTGTACAAATGGAACCAAATGGACCCGTTAACTGTTAGGGTCCATTTGGTTCCATTTGTACACTCTCTGAGTTACAGACCCATAAGGGTCCATTTGGTTCCTAACTATCCATCATTTAGCTGGGGACCCCCTGGAACTCCCTCAAGGACCCCTGGGGGTCCCCAGACCCCAGACCCCCGCCAGGCCGAAGGCGCGGCCGAGACTATGTTTTGCACACTGTCTGTCTGTCCGTCCGTCCGTCCGTCCGTCTGTCTGTGGACAGCTAGTCTCCGGCACCGTTGGCCCGATCGACGTGAAACTGTGCTCACACTCTCTGGATGCCAGAGCAGAACCTGTGCCCCAAAAATCTATAGTCATGTGATCAAGACGGATCTGTCCGATTTGTCATATTCCATCCTGATTGGCTAAGATTGGCCTCCAAAGTTTGCAGGAGTGGTCGGTTTTGAACAAAAGGCCTCAAAACATGAACGTATAGCGTGCGATTGTCGTGAAACTTTGCACGCACATCCTCACTAGGCAAAGGACAGGCCGATCAACATTTTTACGTATACAGTAACTGGACCGATCGGTGTGAAACTTTGCACGCGCACTCCCTAGAGGCCAAGGAAAAAACTTTTTTCACATCTGCTTTTTATAGCGCCACTGATTTTTTGCAAAACATTTTTTTTTATATTACTGCTTTGTCCAAACATCACACGAATAATAAAACGGCTCTAGCAGTGATTCTCAACCCATTTTTATTTCAAGGACCCCCAGTTTGACATGTATTAGGCTATGGACCCTATCTCTGGGACCCCAATTTATATTGTAAAATCTATGTTAATTTAACTCTGAGAGTGTACAAATGGAACGTGTCCATTTGGTTCCATTTGTACACTCTCTGAGTTACAGACCTATGAGGGTCCATGAGGGTCCATTTGGTTCCTAACTATCCATCATTTAGCTGGGGACCCCCTCACACATCGGTACACATCGGTACACATTATCTCTATAGTCATCAAGTGATCAAGACGGATCTGTCCGATTTTTTTATATTCCATCCTGATTGGCTAAGATTGTTATCTAAAGTTTGCAGGAGTGCCTCAAATCATGAACGCAGCAATTCCACTCACCTCTATAAAGACTGAATTCCGAACATTGCTGGCCAACAATAACCCGCCTGGCGTAGAACTATTTCTAGTTAACATTGTTCCTCTGGTTCATATACGTAGCTCAATGAAATAAACTCATCAAAGGCACTGCTTACTTCACACTGGGTGTGATTTCTGTCTTCATTGTTCATTGCCAGTGTTCCTCTCTCCTATGGGAGAGACGGCTTTAGCTTTAACATTGGTCATGACCAGTGGTGGAAAGTAACTAAGTACATTTACTTAAGTACTGTACTTAAAGGTATCATGACATTCATTTTCACTTTTTTTATTTTCAATGTTTTATTTGGGGTTTTATGACCTCAATTACACCCAAAAAACCTGAACTTAGAACATTCAGTGGATTTTCTGTGGTCTGGGGTTTTCTGAATAATCAGGCTGAAAAGTAATCTGAGCTTGGCCCTTCGACAGTGAGGTCACTGTCGAATAATCCCGCCCACTCTCCTCCTCGCCCCTCCCCTCCCCTATCCTTTCCTTTGGGGGGGGCGGAGCAGAGGCGATGATTGACAGGCAAAATCCCTCACCAGCGACACCCGCAGGCAAAGATTTCTTTTTTCATTGCAGTTGAAAAGGCTTTAGAAATGTGGGAGAAAAACACCTGCCATTGATCACTGGAATGGGATTTTCACTTAAAACTTTTTGTACACTTTTGAAGGACCAGGACAAAGACTTTGAATGTGGTGTAAAAGTGAATGTCATTAAACCTTTAAGTACAATTTTGAGGTATTTGTACTTTACTTGAGTATTTCCAATTTCTAATACTTTTACTTCTACTCCACTACATCTCAGAGGCAAATATTGTACTTTTACTCCACTACATTTATTTGAAAACTTTAGTTACTAGTTACTTTGCAGATATACATTATTATATTATTAAACATACATTAACCACTTAAACCCTATTTTATACCTAGGCTATTTGAGAATAGCCGATCTACAAGCTCACAACGCGTCGCAGCGCGACGCGTTGTGAGCTTGTAGATCTGCTATTTTCAAATTTTGATACTTTAAGTACATTTTGATGCCAATACTTTTGTACTTTTACTCAAGTAAATTTTGAATTCTGAACTTTTACTTGTAACAGAGTATTTTTATATTGCAGTATTGGTACTTTTACTTAAGTAAAGAATTTGAGTACTTTTTCCACCACTGGTCATGACAATGTCATGTGGAATGACTCTGACCATACTTATGGGACGGTTTCATTTAGGGCGACACCGGTCCCTAATCAAAGCCACAATAGTAATGGAGGGCTGACCAGTGGGGATGACAGCGGGGCGGGCTGACGGGGGGAAATGGAGCTGCTTATGAAGGGTATGATGATGGGTGACAACACAGAGGACACACACAGCCAGACATATTTATAGACGCTGACAAATTGATACTGAGAGTGTAGTCAGAGAGAGAGAGAGAGAGAGAGAGAGAGAGAGAGAGAGAGTGGGCAGGGCTCTAGGTATGTGAGATGAAGAGCGCGCTGGGCCAGTGGGACACCAAGAGAGAGAGAGAGAGAGAGAGAGAGAGAGAGGGATAGAAAGACAGAAAGAAGGAAAGAAAGAAAGACAAGGGAGTGTAGACGGGAAGGAGAGTGGTGAAAGCGAGAGAGAGAGAGAGAGAGAGAGAGAGAGAGAGAGAGAGAGTGATACAGAGCATGCATGATAGCAGACAGAGTGTGAGCACCACAAGCCGGAAGAGAGAGAGATGCTAAGAAGACCATGAGGTGCATCTGGGCGAGGCTGTCGTCACAGGCAGTGTGAGTGTGTTAGTGTGTTTGCGCTTGTGTGTGTGTGCGTGTGTGTGCGTGCGTGTGTGTGTGTGTGTGTGTGTGTGAGCCACAGAACAGTGTGTGTATGAGCGGAGGGATGCAGTCATGTCTCTGTGAGGGGGAGCAGCACGGCAACTGTAACTATGCTGAGTCCCAAGATAAAACAGGCACGCCGGGGTAAGCAAGCAACGTCTCTCTCCTCCCCTCTCTCTCTCTCTCTCTCTCTCTCTCTCTCCTCTCCCAGCCTCTCCTCCTTCTCCTTCTATTCTTTCTGTTCTCTCTGCAGTCTCTCTCTCTCTCTCTTGTCTCTCTGCAGACCTCTCTCTACACACAGCACTGTCTGCCCTGCCCTGCTCTCTTCTCTTGTCTTCTCTTCTCTGTCACAGTGTTAATAGCATAGCTTGTTGCAGGTGACATTATCATACTGTAGCTAATCCCAGCAGAGAGGTGGTAACGGTGTCATGATGCCGGTGTCACTCTGCTGTCTGTCCTGTAGCCTCTGGTCAGCTTGCCAAGCGTGTCAATCTTTTTTTGTCCCCCCCCCACCATCCATGATGGAAAAGGTTTTTATTGGCAACCGGCTACGATCCTAAAGTAAAGATGTCACTGTCCCCCAGAGAGAGTCCAGCAGTGAGACGTGGATTACTGTACAGTACGGGGTGATGTCATATCTTATATGTCCCCCCCCCCCCCCTCCATCGGTAATACAGTCTTCAAGCTCTGGGAGATTTAACCCTCTTAAACCTCTACTAGACTTAGTGAACTAAGACCCGAGTTGGCTTTGTACTTGGAGCGCTTTTTTTTGTCAGTCTGCACCAAAACAGCCGATCTACAAGCTGCGCCGCGAGCTTGTAGATCGGCTGTTTTTGTCCGATCTGCTGTTTTTGGCTAATGCCAATAGATGTTGGGGTTCGAGTGGCTTTTGCGGGGCAGTGACCACACAGTGACCACACAGTGACCACACACAGCAGCAGAAACAGCAGCAGCAGCTGCAGGACGGATTAGCCTCACCGTATAGTCTTTCTAACAATGGGGCTTTGCAACTTGACACGTTTACGCAGGGAAAACGGAAGACATATAGTCCTCTTCTTGCACAGCTATACAGCGCAGCAGCCATGCATGCAGCTCCCCTTCTTCTTCTATTTGCTGCTGTTTTTTTTTACCCCCAACAACATCAGGCTGTGTGGGGTTTTGAGGTGACAGTAGACTCTATAGGTCTAATAGGAGAGAGAGTGGCTGAGAGAAGGTATGCAGGGGGCTCAGTGAGGAGTAGACTCCTGTAAAATCACGACAGCTGTGTGTCAAACATAGCCCCCCCCCCCTTAACGCAGCGCAATAGCCCTCTAATATAAGTCCTCTAATAGCCGGCAAAGTCGGCGGAGCGTAGCGTACAGGCTAACACGTTTCTCACATCATGCATGGCTCCCCGGCACGGCGCGGCGCAGGGGAGACGAATATGGAAGTTGCAAACCCAACAGGATAAGCTATAAGCTCTGGGCCGGGGAGATTACTATAACATGCAGAAAATAAACATTCTGTATGTATGTAATGCCACACTATCTAGTAGTGGTGTGGTTGTACAGTAGGTGGCTGCTGCTGTACCCAGGGGGGCGAGGGGTGAGTTTTACTGTATCTGTGCCTCTCAGGAGGAAAGGGAAGAGCTTTACTGTAAGGCTGATGATGATGATGATGCTTGGTGGGTCCCAGTGTCTGGATGGGAGATACTAGACTTGTTTTGCTCCTGGGGCTTGAGCTGTACTTTTAGCAGTTTTTTGGGAGTTTGTGGGTACATGAAGTATGCATGGTGACGTGCCGTGAGCTTGTCGATCTGCTATTTATCCTGCGAAAGCTTTGCCCACACAATACGGATTCTGGGGTTTAAGGTGGTTAACGTCTTACAACCTGGCATCCCGATCATTATAGCCAGAACATTTCTAACAAGATACATTAAAAAAAACAGCAGAAAAAATGGCGTCTGGAGGGGATAGACTAGACTTGTTTTGCTCCTGGGGGTTGAGCTGGACTTTTAGCAGTTTTTCTTTTCGGTTTGTGGGTACATGAAGTGTGCTATGTAGTCGTGTGTTTCTAAGCAGTATGCATGTGTGTCTGGGTCTGCATGATGCATGTGGGCGTGCAGGTATAGCAGCCGTCTATGGCTGAATATGAAGGTATATACTGTACGTGAGCAGGATCATCGATTATTCTATTCATCTCGTCGTCTATCCACTTAAACCCTTAGTTGACAGGGGGGTCCCAAGGGGGTCCTGGAGGAGTGTAGGTCCGCTTGTGTTTCCGTCAACGCTGAATCTCTTAGTCGGAAATTTGACAATCTATACAAGCTCGAAACGCGCCGGGTTTTGAGCTTGTAGATCTGCTGTTTTTTCGGCACAATAGTGACGCTAGGGTTCAAGTACAGTAGCTGTATGCTGCTTTTGATGCTTTTGTGTGACACCGTAGTATGATCAAGTAGGGCAGGGGTCTTCAACAGGGGGTCCGGGACCCCTAGGCGGTCCTCAGAGTTACTACAGGGGGTCCGCCAAATCTTTGTGTGATAGGATTTTCTTTTTTACCTTAACTGCTTGAACTCTAGCATCCCTTTTCTGAGGAGGACTTTAGCCAAAAAATAGCAGATCTACAAGCTCACAACGCCTCGCGCTGTGAGGCGTTGAGAGCTTGTAGATCGGCTATTTTTGTCAAAGAGATATCGGTGTAGAGGGAAAAAGAGCAGACCAAGTAAACAAAAAAAGTTTAATCTGAAACACAATTTTATACAATATAGAGGAGGGGGTCCCTGCTTCATCTCTCTCTCAGTTAGGGGGTCCTTGGCCTGAAAACGTTGAAGACCCCTGAAGCAGGGCGTTAATTTATGAAAAAACACAAAAAGTTAGAAAATGGAGATATGAGGTTTTCCGCCCCGACAGCAAAGATGTGTTCAGACCAAGCCCCCAGAGTTGCTGAGAAACATTGAAGCTGCCACCCCAGTGGCCAAAGTTGGAACTGCAGGCGGGGAGAAATACATGCACGCGCAAAACATACTGAGAGATATTTATATTTATACATATAAATATGTAAACATATTATACATACATACATATGCATTTACATATAAATATGCATCTCGAGTGTATTTAATAAATATCTCGCGTTCAATCCTTGACACACGGGCTGCCGTAGAACAGTGATGAGCTGTGGATTTTTGAACTAGGGGGGCTATATTTTCTGACGTCACGTGCACGCATGTGCACATTTTTAATGTCATTATATCTTATTATTTAGTTGCATTGTTAATTTGTTGTTTTTATTTTTGTTTCAATTAATTAATTATTTTATTTTCCTTTTAGTTTTATATATTAAAGCCCTTTACATAGACTCACCCACACATAAGTACTTAAAATAATCAGACAACTTGTCTTTGTCTAGAGAACTGGGTCCTCTTCTAAGCGATCCCCTTCACACTCTGCAGTGCAGAGACTGTTGTCTCTCATTGTGAGAGGAATGTAACACATTCAATTCAAGTCCATGGCTTTTCTCCAGTAGCCTAATGTTATGCAAAGCAGCCAGGTAGACGTTATTGAGAACGGCTCGCCGCTGACGGCGCGAACCTTGAGAGGCTATTGTTTAAACTTTAAGGTGTTAAGACCGCAGCTGACGGTGCGTGCTCGCGCGTGCATGTGGAGCTCCCAGCCCCCCAGCCCCATAGCGCCAGAACTAAGGGGTCGCCGACCCCCCGTAGCACCCCCTACAGCTCATCCCTGCCGTAGAACGCAAAAAGGACACTAGTGCGCATGCTCATAACTCTATGGGGATACAAAATCGAACCAATAATTCTACTTCCGGCAGGTTTCCGGGTGCTTCAAAACGCCACTGACCACATTCATTGAAATGATAGCTGGGGGCGGGGCAATCCGCCCTCTAGTTATATTATACCTCTATGGTTCAGACAGAGAGAGAAAAGCACTTCCTCTTTCTCTCCACCGGGCGGCCCGTGGTGGGAGAGAGCGGGGGTGTGCTGCTTGCCAGCCATGTCTCAGTCTGTGATAATGGTCTCTCTCTCTCTCTCTCTCTCTCTGATTAGATTCTACTCTCTGCTCTCTGCTCTGACCCGCTCATACTACATCACTCACAGCTACTGTAACACACAGCCAGTGGTGGAAAGAGTACTCACATGTTTTACTTATTAAGTAAAAGTATCAATACCGCAATGTAGAAATACTCTGTTACAAGTAAAACTCCAGAATTCAAAATGTACTTTGAGTAAAAGTACAAAAGTATTGGTATCAAAATATACTTAAAGTAGCCAAAAGTGAAAGTACTCGTTGTGCAGAATGTATAAATAGTTGTTGTTTTTTAATTGCATTGTGAGCTTGTAGATCTGCTATTTTCAAATGGGCGAAATGCATAGGCTGAAGTGGTTAATATATGTTTTGTAATAATAATAAAAATCTACAAAGTAACTAGTAACTAAAGTTTTCAAATAATTGCAGTTGAGTAAAAGTACAATATTTGGATCCGAGAAGTATAGCGGAGTAGAAGTAAAAGTACTGAAAATTGGAGGTACTCCAGTAAAGTAAAAAAAATACCTCAAAATTGTACTTAAGTACAGTACTTGAGTAAATGTTACTTAGTTACTTTACACCACTGGCAAATATAACACACAGCGTCATGTTCTGCTCTGATCACCACGGATTTGACGTGAGACCTGCATGGTAAAACGTGGAAGTATGACAGCAGTGACATGCTTCATGTCATATGAAGTGTGACAGCAGTGACATGCTTCATGTCATATGAAGTGTGACAGTAGTGACATGCTTCATGTCATATGAAGTGTGACAGTAGTGACATGCTTCATGTCATATGAAGTGTGACAGTAGTGACATGCTTCATGTCATATGAAGTGTGACAGCAGTGACATGCTTCATGTCATATGAAGTGTGACAGTAGTGACATGCTTCATGTCATATGAAGTGTGACAGCAGTGACATGCTTCATGTCATATGAAGTGTGACAGCAGTGACATGCTTCATGTCATATGAAGTGTGACAGTAGTGACATGCTTCATGTCATATGAAGTATTACAGTAGTGACATGCTTCATGTCATATGAAGTATTACAGTAGTGACATGCTTCATGTCATATGAAGTAACAGTAGTGACATGCTTCATGTCATATGAAGTAACAGTAGTGACATGCTTCATGTCATATGAAGTATTACAGTAGTGACATGCTTCATGTCATATGAAGTATTACAGTAGTGACATGCTTCATGTCATATGAAGTATTACAGTAGTGACATGCTTCATGTCATATGAAGTATTACAGTAGTGACATGCTTCATGTCATATGAAGTAACAGTAGTGACATGCTTCATGTCATATGAAGTAACAGTAGTGACATGCTTCATGTCATATGAAGTAACAGTAGTGACATGCTTCATGTCATATGAAGTAACAGTAGTGACATGCTTCATGTCATATGAAGTGTTACAGTAGTGACTTCATGTCATATGAAGTGTTACAGTAGTGACTTCATGTCATATGAAGTATTACAGTAGTGACTTCATGTCATATGAAGTAACAGTAGTGACATGCTTCATGTCATATGAAGTATTACAGTAGTGACATGCTTCATGTCATATGAAGTATTACAGTAGTGACATGCTTCATGTCATATGAAGTATTACAGTAGTGACATGCTTCATGTCATATGAAGTAACAGTAGTGACATGCTTCATGTCATATGAAGTAACAGTAGTGACATGCTTCATGTCATATGAAGTAACAGTAGTGACATGCTTCATGTCATATGAAGTAACAGTAGTGACATGCTTCATGTCATATGAAGTAACAGTAGTGACATGCTTCATGTCATATGAAGTAACAGTAGTGACATGCTTCATGTCATATGAAGTGTTACAGTAGTGACTTCATGTCATATGAAGTGTTACAGTAGTGACTTCATGTCATATGAAGTAACAGTAGTGACATGCTTCATGTCATATGAAGTATTACAGTAGTGACATGCTTCATGTCATATGAAGTATTACAGTAGTGACATGCTTCATGTCATATGAAGTAACAGTAGTGACATGCTTCATGTCATATGAAGTAACAGTAGTGACATGCTTCATGTCATATGAAGTAACAGTAGTGACATGCTTCATGTCATATGAAGTAACAGTAGTGACATGCTTCATGTCATATGAAGTAACAGTAGTGACTTCATGTCATATGAAGTGTTACAGTAGTGACTTCATGTCATATGAAGTATTACAGTAGTGACTTCATGTCATATGAAGTAACAGTAGTGACATGCTTCATGTCATATGAAGTAACAGTAGTGACATGCTTCATGTCATATGAAGTAACAGTAGTGACATGCTTCATGTCATATGAAGTAACAGTAGTGACATGCTTCATGTCATATGAAGTAACAGTAGTGACATGCTTCATGTCATATGAAGTAACAGTAGTGACATGCTTCATGTCATATGAAGTGTTACAGTAGTGACTTCATGTCATATGAAGTATTACAGTAGTGACTTCATGTCATATGAAGTAACAGTAGTGACATGCTTCATGTCATATGAAGTATTACAGTAGTGACATGCTTCATGTCATATGAAGTATTACAGTAGTGACATGCTTCATGTCATATGAAGTAGTACAGTAGTGACATGCTTCATGTCATATGAAGTAACAGTAGTGACATGCTTCATGTCATATGAAGTAACAGTAGTGACATGCTTCATGTCATATGAAGTAACAGTAGTGACATGCTTCATGTCATATGAAGTAACAGTAGTGACATGCTTCATGTCATATGAAGTAACAGTAGTGACATGCTTCATGTCATATGAAGTGTTACAGTAGTGACTTCATGTCATATGAAGTGTTACAGTAGTGACTTCATGTCATATGAAGTAACAGTAGTGACATGCTTCATGTCATATGAAGTATTACAGTAGTGACATGCTTCATGTCATATGAAGTATTACAGTAGTGACATGCTTCATGTCATATGAAGTAACAGTAGTGACATGCTTCATGTCATATGAAGTAACAGTAGTGACATGCTTCATGTCATATGAAGTAACAGTAGTGACATGCTTCATGTCATATGAAGTAACAGTAGTGACATGCTTCATGTCATATGAAGTAACAGTAGTGACTTCATGTCATATGAAGTGTTACAGTAGTGACTTCATGTCATATGAAGTATTACAGTAGTGACTTCATGTCATATGAAGTAACAGTAGTGACATGCTTCATGTCATATGAAGTAACAGTAGTGACATGCTTCATGTCATATGAAGTAACAGTAGTGACATGCTTCATGTCATATGAAGTAACAGTAGTGACATGCTTCATGTCATATGAAGTAACAGTAGTGACATGCTTCATGTCATATGAAGTAACAGTAGTGACATGCTTCATGTCATATGAAGTAACAGTAGTGACTTCATGTCATATGAAGTGTTACAGTAGTGACTTCATGTCATATGAAGTATTACAGTAGTGACTTCATGTCATATGAAGTAACAGTAGTGACATGCTTCATGTCATATGAAGTAACAGTAGTGACATGCTTCATGTCATATGAAGTAACAGTAGTGACATGCTTCATGTCATATGAAGTAACAGTAGTGACATGCTTCATGTCATATCATCACTGTCGGGTGGAAACCTTGTTTGTCGAATAAACTGTTACTTTTTATCAGTGGTGGTATCAATACTGCAATGTAGAAGTACTCTGTTACAAGTGAACGTCCTACATTCAAAATTGACTTGAGTAAAAGTAAGCTCACAACGCGTCGCACCGCGACGCGTTGTGAGCTTGTAGATAGGCTATTTTCAAATAGCCTAGGTATAAAATAGGGCTGAAGTGGTTAATAAGTACAGTACTTGAGTAAATATACTCGGTTACTTTAACACCACTGCTTTTCAGCAAATTTTTGTGGCTTTTCAGCCTTTATTGACAGGACAGTAGGCTGGCAGGAAATGGAGAGAGAGATGGGGAGTGACATGATGTCGGGATCGGGACTCGAACCCACGACACGCTGTCAGGCCACACTGAGCCTATAGGTGCCTGGACCGCTACGCCAGCGGCCCGGGCCTGCTCTATGACACTCTTAACCACCTAAACCCTATATGGTTGACCGGAGTACCTCAGGGCTGTGTACTAGTTGTCTGTTCTGTTTTCTGTTATTGTTTTTTGCTCAAAAATAGCAGATCGACAAGCTCACGACACGTCACGTTGTGGCGCGTCGTGAGCTTGTCGATCTGCTATTTTCCTGCGAAAGCTTTCCCCACAATACGGGATGCTGGGGTTTAAGGTGGTTAACCTCTTAACAACCTGGCATCCCTTATAGCAGGGCTGCCAACATCGGACTGTCAGAATACAGGAGATTTTGGGGCGTGTGGTTTGGGGTAATTAGTCAACATTTTGCACAGTCCAATGCTCTAGAATGGGTTTGTAAAGGATAATATTAAAAATCACTGAAGTTCAAACCCCCTAGAGTTCTTCTTAGAGGTACAATGTTACCATCATTTGATAGTCAATGAACTGTTGCCTCACCTCATTACTTAAAAGTGAATATCTCTGTATGACTGCATACACTGACCACACCCCCCAAATGGGGTGTCTGGGGGTCCTCCCCTCGAATTATTTTAACAAAGTAGATGTAATTTCCTGTGCTCTGGTGAATTTTGTGAGTTTGATACCAGATATCCAGAAATCAAGAGAAATCCAGGATAAATTACAATCCAGGAGCCCAGAAGGAGATGTGGTGAACATCCAGGAGACTAAAAAAAAAATAGCATGATGTAATTTGGAAACGTGGAGAAACAAGGTTTTTGCCCGACAGCAACTATAATATGTAACATTCTGTACAGATGGGGGAATTATGAATGCATAGCTTCAGTGACAGCAGGTTGTCATTGAGGGGGGCGAGTAACATGGCAACGCCAGGGAGCCACATTTCATTCTGCATCGTGGCTCCGTGGTGTGTGTGTGGGTGGGGGGGAGATGATCGCACCACAACTTGGGTCCGCGGCCGTGTATGCGTGGACACGCACGTGCGCATGCACGTTGGGGAGGCACGTGTCACAATGTACATTATTTGTGTTTGCGCGACGCCCGTGTGTGTGTTCGCGACGGGCCACGGGCCGCATGAGGATGTACCGTGGTGTGTGTGTGTGTGTGTGTGTGTGTGTGTGTGTGTGTGTGTGTGTGTGTGTGTGTGTTTGTGCGCACTCGCGACGGCTCGCGCGTGTGTGTGTTGGCGACGGCCGACGGGGGACAGCTCCGCCTGTTAGATCTGTATATGCGCGGGTGTTTGTGTGTGTTCTGTGCCTCCACGACGGGATGTGCGTGTGTGTGTACACACTACACCATTGGTTCTCAAAGTGGGGTCCGGGGACCCCCAGGGGTCCTTGAGGGAGTTCCAGGGGGTCCCCAGCTAAATGATAGATTAGGCACCAAATGGACCCTTATGGGTCTGTAACTCTGAGAGTGTACAAATGGAACCAAATGGACTCTAACGGGTCCATTTGGTTCCATTTGTACACTCTCAGAGTTAAATTAACATAGATTTTACGATATAAACTGGGGTCCAAGAGATAGAAATGCCATTAAATGGGGGTCCGTAGCCCTAATGCATGTCAAACTGGGGGTCCTTCAAATTAAAATGGTTGAGATTCACTGCTAGAGCCGTAAAAAAATCTTCTCTTATGGGGGTCCCTGGCATATCTTTTCAAATGGGGGTCCGTGGGCTAACAAGTGTCAATTTGGGGGTCCTTGACATGAAAAAGTTTGAGAACCACTGCACTACACAGTACAAACTCACTTTCGATCCCTGATAAACTGTCTGTTCTCAGCGCATAAGCCAAACTGCACACTTTGGGTGCTCATATCCCCCTACGGGTATGGTCTAGTGAACATAATCAACGTTATTGTCACATCACAGGTTTGCAGGTGTAATGGGGTGTGTGAATTTCCTTTTTCATGTAAACTCCAAACCAGTGTTTATTTTGACAGCAAATTTTGATTTAGTTTTAGTCATAGTCTTTTGAATAAAATTCTGTATAGTTTTAGTCGACTAAATATCAGAAGATTTTAGTCGACTAAATCTACAGTTGATTTAGTCGACTAAAATGTATTTTTGGCAGCCCGTGATGGTATCGAAATGATTTTCACTTAGCTGCATGCCGAAAATAGCCGATCTACAAGCTCACCGCGCGTCGCTGTGAGCTTGTAGATCACCTATTTTCGGTCTGTGACAGTCTGTGCGCAGTCATGATGACTTGTCTTTTAGTTCTACTGGATCTCTTCTCCACTAGATCCCTCCCAAACATTTTAGTCTAGTTTTTACTTGTTGACAGAATTGTCAGTATATTTAGTTTTATAGTTTTAGTCATCATAGCTTAGTTTTTACTTAGTTTTTGTTTAGTTTATCGTCAGTGAAAAAAGGTAGTCGACGAACATTCTTCGTCATTGTTTTATTCGACGAAATCAACACTCCAAACTCATACAAACTCATTTGTAGTTTTCAGGGAAGGGAGGAAGGATAGAGATTAGAGGAAGAGCAAGGAGAATACGCACAGGACAGACGGGTCAAGAGAAAATCTAAGATATACACTGTGCAATATCCAGGTATATTTGGTCCCAAATATTGTGATTTTGTCCCATCTGGCCCCGCCTGGCCCTACTAAAAAAATGTGATCTTTAGGGAAGAGAAGTTGCGTCGCCGTGCCGCTGTGAATAACGCTGAAATATTCATGTCATTTGGTAAGAATCCTCTGGCCTTTATACATCATAGATGAGATCACACAAGGTGTGACAGACAGGGCAGAGGTCTTGCTGGGCCTAAAGCAGTGCTAAAGTCTAACACGTTGGTTCTCAAAGTGGGGTCCGGGGACCCCCAGGGGTCCCTTGGGGTGGTTCCAGGAGGTCCCCAGCAAAATGTGTTAATATAGAATCACAATAATTGTATTTGTAACCACTTCAACCTTTTATACTTTGGCTATTCAAAAATAGCAGATCTACAAGCTCATAGCGCTGCACCAAGTGCCGCGCTATGAGCTTGTAGATCTGCTATTTTAGAAAAATCGTGAATATTTGTGCAAATCTTTGAATTTAATATTTTTTAAAGCAAACATTTGTAACTCAAATCTTTGCTCATGGAGGTCCCTGGAACAAAACATTTTGAGATGGGGGTCCGTGGTCAAATACATATCATTTTGGGGGTCCTTGACATGAAAAAGTTTGAGAACCACTGGTCTAACATACCGGCAGTGGTGGAAAAAGTACTCACATGTTTTACTTAAATAAAAGTATCAATACTGCAATGTAGAAATACTCTGTTACAGTAAAAGTCCGGAATTAAAGTTTTACTTGAGTCAAAGTACCAAAGTATTGGTATCAAATATCAAAAGTAGAAAGTACTCATTATGCAGAATGTCCCATTTCAAATGTATAAAATGTATGCACATATTTTGAAAATAGCAGATCTTCAAGCTCACAATGTGTCGCGACGCATTGTTAGCTTGTAGATCGGCTATTTTCTAATGGCCGAAATGTATATAGGGCTGAAGTGGTTAATGTATGTTTTGTAATATAATCAAAATATAATAATAATATAACTAAAGTTTTCAAATAACTGTAGTGGAGTAAAAGTACAATATTTGGATCTGAGCTGTAGTGGAGTAGAAGTAAAATAATTGAAAATTGGAAATACTCCAGTAAAGTAAAAATCACACCCTGTGTGAAGTGGGCGGTGTCTTGCTAGCTAATCACAATACTGAATGGAGTCAACCAATGATGTACAAAAAAGAAATACATTTATTGAAACACTCTTTATGATGGAAGAAACCATAACTTGAAAAAAAACAATTTTATGGTTTTTTTTCAAGTTATGGTTTATTATATAGGGCTATGCACATGTGTCATGTGACACTGGCCAATCACAGTCCTGAATAGACTGTGATTGGCCAATTTTTTGCTGGGCCAAAAGCAGTGCTAAAGTATAACATACCGGTGATAGTCAAATGCGTATGTTAATGTATTATATGTACTTGACATGTTAGACTACATCAGGGGTCTTCAACAGGGGGTCCGGGATACCCTGGCGTAGACAGACTATATCACTGTGTGGATATGTTCTATGAGGACGTTTTTTTTCCCAAGGGGGCGGGATCAAAACAATGACTCTCGACGCAATTGGTTAGAACTACAAACCAACTACCAATTACAGTCTCCCATACTTGAATACTGGGCTCTGATTGGTTACCCCGTCTTCTGGAGCAGGAAATGGATTCTCTATGGAGCGGTGCCAGACCCAAATCGCTGAGTGCATTTTTTTTGCACTGGCAGATTGGTCTGGTCCCAGGCTAGGTCCGGGACCTCAGAGTTACTACAGGGGGTCCTCAGAGTTACTACAGGGGGTCCGCCAAGTCTTTGTGTGATGTGATTTTTTTTTTACCTTAACCACTTGAACCCTAACATCCCTTTACTGAGGAGAACTTTAGCCAAAAAATAGCCGATCGCGCAGCGCGAGGCGTTGTGAGCTTGTAGATCGGCTATTTTTTGGCAAAGAGATATAGGTGTAGAGGGAAAAAAGAGCAGACCAAGTAAACAAAAAAAGTTTAATCTGAAACACAATTTTATACAATATAGAGTAGGGGGTCCCTGCTTCATCTCTCTCTCAACTAGGGGGTCCTTGGCCTGAAAACGTTGAAGACCCCTGCACTACATGTTCTGTTATGTCAAATGTGTCCAAAACTGTCACTTTTCAGGATTCAAATTCCAAAACAGCAAAAGTAGCAGATTGACGACGCTTCATTTTCTTTTTCTTCTTTTAAGATATTTTTGGGTCTTTTTCTGCCTTTATAGAGCACCGAAGTCCTGACGTCACTCGTTCATCCCCAGGTTTGCGGAAGTAATTTCTCTATGGAGAATAACATTGGGTCATCTTAGAATCGTCTCATATAAGAATTGTGGTCCAAAAATAAACACCGCGTGTCGGCGTTATTGTCAGGGAGGAGGTTCTGTATCGTTTATGATAGTCAGTCACTTATATTTGATACAGTCTGTTGCTGGCGAAAATGTAACTAATTCGGCGGAAGTAACATTAGCGTTTTCTCACCATCAGTTGATGCTTCATATCCATAAGAGTCAACACGCCGGGGTCATTTGTTTATTTTTGGAACACAGTTCTTATTTGACGCGATATTCAATACGTCTATGGGATTCAGAACGGTGGTGGAAAACTCCGAACCAGGTAGACAAACAAAGGATGTGTAAATGACGTCAGACTTCGGCGGTCTATGGAGAGGAACGTAGGCTGACAGGACATGGGGAGAGAGATGGGGGGGGGGGGGGTGACACGCAGCAAAGGTCGTCGGGAACGGGAGTCGAACTCGTGACAGATGGGATTACCAGCCTATGTGGTATGCGCCGCCGCCTGGACCCCCTGGGGGTCCCCAGACCACACTTTAAGAACCACTGTATTATAGCAGGGGCCACATTTTATAGATGCAGGGATCTAGTGGGCTCAGACAGACAGACAGACAGACAGACAGACAGACAGTTGTGTTAATGACAACAACACGTGTGTTCTCCTCCTCCCCTTCCTGGCAATCATGACTCTGCAAATGAAGGAGGAGGAGGAGGAGGAGGAGGAGGAGGAGGAGGAGGAGGAGGAGGAGGATAATGGGGATCATCTTAGGCGGGAGGAGAAGGAGGAGGAGGGCTGAGAGAGAGAGAGAGAGAGAAGAGAGTAGAGAGAAACAGAAGGAGAGGCAGGCTCTTAAAGGGATATTTCACTTTCAAAAAAACTTTGGGTAATTTTATCGACTACACAGGCTTTTGTGAGCCCCCCAGACCGTTTTGAAGTTGCTTGATTCAGTATTTAGATATTTGATATTCATTTTATCAAACACGCCCCCTTCCTATACAAACCCATTATAACTTCAAACTCCATTTTTAACATGTTATATTCATCAAAAACACCCGTCCTTGGTTCTGGTGACTCACCCTGCCCTCCTAATACGCGAGGGAGCCGTGTTTTTTCGATAACTTTTATAATTTATTTTTAATATTTTTTTGGGAAAATGGAAAATAAAATACAATAAAGAAATTAAATAAAATAAAGGAAAAAAGTAATCAAAAAAACACGGCCCCCTCGCGTATTTGTAGGGCAGGGTGAGTCACCAGAACCAAGGACGGGTGTTTTTGATGAATCTAACGGGTTAAAAATGAAGTTTGAAGTTGTAATGGGTTTGTATAGGAAGGGGGCGTGTCTGATAAAATGAATATCAAATATCTAAATACTGAATCAAGTAACTTAAAAAACGGTCTGGGGGGTTCACAAAAGCCTGAGTAGACGATAAAATGACCCAAAGTTTTTTTGAAAGTGAAATATCCCTTTAAGCTCTCTTTTCATCATCTGTCGGGTGGAAACCTCATATGTCCAAAAGTGTTACTTTTCAGGATTCAAATAAAAAAACATCAAAAGTAGCAGCTCTACAAGCTTGAAACACGTCGCTTCGCGCCGCGTTTCAAGCTATTTACGGAAAAACACAAAGAGTATAAATATGGAGATAAGGGCTCTCTGCCCCGCCAGCGAAGTTCTATACTTCTACGTCCTACGAAGACGAGGTGTAGCTCCTCTGAAAAAGCTGCCGATCGGCTGAAGCTTGGTTGTGAGCTTGTGAATCTGGGCCGTTTTGTTTTTCCTTCTTTTAAAGATATGTTTTTGGCTTTTTCTGCCTTTATTTGATAGTATACAGTAGACTGACAGGAAATGTCAGTCTACAAAGGTCGTCGGGATCGGGACTCGAACCCGCGACACGCAGTCAGCAGGCTGCATCAGCAGCCCAGGTGCCCGGACCGCTACGACAGCCGTCCGGGGCCTGATCGCGGATGTTTTTTTCGACGGGGTGACAGACACCGTGGTACTCCCTGAGCTTATCAGTCAGACAGAGATACATTCCCCCACATCGCTGCTGTCCTCAGCAGAAAGAGAGATGCAATTAACAGAGAAAAGAGAAGCCATTGATTTCTCTCTCTCTCTCTCCCCCCTCCACCCTCTCCCCCCTCTCTCTCTCTCCCCACAAGGGATTGTTGCTTTGTCGCTCCTCTTCCTCCAAACCTCTTCCTCCTGCCATACAGCGCCGTAATACATAATCAATGTGTTTAACACATTCCATCCGGGACGCATCTTGTGTCATTTTGTGGTTTTGAGCTATATAACCATTATTCTATATACTTTGGGATATTCAAAAATAGCAGAACTACAAGCTCATAGTGCGGCACCGAGTGCCGCACTATGAGCTTGTAGTTCTGCTATTTTTAGAACAATCTTTGAATACATATATCTTTTGAAACAACATTTTTAACTCAAATCTTTGCTCCTGGGGGGTCCCTGGAACAACATATTTTGATGGGGGTCGGCGGGCCAAAAACATATGATTTTGGGGGGCCTTGACATGAAAAGGTTTGAGAACCACTGATATAGAAACATATGTTTCTCCCCCCCCCCCCCCAAAAAAGGATTTAGAAGACATTTGTAAAGATTTGCAAACGTTTTCATGATTTAAAAAAAAATAGCAGATCTACAAGCTCATAGCCGCGCTATTTGCTTGCAGATCTGCTATTTTGCAATAGCCAAAGAAATGTTAAAAATTACAGAGATGTTGTGTTCCCGCCCGGTTTGAATGGGTTAATCAGTCCGTTATGTTCTGGTGAGAAAAGGGCCAGCTGTGTGTGTGTGTGCGTGTGTGTGTGTGTGTGTGTGTGTGAGAATGCAGTGCAGCGGGCAAAACGAATGGCGGCCCTCCACCACTATACCACTTCCTCCCCCCCCCCCCTCTCCCCGCTCAGCGGTATCCTCTCTCATGACAGAGTGTAATGAAATAGATGTATCCTCTCTCATGACAGAGTGTAATGAAATAGATGTATCCTCTCTCATGACAGAGTGTAATGAAATAGATGTATCCTCTCTCATGACAGAGTGTAATGAAATAGATGTATCGATCCTCCTCAGATAAAGTAGGATTTCTTCAAGCCACTAGAATGTGGGCCGCGCCTTGATAGATGAACCTGTGGGGGTTATAAGAGGAGATCTAGTGGATGGACTGGCTGCTCCTCCAGGAGGAGGTTTGGCTCCTGGAGGAGTCGGCCCCGCCCTGGAGAGACAATCCTATGAATAATGATTCTTATGGACGCTGAGCCCAACAAAAGAGAGAGAATAATCCTAAAAATAACTCTCTCTATATATCTCCCCCTCCCTTCCTCTCACATGAGCACTTTAACATATACATCAGCTATTTGAAAATAGCAGATCTACAAGCTCACAATGTGAGCTTGTAAAATTAGAAATTTGCACCCTATGGCCAGAAAAATATAGAAGTCTGTGTGTTTGACTGGGGTTTGACTGGACTGCTGCATTACTACAACGACCATAATGCTTTGGGGCACTGCCCTTCCTTGTGGGGAGGGGAGGCTGCATGGGGGTGTGGTCTACATTGTAGTCAGGAAATAAGGTGAGATAAAGAGACTATATGAGTCAAATGACTCATAGTGTCTGAGGATATGGATACAAATCTAAAAATACAGATAAAACACAAAAAACACACCAGGATCATGTTTATGGGTCCTAGACCTAGATAAAAGATAGGGGTTTGATGCAAAATCGGTGAAATGTCCCTTTAAGCCCCTATTTCATTTGTTGGCTATTCGAAAATAGCCGATCTGCAAGTTCACAACACGTCGTGAACTTGCAGATCGGCTATTTTAGAATAATGTTGACAAGTCCTGACAAATACATATCTTTATGGGGTTCACAATCTTTTCAAATGGGGGTCCACGGCCGGTCAATTGGTGCGTCCTTGACATGAAAATGTTTGAGAGCCAATAGGCTCTCTCCATTTGTCTTCCTCTGCTTCCTGTTTCTCTCTCCATCTTGTCCTTTTGTTGCATCATGTATCCAGAAGTACTCAGATATTTGTACTTAATTAAAGGTAGCAATACCACAGTGTAGAAATACTCTGTTACAGGTAAAAGGCATGTGTTCAAAATGTTACTTCAGTTAAAGTACAAGAGTATCGGGATAAAAGTACTAAAATGTTTGAAAATGGCAGATCTACAAGCTCACAACGCGTCGCAATGCGACGCGTTGTGAGCTTGTACATCGGCTATTTTGTGAGCTTGTAGATCGGCTATTTTGTGAGCTTGTAGATCGGCTATTTTCAAATAGCCTAGGTATAAAATAGGGCTAAAGTGGTTAATGTATGTTTTATATATATAATAATTTATATCCACAAAGTAACTAGTAGCTAAAGTTTTCAAATAATTGTAGTGGAGTAAAAGTATAATATTTGCCTCTGAGATGTAGTGGAGTAGAAGTAGAAGTACTGTAGTGACATCATCAGTGTGTCGTGTTGATGTTGTAACCACACTGTGACTGAGCGTATTCCAGCCTTTGTTTATGCATAATGCGGGAAGCTGTTATGACACTGTGATTGTGTGTGTGTGTGTGTGTGTGTGTGTGTGTGTGTGTGTGTGTGTGTGTGTGTGTGTGTGTGTGTGTGTGTGTGTGTGTGTGTGTGTGTGTGTGTGTGTGTGTGTGTGTGTGTGTGTGTGTTTCTGCACAGTGCAGGTTTACTGTATGGGTGTATATACTATACCAGGGGTCTTCAACAGGGGGTCCGGGACCCCTACGGGGTCCTCAGAGTTATCCAGGGTGTCCGCCAAATCTTTGTGATAGTTTTTCATTTATTTACATTAACCGCCTAGTCCTAGCATCTCTATTGTGAGGAACATTTGCCGGAAATAGCCGATCTACAAGCTCGCGAGGCGTTGTGAGCTTGTAGATCGGCTATTTTCGGCAAAGAGGTATAGTGTAAGGAGGGAAAGGAGCAAATCAAGTGTTGGATGAATTTACACAACACTCATGATAGTCTGTGAAGCTATCTATGAAATCTATGAAAAAGTTCAATCTGCTACACAATTGTATGCAATATAGTGGAGGGTCCCTGCTTCATCTCTCTATCTCAGCTAAGGGGTCCTTGGGCTGAAAAACAATGTATATATAAACTTTATTTATATAGCACTTTTCAAAAACAGGTTTACAAAGTGCTTCACATATACAATACATAAACAAGAAATATAAAAGCAATTCGATGATGGACATTTAAAAACAAAGGAACAATACAAAAACAATAAGACCAAAAATAAGAGTGAAAGCAGAAAACTAGCTGACCAATCCTTCTAGCTAAAAGCCAATCTGTAGTAATGAGTTTTTAAAAGACTTTTAAAAGAGGACACTGAAGTGGCCTGTGTCTAATTTGTAGTGGAAGTTGGTTCCACAGAAATGGAGCCCTATAGCAGCGAATGCCCTGTCACCTTCTGTCACAAGCTTTGTCTGGGGGGGGGGGGGGGTCAAGTAAAAGTTTTACAGAGGCAAATATTGTACTGTTACTCCACTACAATTATTTGAAAACTTGCGACGCATTGTGAGCTTGTAGATCTGCTATTTTCAAAATATTTTTCAAAATATAACTGCTGTGCTGCCTCTGGTGACTCTCTCTCTCTCTCTCTCTCTCTCTCTCTCTCTCTCTCTCTCTCTCTATCTCTCTCTATATATATCTATCTCCCTCTCTCTCTATCTCTCTCTTTCTCTCTCTCTCTCTCTCTCCCCCCCCCCCCCCCACCAGCCCGGTCAAAGAGCATGGTGCTGGGAGAGCTGTCCAGGGTCTCCAGGCCCTGTTCTCCCTCTTGACCAGGAGAGGGCGCTGAAGTCCGGCTGGCTGAAGAGGCAGCGCAGCATCATGAAGAACTGGCAGCTGCGCTGGTTCGTGCTGCGGCCAGAGGCTCTGTACTTCTACAAGGACCAGGAGGAGAGCAAGGCACAGGTACAGGATGGATACAGAGGAAACCACATTATGTCCAAAACAAAAAGAACCCTGTGTTTCAATGGATTGATTGAGTCATTGAATATTTTATTAGTCATTAATGTAAACAGCACGTGGTACAGTAAAGACATTAAAGCTAAAAGGATAACACACCACTGCATGTATTATAAGTCTTCACTGCATGTATTATAAGTCTTGGGGACTTATAATACATGCAGTGGTGGAACAAGTACTCTTTTTTTTTTTACTTAAGTAAAAGTATCAATACTGCAATGCAATGTAGAAATACTCTTGAGTAGAAATTTACTTGAGTGAAAGTGCAAAAATATTGGTATCAACATATACTTAAAGTACAAAAGTAAAAGTACTCATTGTACTCAAAATATATTTTTTAATACATTTTGAACTTGTGAAATGGGACATTCTGGCACAATGAGTACTTTTACTGTTGGTACTTTAAGTATATTTTGATGCCGATACCTTTGTACTTTTACTCAAGCGCATTTTGAATACTGGACTTCTGCTTGTAACAGAGTATTATCTACATTGCAGTGTTGATACTTTTACTCAAGTAAAACATGTGAGTACACTGCATCACTGCAAAAGTAGGGCATTCATTCATGGAATAAAAAGCATGAAAATGTTGAAACAGGGAGATACAAGGTTTTCTGCCTCCATGCAGCAGAGACACAATATATGCTGTTCACCAGGGAACACAAGACAGCTATGATACATTCTTTTCTATTTCTGATCCAACCCCAGAAACGTATGTGTGCACATTCATTCAGGGCTATAGAAACGTATGTGTGCACATTCATTCAGGGCTATAGGGCTGAACTCATGTTGAATAATCTTTACAAAGAATAGTATATAATGTTCCATGAAGGTACTACGGTAGGTAGGTAGATCTTTAACTCTTGAGAGTGTAAAATGTAACCAAATGGACCCTTATAGATCTTTAACTCTTGAGAGAGTAAAATGTAACCAAATGGACCCTTATAGATCTTTAACTCTTGAGAGTGTAAAATGTAACCAAATGGACCCTTATGGATCTTTAACTCTTGAGAGTGTAAAATGTAACCAAATGGACCCTTATAGATCTTTAACTCTTGAGAGTGTAAAATGTAACCAAATGGACCCTTATAGATCTTTAACTCTTGAGAGCGAAAATGTAACCAAATGGACCCTTATAGATCTTTAACTCTTGAGAGTGTAAAATGTAACCAAATGGACCCTTATGGATTTTTAACTCTTGAGAGTGTAAAATGTAACCAAATGGACCCTTATAGATCTTTAACTATTGAGAGTGTAAAATGTAACCAAATGGACCCTTATAGATCTTTAACTCTTGAGAGTGTAAAATGTAACCAAATGGACCCTTATAGATCTTTAACTCTTGAGAGTGTAAAATGTAACCAAATGGACCCTTATAGATCTTTAACTCTTGAGAGCGTAAAATGAAACCAAATGGACCCTTATAGATCTTTAACTCTTGAGAGAGTAAAATGAAACCAAATGGACCCTTATAGATCTTTAACTCTTGAGAGAGTAAAATGAAACCAAATGGACCCTTATAGATCTTTAACTCTTGAGAGAGTAAAATGAAACCAAATGGACCCGTACGGGTCCATTTGGTTTCATTTTACGCTCTCAAGAGTTAAATTATTGTTAAAAATCTGCATTACTTAATTGAATTGTTATTTTTGATCAACGTTTGCCTGTTAATCTCTCCTATTGGAACCAACATCAATACAGGATGGATGGAATTGTGGACAAAATCATATCCTATAACCCCTAACAATAACAATAATTTGATGACCGCTGGAAAGTTTCTAAAGGAGACTCTTTGTTTCTCCTAACGGAGCCGCCGCGGTCATCAAATTATTGGCTTAGGAATGAGACAAAAACATCTCCATGAATTCAAGTCAAGGGGTTTGTAATTGATAGAAAAAAAGGCATTTTGGGGGTGAACTATCCCTTTAAGTGGTTTATAAAGGTGTAGAACAGTGTAGTGTAGTAACTAGCTGACCCTCTGTGTTTTAAAGTGGTTTATAAAGGTGTAGAACAGTGTAGTGTAGTAACTAGCTGACCCTCTGTGTTTTAAAGTGGTTTATAAAGTGTGTAGAACAGTGTAGTGTAGTAACTAGCTGACCCTCTGTGTTTTAAAGTGGTTTATAAAGGTGTAGAACAGTGTAGTGTAGTAACTAGCTGACCCTCTGTGTTTTAAAGTGGTTTATAAAGGTGTAGAACAGTGTAGTGTAGTAACTAGCTGACCCTCTGTGTTTTAAAGTGGTTTATAAAGGTGTAGAACAGTGTAGTGTAGTAACTAGCTGACCCTCTGTGTTTTTAAAGTGGTTTATAAAGGTGTAGAACAGTGTAGTGTAGTAACTAGCTGACCCTCTGTGTTTTAAAGTGGTTTATAAAGGTGTAGAACAGTGTAGTGTAGTAACTACTGACCCTCTGTGTTTTAAAGTGGTTTATAAAGGTGTAGAACAGTGTAGTGTAGTAACTAGCTGACCCTCTGTGTTTTTAAAGTGGTTTATAAAGGTGTAGAACAGTGTAGTGTAGTAACTAGCTGAC
>NC_137619.1:2841948-2887244 GCF_963280865.1 Gymnoscopelus braueri | reverse complement strand
GGTTCAGTTCAGACACATTGAGAGCTTGTAGATATGCTTTTTTTTTTTTAAGATTAGAGCATTTGAAGTAGTCAAACTACTAATATGTTTAGAAGCATTTTCCATAAAACCCTAATGGTCTCGGATATTTCATAAAAGCGAAGGTTAAGGCCTCACAGCCTGTGATTTCTTATTACCTCCTTATTTCCAATATTACTAAAACGTCATTGTAGAGAAGGATATTGTGTTGCACAAGATATCGGTCCTATCAATAATATGTTGTTATTAGTTATCACTTAAGACACTGATGCGGGGCGAGCGCGTCACTTTATACCTCCAATGACTAGTGGTGTAAAGTAACTAAGTACATTTACTCAAGTACTGTACTTAAGTACGCTTTTGAGGAATTTTTGGGCGGTGAAACCGCCCCTATATGTGAGGTTTGGATATTTGTACACCAAATCCTGCGCTGTGATTGGCCAAAAATGTACCCCGCCTAACCCTGCACCGTGATTGGCCAATCACAGTCTATTCAGGACTGTGATTGGCCAGTGTCACATGACACATGTGCATAGCCCTATGTAAGAAACCATAACTTTAAAAAAAACATAAATTTGTTTTTTTTTTAAGTTATGGTTTCTTCCATCACTTTTTCACTTATTTTTTGTACATGATTGGTTGACTCCATTCAGTATTGTGATTAGCTAGCAAGACACCGCCCACTTCACACAGGGTGTGATTTTTACTTTACTTGAGTGTTTCCAATTTTCAATACTTTTTCTTCTGCTGCACTACTTCTCAGAGACAAATGTTGTTCTTTTACTCCACTACAATTATTTGAAAACTTTAGTTGATCGTTATTACAAAACATGCATTAACCACTTCAGCCCTATTTAAACTTTGGCTATTTGAAAATAGCCGATATACAAGCTCTGCTGTGTGCTTGTAGATCTGCTATTTTCAAAAGATTTGTTATACATTTTAGACATACAGTATGATAACTTGTGAAACCGGACTTTTACTTGTAACAGAGTATTTTCGACATTGCAGTATTGATACTTTTACTTAAGTAAAGAAATGTTGTACTTTTTCCACCACTGCCGATGACTGTGGTAGAACAAAGAAGAGTCTCACTATGTTGAGACCCAGAGGTCTAGAGAGCACTCTGATACGTATACGGTGGAAGGATGAGGTATAGCCCTGTGTTTCTTCTGATATATAGATGTGAGGGTGTAAGGCTCAATCTTAGTACCTGAGATGGCGGTTTATGACTATATCTGCCTCTATGACGTTATGACGTTATAGGAGTTCTAGTCAGGGTTGCCAGATCTGCTTATTATAATCTGCCCGCAAGATTTTATTTGAAAATAGCCGATCTACAAGCTCACAACGCGTCGCATCGCGACGCGTTGTGAGCTTGTAGATCTGCTATTTTCAAATAGCTGATGTATATGTTAAAGCGCTCATGTGGCCCGTAGTCGCTTCTTTTGGGCTGGTTTTCCTAGACCTGGTTGCTTGTTTCTCTCGCAGAATCTGGCAACACTGGTTATAGTCCACTCAATGGAGTTATTGGCCTGTGACTCTGTGGAGGATATATGTAGCTATGTGGAGCTATTCCTCCTGAACCTCTTGGGAATATACGTGTCTATTCTTCCGTGGTCTATTCTGATAATATCTTTCTATTCTGGTAGCAGAGCGGTGTCTCTAGGAAAAGGCTGACTTATAACTAGAGATGTGACATCCTGCTGTGACGTCACGTTGGCATGGTGCCAAAATCAGGTGCTTTCATGCTGAGCGTCGGATCCTTCTGTTACAAATCATCATTTTACATATTGGGTTAATTGTTTAGGAAACACCGCTATAGTGTCAGGCTGCTTCACAAATCACACATTATAGGACTTGGCTTGGCCATACAGAATGTTATCAGTCGTGATAATGTATTTTGCTTTAATTCATGCACTCAGAGTTGAATTAAACTCTAGTGTTAAATTAGTGTTGATTGTGGTCGCGGAGATAAAACATGTATGAGAAACCTGTATGAGTGAGTGTGTGTACTCTGTATCATCGCTGTCGGGCACAAACCTAGGATCTCCATTTTGATTGATTGAAAATGTTATTAGGCAAAAAGAATGTAAAACGTCACAATTACATTAATAATACTTTTGTCTAAAAGGTCCGTCCAAAACAACGAGGCGCTTGTAGATCTGATATTCTTGGCTAAAGTTCTCCTCAGAAAAGGGATGCTAGGGTTCAAGTGGTTAATGTAAAAAATAAAAATCATATCACACAAAGATTTGGCGGACCCCCTGTAGTAACTCTGAGGACCCCCTAGGGGTCCCGGACCCCCTGTTGAAGACCCCTGCTATACAGTATATTGGAAAAGCTTTGAAAGGGAAAGTGGTTTTTCTGTCTGGGTTTTATAAATGTATTTAGTTATTTTTCTCTTTTTTTTTTTTACATATCCTAAAAAGTGACCGATTTTATATGGTCTCTGTCGGGTGGAAACCTCATATGTCCAAAACTGTTACTTTTCAGGATTCAAATAAAAAAATAGCGAAAGTAGCAGATCTACAAGCTCAAAATGCGCTTTGTGTCGAGTTTCAAGCTTGTGTAAAAACACAAAAAGTTAAAATATGGAGTAAACACATTAAGACCAAGAGAAGCATCTGTGTCATTTTTAGATTTGAGCTAAAAAGCTTTATTTTACACTTTGGCTATTCAAAAATAGCAGATCTACAAGCTCATAGCGCGGCACCGAGTGCCGCGCCATGAGCTTGTAGATCTGCTATTTTTGAAAAATCTTGAAAATATGTGCAAATCTTTGAATATATATATTATTTTAAAGCGAACATTAACTCAAATCTTTGCTTCTAGGGGTCCCTGGAACAACATATTTTGAGATGGGGGTCCGCGGCCAAATACATATAATTTTGGGGGTCCTTGACATGAAAACGTTTGAAAACCACTGATATAGAAACATACGTTTTGCATTGAAGACGTGCGTGCGTGCGAGGCGTTGTGAGCTTATAGATCTGCTATTTTTTGGCTTAAGTTTTCCTCTGAAAAAGGGATGCAAGTGGTTAAGATTAAAAAAAAAAAAACATTTCTCACAAAGATTTGGCGGACCCCCTGTAGTAACTCTGAGGACCCCCTAGGGGTCCCGGACCCCCTGCTGAAGACCCTTGTTTTAGGGATCCGCCCGGAGTCGTCCAAAAAACTAACAAAAGAAACAATAGCAAGTCATTTTAGGTAAACATAAATAATTAGAACCGAGATGGGCTTCTAGACATTTCTCTCAGACGGATATTAAGCACTATTGTCAGATAGTAATCATTGCTATAGAGTGTTTGTTCAGTAACAGGAGTCTCCCCGTCTCTCCAGCTCTTTAAAAAAAAAAGAAAGTACATTTTCAGCTGGGTGACAAAATTTCAGCCAATCAGGAGAGAGTACCCATTTATCAGCTTCATTTATTATAGTGTTCCAGTTCCAATGTTGTCTGTGTGTCATCACTTCCAATTTCACTTGTTTGATCTGTTTCCTGACTGGGATCTCTATCCTGATTGGATAAAATTGGCATCCCGACCTGAAAATGCATTTTGCAGTTTAATAAAGTGCTAGAGAGACGTGGAGACTCCTGTTACTGAACAAACACTATGTAGCAATGAGTACTATCAGAATAATTTTAACCAAAGTAAATCATTTACCCTCTTTTAACACTTGCCAGGGGTTTTCTAAAACAGTTTGCTGCCTCTGCCAGCATTTTTAACGATTTCATACCTTTTCAAGTAGTCACAGAATAGTTATCTCCAGTATGATTGATCCCCTGATAGTTGCTAATCACTGAAGGTTTTCAGGTGTGGTTTAAAAAATGTCAAGAGGTCATCGCGACCTCGTTGACATTTGTTGTTCGATGTTTGAAAATTAGAATTTCACTCAAAAATACATGGTAAAACATAGGAAAAATGTGAAGTTTTTCTCCGTTTATTTTTTTAACATTGAAGTGAATAGAGCAGCAAATCTTTGGATCACATTATCTCCTGGTTCTTTGTGAAGAACGGAAAAACCCCAAAAATAAAGAATACTTTTAAATTAAATTTAAATTAAAAGTTTAACCAAATAAAATCATTTACCCTCTTTTAACTCTATAACTGCCAAAGACGTTTATAAACGTCTTTGAGAAATTAGCTGTTGCCTGCCAAAGACGTTTAAAAACGTCCTGAAAAAAATAATAATAATAATCTAAAAAAATTCTCTAATTATTTAATATTGACACCTTTTCGATATTCCAAACGAATAAGGAGATAACAATTTCCAAAGATTTGCTGCTCCATCCACTTCAATGTTAAAATTGAAACGGACAAACAATTCACAATGTTTTTTGGTTTGAAACTACTGGTTTTGAGCTATTTTCAAACATCAAACAACACATGACAACAAGGTCAAATTGACCTCGTTGACATTTGTGAAACCACACCTGAATCTCATCTGTGATTAGAAATTTTCTGGGGATCAATCATACTTGAGAAAAATATTTTGTGGCTATGCGAAAAGGTACCAAAATCGGTCAAAACCCTGGCAGAGGCTACAGACTGTTCTGAAAAAACTCTGGCAGGGTAAGAGTTAATAGTGGGTGGATGGATGTGGAAGAGAACATGCAGATATAGTGGCTGTGTTGTTGTTGTTGTGTCTCTAGCTCTGCGTCGCGGAGGAGGGAGGGAGGGGATGTCAGGGGTCACCGTAGAACAGTGGTGTAAAGTAACTAAGTACATGTACTCAAGTACTGTACTTAAGTACAAATTTGAGGAATCTTTACTTTACTGGAGTATATTCAGTTTTCAGTACTTTTACTTCTACTCCACTACATCTCAGAGACAAATGTTGTACTTTTAATCTGCTACAATCATTTGAAAACTTTAGTTACTTTGCAGATATACATTATTATATTATAAAACATACATTAACCACTTCAGCCCTATTTTATACCTAGGCTATTTGAAAATAGCAGATCTACAAGCTCACAACGCGTCACGAGCTTGTAGACTATTTTCAAACATCATAGTACTTTTACTTTTGGTACTTTAAATATATTTTGATGCCAATACTTTTGTACTTTTACTCAAGTACCGTAATTTTCGCACTATAAGCCGCACCTGAATATAAGCCGCAGCAGCTAAATTTAATGATTTGTACATATATAAGCCGCACTGGACTATAAGCCGCAGGTGTAAAATCCATAGATTTAGGAGGTCCCCTAGTGGCCGTTAGCTGTAAAAATCCATAGATAAGCCGCACCGTTATATAAGCCGCAGGGTCGAAAAATGGGAAAAAAGTCGCGGCTTAAAGTCCGAAATTTACGGTACATTTTGAATATTGGACTTGGATACTTGTAACAGAGTATTTTTGAAGGAGGGGTCTGTACTTAAGTACGGATTCTGAGGATCTATACTAATACTTGAGTATTAGATTTGTTTGATACATTTTATTACTAATACTCGAGTACGTTTCCAAGACACATATTTTGTATCTCTGGCTTCACCCTCCGCTCGCCAGCGGCAGCAGAGCTTCTCTCGCTCGGTGTTCAAACTGTTGTTGTTAAGAAGGGACGATCGGCACAATCAATTCTTACATTTTTCTCTATTGTATCAAAAAAGTGCATGCAGTGCAGGTGGTTTCAGAGAGTTACTTCTTTGAAACAAGGTCCTATAAATTCATTGTGAAAACATTGAGAAATATTCTTCTACTTTTACTTTTACTTGTACTTTAAGTATTTTTAAAAGCATGTTCTTTTGAATACTTAAGTCTATTTAAAAGCAATTACTATTTTACTTGAGTAACATTTTGACTGAGCTACTTTTACTAGTAGTGGACTAAATTTGACCAGGAATATGATTGATTGATTGATTGATTGATTGGTTGATTTATCGAAGTACCTTATTTTAGAAGACATGGAAAAGGTACATGGAAGTACAGTTAACAATACAAGGTCCTCTAAACTGGATCGCCCATAAAAGCACAACGGCTTATTTCAAACGAGATCCCCAAAAGAGTATCTGTACTCTTACTCAAGTACTGGGGGTTGAGTACTTGGTCCACTAACTGCCAATGGGTGCATCGTGAACCCGCTGGTGGTGCTGCTGCTGCCAGAAAGAGCTACAACACGGGCCAACCAGGCTGTTGTTGCAATCTCACTAAAAACCCTGGGAGTCCTTCCTTAGGGCTAAGGACTCCATTAATGGTGGGTTGTAAGTCTTTCTGAGCTTTAAATTATTGACGAGGGCGAGAGAGAGAGAGAGAGAGAGAGAGAGACATTGTGCAGAATAAGAGAGAGAGAGAGAGAGACATTGTGCAGAATAAGAGAGAGAGAGAGAGAGAGAGACATTGTGCAGAATAAGCTGCAGTGATGCTGCATCACTCTGCTTTATTGTGTTCTCTCTCACTCCATCCTGAGTGCTTCTCAAACCGCATCATGTCAAGGACCCCCACATTGATATATATTTGGCCACTGCCCACCGCCCCCCCCCCCCCCCCCATCTGAAAATGTTTGTGCCAGGGACCCGTCAAAAAATGAAATTTATGAAATAATATGAAATTATTACAAATATTTTTCAAATGTTTTCAAAAATATGGGAAAAAAAATCAAAAATATGAGATTTTTTTTCGTGCCTATGGACCCCCAAATTGATATATATTTGGTCGCGGACCCCCACCTGAAGCTGGGACCCCCAGAAGAGAAGATTTGTGTTTAAAAATGCAAAAAATATTCAAAATCTTCTAAACATTTTTCAAGATAAAAAAATGCAGATGTACAAGCTCAAAGCGCGGCATTGTGACCCCTGGGGTCCCTGGACCCCACTTTTAGAACCAATGGCTTTAGAACTGTTATTTGAATCAATCTGTATGGTAGAGTTATGTTAATAGAATTTAACTAGCACATCTGCAGTGGTTGGAGGTGCTCTCCCACTTTAAGATCCTGGTGTCGGGTATAGGACAAGCAGTGGTTGAAAAGTATAGCCCTGCCAGAAGCTCATAAGGCCAAACATCTCCACTTGTCCAAGCAAAGGAGGAGGGGTCCCTCTTGACTGAGTGATAAATGTTTGGTCTCCCCCCGTATGGGAGACCCGGGTTCACAGTGCAGTTTGCAATTATTACCTCTCTTCTGTCACGAGAGGACATAAAACGTACGGATTGCTGCTTTAAGTTCACACGCACGTGTGTTTATTGCGCATACATTGAAGCATAATATGCATCACTGCTTGTGTAATAAATACACGCACGCACGCACGCACGCACGCACGCACGCACGCACGCACGCACGCACGCACGCACGCACGCACGCACGCACGCACACACACACACACACACACACACACACTGTTTACATATTTTGAATGTGTTTTTATGTGTATGTTGTTGTCAGGGTTTATAACCCCCCCCCATAACAGAATGTCCATTGACAGTCATATAAACATGTAAACAGTAACCACAGGGACCAGCCTGTGTCCCCATCAGAGGCGTACCCACTGTAGAGGCAGGACAGGCGGTCGGTCGCCTGCCCAACTAAGATCTCTTCTACCCCCTAGAAAACCCAACCTAAAATCTCACTGTGTACATGTACAGTTTCTGTATATTATATAATAAGCATGTGAACCCCAGTATCCATATTCTGGGATAACATTAGCCAAAAAATTGCAGATATACAAGCTCACAATGGGCTGCGAGCTTGTACGGCTTTCAAGGGACGCTTGGCAACCCCCATAAGAAGGAACTCAATATTCATAACCGCTCAGTGGGACAAAGTCAGCATGCTGCCCCCCCCTCCCCCCCCCCCCCCCCACTGCTAGTCTTTGCTTTGAAGAACCTCCATGGTAATAAATCACTTAGCAAAGGTGTGTCTGTTGAGCCTCACTGACGCAAGCACGCACGCACGCACGCACGCACGCACGCACGCACGCACGCACGCACGCACGCACGCACGCACGCACACACGCACATGCACACATGCACACGCACACACACACTTTTACTATAGTATTTCTATATTGCAGTATTGAGACTTTTACTTAAGTAAAAAATGTGAGTACTTTTTCCACCACTGACGCACATGCACATGCACACGCACATGCACACGCACACGCACACGCACACGCACATGCACACGCGCCACACATTCCCAATAGGAGAGAAAGTGCTTCTTTACGACCTATCTACAATAACACACACACACACACACACACACACACACACACACACACACACACACACACACACACACACACACACACAGTCAGCTGTTATGTTATGAACACACATAAATGTCAATATATTCCGTTAACGGCTACAGCGGAGATGATCACTGTAGGAACTTTGTGGGAGAAGTGATGCATGCTGGGAAAACCTGCGTTCCCTCTGCGTCGTCAGCAGGTTTTCTACATGATGCCACAGTGTACTGTAACACTTTACCTGTAAAATATAACACCATCCTAACCCTGGGGAGGCAGTTTGAGCCACGTTGTACATTGTGTGTGTGTGTGTGTGTGTGTGTGTGTGTGTGTGTGTGTGTGTGTGTGTGTGTGTGTGTGTGTGTGTGTGTGTGTGTGTGTGTGTGTGTGTGTGTGTGTGTGTGTGTGTGTGTGTGTGTGTGTGTGTGTGTGTGTGTGCGCGCGCGCGTGCGTCTGCGCTTGTGTGCATGTTTGCGTGCGCAGTATTTGTATTACTGTACCCAATTCTACCATACTTGTACAAGTATGGTAGAATTTGAGAAACACATTGAGGACGTTCCTGGTCCTGAAATGTTTTTTATTTTTTTATTTTTTTGCTTACAATTATAGGAAAATATTTCGTCTGGGTTAGGACTGAGCATTTAGGGGTTGGGGTTGGCGTTATGCCAAGTTTATACTTAAAGGTACGGTAAGTGATATTGTTTTCTTGTTAAAATGTTAAAGCTCTATATTCTGATAGTAATCATTGCTATATAGTGTTTGTTCAGTAACAGGAGTCTCCATGTCTCTCCAGCTCTTTAATAAACGGTGAATACATTTTCAGGTGGGTGACAACATTTCAGCCAATCAGGAGAGAGTACCCATTTTACTTATTTTAACCAAAAGAAAATCACTCACTACCTTTCATTGTGTGCCAGTGTGGCATACTGTTGACAATGTTAAAATGCCATAAACGATGACCTCACAAGTATTAATAGTAATAAAAAAAAACCTGTGTGTGTGCGAGCGTGCATGTGCGTGGTTGGAGAGTGTGAAAGTGTGTGTGGGTGTGAAAGTGTATCCATGGGGGTGTGAAGCGTTGTCCAGTATCACCTTGGATGGGGGTAGGGAGAGAGGGAGGGAGAGAGAGAGAGAGAGAGAGCGATAGCATGACAAAAAAAAAGCGAGATAGAAAAATGGTGACGGTTGAAGAAAGGACAGTGTGGTCGAATGTCCATTATTATGCTCATGTACAAAGTGTCCCTTTATAATTTCCATTGCAACCTTATATTGTCATATAATATGCATTGAGAAGCAAGGGAGGGAGCGAATTCTGTCATGTTTTATTAATTTATTTTAAAACTTTTTTTTTAATCTGTTGGATTTCATTGTTGTGCTTTTGCTCTTTTATTTTCTCTCTTAATTGTTTTGAAAATGTATACTGCGATTCTCTCTCTCTCTCTCTCTCTCTCTCTGTGTGTGTGTGTATATATATATATATATATATATATATATATATATATATATATATATATATATATATATATATATATATATAGCAACATATGTTTTTGAGAAAAAACAGATATAAAAAATAGCAGATATACTCACAGTGCCACACTGCAAGCTTGTACATACACTGTATGCTATTTTTGAACATTTTAGAAAAATCTCAATTTGGGGGACAAAGTTTGAGAACTACTGATTTGTAGAATTGGCCTCAGGTGTTAATGGGTTAACCTAAAACACAGTTGACAGGGAGAGAGCCAGTGTTGATTTCGTCGACTAAAACTATGACAAAAAATGTTCGTCGACCTACCTTTTTTCACTCACGAAAAACTAAATAAAAACTAAGCTATGACGACTAAAACTAAGACTAATTATATTGACAATTTCATCAACAAAAAAAAACCAGACTAAAAAAACTAGACTCGCGATCCAGTAAAGTAAAATAAAGTCATTTTATGTTTGGTTGCACTCGGTTGTTGCGCTCTGAAAATGGCAGATCTACAAGCTCACAATCGTGTTGTGAGCTTGTAGATCTGCTATTTTCAGCATGCAACCAAGTGTAAAATCAGCCATTATGACGCCATCAAGGCACCGCCAACATACATTTTAGTCGACTAAATCAACAAATCAAAAATTTGCTGTCAAAATCAGATTTAATGAGCGGTTTGGTGCAGTCAGTCAGTCAGTGGGTTGGTCCACAGGGACAGACACACTCTTTCTGGGTCATTTCACCCACCCACCATAACCCACAATGCACCACAGTGCACTGCTGCTGTGTAATAACTGTGAATGCGGGTTTCCCTCTATGTACTGTGTGCTGTACCCTTCAAGTGTTGATTTTGACAGCAAATTTTGATTTAGTTTTAGTCATAGTCTTTTGAATGAAATTCTATTTAGTTTTAGTCATATTTTAGTCATCTGAAATGTCTTAGTTTTTGTCTAGTTTTAGTCGACTAAACATCATAAGATTATAGTCGACTAAATCTACAGTTGATTTAGTCGACTAAAATGTATGTTGGTGGTGCCTTGATGGCGTCGTAAAGGCTGATTTTACACTTGGTTGCATGCTGAAAATAGCAGATCTACAAGCTCACAACGCGTTGCAGCGCGACGCGTTGTGAGCTTGTAGATCTGCTATTTTCAGAGGGCAACACCCAAGCGCAACCAAACATAAAATGACTTGTCTTTTAGTTCTACTGGATCTCTTCTCCACTAGATCTCTCACTAATATTTTAGTCTAGTTTTTATTTGTTGACGAAATTGTCACTATATTTAGTCTTAGTTTTAGTCATCATAGCTTAGTTTTTATTTCGGTTTTATTTAGTTTTCGTCAGTGAAAAATGGTAGTCGACCAACGTTTTTCGTCATAGTTTTAGTCGACGAAATCAACACTGTACAATTCTGAGAGTTATTATAACTCTGAGAGTGAACAAATAGGGATCCATTTGGTTACATTTGTTCACTCTCGGAGTTACAAATGCATGCATTAAAGGTAGGGTATGTGATTATCTTTGGTTAAAATAAGGGTTAAATGCTGTAATTACGGGGCCAGGCTGCCAGCATGGCTCCGTTTTGATATTGGCATTATTCTTCCGATTCTTCATCTTCTGCCACTTTTCGCAGTTCTGGCTGAACCGTGCATACGCTTTTTACGAAACTCGGCCATATGATAGATGGTCATGAAAAACTATCAAGAAATAAATCTCACAATCTTTCGTCAAAAGGTGGCGCTATAGCACTCAATTGAAAATGCCAACTTTGAACAGGTACAACTCATGCCCTTTTGGACCTACAGCCATGAAACTTCGATACACCCATGCGTCTACTCATGATGAACAACTTTCACACTGACTTTTGACCTCTGACCTTTAGATCTCCCACCATTTTGAATTATATGAAAAACAGTTAAAACAGTTAAATCTCCTCCTGGGATTTTTGAGTAATCTGCACGAAACGTTTTACACATGAACTTTGGACCTATGTCGACCAAACGGTGGGTGCAGATTTTTTCTAAGTGAAAAAATGAAGCTTTAATGAGCCAATGAATATTGCAGTTTTATGACAATTATTCATCTGCCCCTAACACATGCATGCAGACTCACATTTATTTGAAACTTTGCGGTAATGTAGAGGGTCATTCCAAATATCACTGAAACCAATCTTACTCCAATTGGTCAAAGGGGGGCGCTATAGCGATTTTTTGAAAATGCAAACTTTAAACAGGCAAAAGTCATGCCTCGTTTGGCCGACAGCCATTAAACCTGCTTACACATGTGCCTTGACTCATGAGGAACACATCTATCACGTTGACCAGTAAGCTCCGCCCTTAGATTGTCCGCAATTTTGAGCAGTTTGAAAAACACTTAAACCCAGGATTTTTCAGCTATTTGCGTGAAACTGTATCATCTGTGTGACCTCTTTTTTCACAGTGTCTGTCTGTTGGTCCAATGGCTTCTCGCTTGAGCTCGTGCCTTAAAACCTCAAGGTCGACAGTTCAAGCCTCACTTGATGTAGACTTCATTTAAGTTGCATTGCACACAACATGATTGTGTCAATTAATGCATTTGCAATTGGTAAAGATAACCTGAAATGCTTATTTGAGAGGGTATGTTTTTGCAATGTATGACATACTTCATTCTGAGAATAGCCGATCTACAATCTAAAAACTTTTTAGATAGCAACGTGTTTCTGAGCTTGTAGATCGGCTGCTTTCACTGGTTCACTTTTATCTTCAACAGACAACCTCAGCCTGGACAAAGCTATAGCACTATAGGTAGTGTTGCAGCCTGTCAATCCGAAGGTTGAGGGTTCGATTCCTGTTAATGGCAATAGGTTGAGATGTCCAATCAATCCATTCTGCTTCCATCTCTCTCTCTCTTCAATCTATTATGTTTCCATGTCTCTCTCTCTTCAATCTATTCCGTTTCTATGTCTCTCTATCTCTCTTCAATCTATTCCGTTTCCATGGCTCTCTCTCTCTCTCTCTCTCTCTCTCTCTTCAATCTATTCCGTTTCCATGTCTCTCTCTCTCTTTCTCTTCAATCTATTCCGTTTCCATGTCTGTCTCTCTCTCTTTCTCTTCAATCTATTCCGTCTCTCTCTCTCTCTATTCACTGGCCCCGTATTATTGCTGCTTGCGGCTATATTGTTATATTGTGATAGTACACATTGCTATAGAGTGTTTGTTCAGTAACAGGAGTCTCCATGTCTCTCCAGCTCTTTATTAAACAGAAAATGCATTTTCAGGTCAAGATTTTATCCAATCAGGATAGAGATCTAAGTAACGCTGGCGCTGTTTAGAGCTGTAGACTCCACGACGAGCACCCGGATGTAAACAATGGATGCGTGTACGTCGATGGATGGTCCCGGCTAACGCCTGGAACAATAACACTCACGCCATTGCGGAGTGATCGCGCACCGACAATGGCTCGTTTTACCCCACTGTAAAAAGTTAACACGAGATTTCCCGTGTTCGGCACTCAACCGCTACTCTTTGAAAACACGCGAAATCCCGGTTTTGGCACCCAATGTGTTAAAGGTTAGTAACAATTTGGGAACGTCAAAGGCAATTATAGCAGCTTTGACGCTTTCCCCTCCGTCTGAAACCAAGATATGGTCTCTGTCGGGTGGAAACCTCATATGTCCAAAACTGTTACTTTTCAGGATTCAAATTCAAAAGCATCGAAAGTAGAAGATCTACAAGCGCCTTGCGCCGCGTTTCGAGCTTTTAGATCTGCTACTTTTGATCCTATTGTGTGACGCTGTAGTGTGATCAAGTAGAGCGTTAATTTACGGAAAAGAAACACAAGTTAAAACATGGAGAGAGCCGTGTTGATTTTGACAGCAAATGTAGTCTTTTGAATAACATTTCATTTAGTTTTAGTCATATTTTAGTCATCTGAAATGTCTTAGTTTTTGTCTAGTTTTAGTCGACTAAATATCATAAGATTATAGTCGACTAAATCTACAGTTGATTTAGTCGACTAAAATGTATTTTGGTGGTGCCTTGATGGTGTCATAATGGCAGATTTTACACTTGGTTGCATGCTGAAAATAGCCGATCTGAAAACACGCTGAAAATAGCCGATAGCCGAAGCTCACAACGCGTTGCAGCGCGACGCGTTGTGAGCTTGTAGATCTGCTATTTTCAGAGAGAAACTCCCGAGCACAACCAAACATAAAATGACTTGTCTTTCAGTTCTACTGGATCTCTTCTCCACTAGATCCCTCACTGACATTTTTGTCTAGTTTTTATTTGTTGACGAAGTTGTCAATATATTTAGTAATAGTCTTAATAATCATAGCTTAGTTTATATTTAGTTTTCGTCAGTGAAAAAAGGTAGTCGACGAATATTTTTGTCATAGTTCTAGTCGACGAAATCAACACTTGATAGGAGGTTTCTGCCCTGACAGTGAAGATGTGCTTCACTCTGCACTCTCAGAAGCTAAAGGTTAACAAAGTGTCCATAAAGTGAATAACATGTCATTATGTGTAATCAACACCTGACTGAAATGTCACAGCGTAGCAACAAGCTGTGTGCCCCCTCACAGGCAGTGGTGTGAAGTAACTAAGTACATTTACTCAAGTACTGTACTTAAGTACAGTTTTTGAGTTACTTTTACTTTATGGAGTATTTCCAATTTTCTGTACTTTTCAGTACTTCAATAGGCTACTCAGTACTTTTTCTCTTACATCTCAGAGGTAAAAATTGTACTTTTACTCCACTACAATTATTTGAAAACTTTAGTTACTAGTTACTTAGTGTAGATTTTGATTATTATTACTAAACACACTAACCACTTAAGCCCTATATATACATTTCGGCCATTTGAAAATAGCCGATCGATGCGACACATTGTGAGCTTGTAGATCTGCTGAAAAAAATTGAAAACTTGTAAATGGGACATTCTGCCTAATGAGTACATTCTACTTTTGGTACTTTAAGTACATTTTGATGCCAACACTTTTGTACTTTCACTCAAGTGCATTTTGAATTCCGGACTTTTACCTGTAACAGAGTATTTCGACATTGCAGTATTGATACTTTTACTTAAATAAGAAATGTGAGTACTTTTTCCACCTCTGGTCTTCTACCCACTCAGCTTGTATAGCCACTCTACAACATAACATGTTTGTCTATCATGTATCAAGTATGGTTTTTATGGTTCTCCCACACAACTATCCTTCTCCGTTCTCTACACTGGCTCCCCGTAGCGGCTCACATCCACTTTAAAACCCTGGTGCTAGCCTATAGGGCAGTGAAAGGAACAGCTCCTTCTTACCTCCAGGCTATGGTCGAGGCTTACACCCCTGCCCGACCACTTCGGTCAGCCACCTCGGGGGCGACTGATTGCCTCGTCGCTCAAGGGTCCTTCTGGCCGATCTACACGGTCACAACTTTTTTCTGTTCTGGCCCCACAGTGTACGAACGCTTGTTTTATTGTTGTATTGTTTTATTGGATCTTGTTTAGTCGATACACTTATTTGTTTTAGCTCTTGCTCATTTGATTTTGCTATTTTGTCTCATCTGTTTAAGAAAGTAGGTGGCTGATATATTGCACTTTTACCTTAGCGCTAGGTATACTCTTGGTTGCTTGTTTTAGCAGAAAATGCACGTAAGACTTCTGGTGATTAGTAGTTTCCTTGCCTACCTATGTTGAATGCACTTATTGTAAGTCGCTTTGGATAAACGTGTCTGCTAAATGACTCTAATGTAATGGTTATTATGGTGATGGTTATGGTGATAATATGGTTATGGCTGTGTTGTTATTAGGTGGAGGTGGGGAGAAGGATCGGACCGGGATGAGCCATGAGACCTTCCTACTGATGGCTAACTCTCAGAGTGACATGGAGGACTGGGTCAGGACCATACGCAGAGCCATATGGGCTCCACTGGGAGGAGGTAACAAAAACATTATCTGAATTATTACACATTTTACAAACATTTTAGATATTTTTCAAAATATTTTTAAAAATAGCAGAAGTACAAGCTCGTACGAGACCGGGAACGCATCTGTGTAACCACTTTAACCATTATTTTATACTTTGGCTATTAAAAAATAGCAGATCTACAAGCTCAGTGCCGCGCTATGAGCTTGTAGATCTGCTATTTCTTTTTAAAGTTGTGAAAATTTGTGCAAATCTTTGAATATATATATTTCTAAAGCCAACATTTTTACTCTAATCTTTGCTTCTGGGGGTCCCTGGACCTAAATATTTTGAGGGTGCGTGGCCAAATACAAAAATTTATTGGGGGTCCTTGACGTGAAAAAGGTTTGAGAAACCACTGATATTATACTGTTAGGATTTAGAAGACATTTGTAGAATCCCCCAGAAGCAAAGATTTGAGTTAAAAAAAATTGCTTTAAAAATATATATATATTCAAAGATGAATAGCCAACAAGTGGTTAAAATGATTGCAGTGCTGCATTAACACATTTTGCTGGGGACCCCCCTGGAACCCCCTTTAAGGACCCCTGGGGGGCCCCCAGACCCCCAGACCCCCAGACCCCCAGACCCCCAGACCCCCACTTTGAGAACCAATGCCCTTAGCTTCTCTATTCTGGAAGCGAACATTCTGCGATCTACAAGCTTGTGCTGTTAGATCGGCTGTTTTCGCCGAAGATATATTTAGCAAAAACTGGAGGGTTCCCTGGTATAGAGCCCTGGGGTACTCCGCTCAACTAAGTATAGGGTTTAATTGGTTATAGGTCTGATTCATTCTTTGCCGTACCGTACGTGTCACATGCCGAAACGAGCAGATCTACAAGCTCTGTCAGATCTGCTGTTTTCCCACCTTGCTGACCACTGTCATAATATATAACAAAGTATACATATATCATTGGTTCTCAAAGTGGGGTCCGGGGACCCCCAGGGGTACTTGAGGGGGTTCCAGGGGGTCCCCAGCTAAATGATGGATAGGAACCAAATGGACCCTTATGGGTCTGTAACTCTGAGAGTGTACAAATGGAACCAAATGGACCCTTATGGGTCTGTAACTCTGAGAGTGTACAAATGGAACCAAATGGACCCTAACGGGTCCATTTGGTTCCATTTCTACACTCTCAGAGATAAATTAACATTGATTTTACAATATAAATTGGAAAATGTCTTTGCTAAATAGTTACTGTATCGATTTTAAATCATTGAATCGTATCGTCATGAATGAACCAATATCATCCATGTGTCGTATCGTTAACCAGTTATCGTGATGTGTATCGTATCGCTGTTAAAATGTATCGTTACGCCCCTAATGCACACGCATACACAAATATTCACACACACACACACACACACACACACACACACACACACACACACACACACACACACACACACACACACACACACACACACACACACTGGTGGGGATTACTCAATTTATAGATGCAGGACAGTATTGAGCTCTAAAAGCCGGGCCATCCACTTATTTTGAAGCAGCATCTTTAACCCTTTCCTTCCATTAAGGAGTGGGAGGCTTTAAAGGAGGATATTTTGTTCTTTTTTTTCTTTTTACCTGGGCCCTATTTTTAGATCATTTGGACCAAAAAAACGGCGGCTGGGTGGAAAGATTATATTCTGAATGGAACTATGCCGGGGGCTTTCTGCTGCCTTTTTATTATTTATTTTTGTTTTTTTAACCCCCGGGAGACCATGCACTGGAATAATGTTTTCAGACAGATATAAGAATATAAGCCGAAGGCAAACAAAACAGAACTAAACAAAACAAAACATAAAAACCTGCTGTTACTAGTTACATTGTAGATTTTGATTATTAACATAAATTAACCACTTCAGCCCTTATATAAATTTCAGCCGTTTGAAAATAGCAGTCGTCGCATTGTGAGCTTGAAGATCTGCTATTTTCAAAAGATCTGTATTCGTTTGTAAACTTGTGAAAGGGGACATTCTGCATAATGAGTACTTTCTACTTTTGCAGCGGTACATTTTGATACCATTATTTTTTTTACTTTTACATAAGTAAATTTAGAATCATCTCCGTACTTTTACTTCTAACAGAGTATTTCTATATTGCAGTATTGATACTTTTGAGTACTATTTCATTCACTCCATCATTTTGGTTGTGTTCCCAATGATCTAAAAATAGGGTTTAAAAAAACATCCCCTTTAACAGTATCTTCTAGAGAAAAGGGGGAGGGGCTTTAAGATTTGGTGGTGTAAGAAAGCTGGGACATAGTTGTCGGGCAGAAACCTCTTATCTCCATATTCTAACTTTTTGTGTTTTTTCGTAAATTAACGCCTTGCTTGATCACACTACAGCGTCACACTAAAGCAGGGGTCTTCAACGTTTTCAGGCCAAGGACCCCCTAGCTGAGAGAGAGATGAAGCAGGGACCCCCACTATATTGTATAAAATTGTGTTTCAGATTAAACTTTTTTCGTTTACTTGGTCTGCTCTTTTTTCCCTCTACACCTATACCTCTTTGCCAAAAATGGCCGATCTACAAGCTCACAACGCCTCGCAGCGCGAGGCGTTGTGAGCTTGTAGATCGGCTATTTTTGGCTAAAGTTCTGCTCAGAAAAGGGATGCTAGGGTTCAAGTGGTTAATGTAAAAAAAACAATAATCATATCACACAAAGATTTGGCGGACACCCTGTAGTAACTCTGAGGACCCCCTAGGGGTCCCGGACCCCCTGTTGAAGACCCCTGCACTAAAGCATCAAAAGTAGTAGATCTACAAGCTCGCGGTTGGAGCTGGATGCTTTAGCATGTTTGATGCTTTTCAATATGAATCCTGAAAAGGTAACCGTTTTGGACATATGAGTTTTCCCCCCGACACAGAGCCGATATGACATGGAGATAAAAATAACCCTAAAGCTACGTTACAGCAGAAGGCTCTAGTGAACCATAGTGACTAAAGTCTATGAATAGACTGTTTGGCTTCCAAAGCTCTCACAGAGAGACTCATATATTTTAGTAACTTTCTGACTATTATAATATCTGTGCATTACAGAAAGTGGAGCATTACGTTTTTATCAGCACAAAACACACAGGATTCTTTGTCCTATAGCATGAATCTATCAGGATTATATGTCCTAATAGATGAGTACCCCCCCAGGGGTTAACCCATTCAATCCGGGAAGGCTTCTGTGTCATTTTAGATTTCTTTGGCTGTTCAAAAATAGCAGATCTGGAGGCACGGTGGCGCAGTCGGTAGCGCTGTCGCCTCACAGCTAGAAGGTCCTGGGTTCGATTCCCGCCGGGGGACGCTGTGGGCGCTGGGGGCGTGTCTTCTCCTCCGCGTCATCAGCGCCCATACCCTAGGTGGGGTTGGTGAAAGGGCCTACTCTGTGTGGAGTTTGCATGTTCTCCCCGTGTCTCCTAGGGTAGTTAATACCCTCACAAAAACATGCAGTAATCCTGGTCACTATACTGCCTCCCCCATGACAGCCGGGGCGCCTGATGGAGGGGAAGGGAACTGGTTGGAATAACGTGTTCCTTCCACGCGCTACGTCCAACCAGGGAAACTCCCCTCTGTCAGGTGACAAGAAGGTCAGTTGGCTCTCATGCATGAAGGAAGCATGAGCTCGGCCCTGGCCTCCCTACTGTGGGGGACTGGTGTAGTGCTGGTGTAGGGCTGGTGTAGCGCCCAGGATCACTTAGGAAATTGGCACCGGGTGAAAAAAATGGGTTACAAAAATCGCGGGATAAAAAATAAATAAATAAATAAATAAATAAAAAAATAGCAGATCTACAAGCTCATAGCGCGGCACCGAGTGCTGCGCTATGAGCTATTTTTATTTTTTTTATCATGAAAATCTTTGAATATATATATTTTGAAAGCGAACATTTTTAACTCAAATCCTTGCTTCTGGGGGGTCCCTGGAACGACATATTTTGAGATGGGGGTCCGCGGCCAAATACATATCTATAAATATGTTCTAAATCCTAACAGTATGTTGCTATATCAGTGGTGCTACATACTGTACAGAACGTGTAATAGAGTATTTCTACATTGTGGTATTGGCTGCTACTTTAACCTAAGTAAAAAAAGAAAACTGAGTACTTCTACCACTGCTGCTTAAATAACAATTGATTGAATATTTCTGTACTTAAAATTACATTTTTAAAATGTTATACATTTAGCAGACATGCTCTTATCCAGTATCAGAATAAGCATGAACTCAAACCAACAAGGTAAACAATCACATACTGTACATAGAAAGAGAGAGAGACATTTGACTATTTGTGATAGAAGTTAACTTTCTCGTGTGTGTGTGTGTGTGTGTGTGTGTGTGTGTGTGTGTGTGTGTGTGTGTGTGTGTGTGTGTGTGTGTGTGTGTGTGTGTGTGTGTGTGTGTGTGTGTGTGTGTGTGTGTGTGTGTGTGTGTGTGTGTGTGTGTGTGGGGGGCGTGTGCGTGCAGGGATCTTCGGGCAGCACCTGGAGGAGACCATGGTGTGTGAGGGGGGCCAGTGTGGCGCCCCCCAGAGGCCGGTCCCCGTGCTGGTGGAGCAGTGTGTGTGCTTCATACGTGAACAGGGCCTCCAGGAGGAGGGGCTCTTCAGGGCCCCGGGGCAGACCAATCACGTGCGAGAGCTGCAGGACGCGTTCGACCGCGGCGAGAAGCCAGTGTTCGACAGGTACGGCTCCATAGTAACTGTCCCAAGGGTTCATTTAACTAAAAAAAGGAACCAAATGAGAGTACAAATGGAACCAAATGGACCCTTATTGGTCGTTAACTCTGAGAGTGTACAAATGGAACCAAATGGACCCTTATTGGTCGTTAACTCTGGGAGTGTACAAATGGAACCAAATGGACCCTTATTGGTCTGTAACTCTGAGGCGTTATTATGGATACCACCGCAGTTCTAGGCAAAACCCACTGTGATTGGCCAGTAGTCGCTGTGATTGACAGTTCTCGTTTTTGCGTCAATGCCTAAACTTAACCTTAACCTCAGTAAAGCTATGCCTGTCAGGGTCAGGTAAGGCGGGCCTATCCTATAATGTTGGTGGGATTCATAATCACGCAACTCTGAGAGTGTACAAATGGAGCCAAATGGACCCTTACGGGTCTGTGACTCTGAGAGTGTACAAATGGAACCATTTGGTACTGTATGGTTCCATTTGTACACTCTCAGAGTTAAAGGTAGGGTATGTGATTTTCTTTGGTTAAAATAAGTGTTAAATATCTCTATATTGTGATAGTACTCATAGAGTGTTTGTTCAGTAACAGGAGTCTCCATGTCTCTCCAGCTCTTTATTAAACAGAAAATGCATTTTCAGGTCAGGATACCAATTTTATCCAATCAGGACAGAGAACTCAGACAGGATATAGATTAAACAAGTGAAATGGGAAGTGATGACACAAAGAAATGAGCAGACCAAATTGGAACTGGAACCTATAAAAATGAAGCTGATAAATGGGTACTCTCTCCTGATTGGCTGAAATGTTGCCACCCACCTGAAAATGTATTTTCTGTTTATTAAAGAGCTGGAGAGACATGGAGACTCCTTCTACTGAACAAACACTCTACATAGCAATGAGTACTATCACAATATAGTGCTTTAACCTTTTAACTAAAAACCTTTTAGTTTCAACCCAAAAAATATCGCTTACCCTTAAATTCAATAAAGTTGTAAGGATCACTTCATGTTGGCCTTCACCTTCTTGTACAGTACCACAGATGTCCACACGGTGGCGTCACTGCTAAAGCTGTACATACGGGAGTTGCCCGAACCCGTAATCCCTTTCTCCAAATACACACAGTTCCTCTCCTGTGCTCAGCTGCTCCTCAAGGACAAGGAAATGGTAACTGTATCTCTTATTCATACTTCCCTCTAACTACAGTATAGCTACCTATCAATGTACTGTGCCCTCTTCTCCAACACTACTATCTTCCCACTTAAAATGCAATTTTCTTTTCTTTTGTTTTCTAAAGGGCATCGTAGAGCTTGGTAAACAAGTGGAGGCCCTTCCTCAGGTCAACTACAACCTTCTGAAATACATCTGCAAGTAAGTAGGGAATATATACAGTACATATAATATCCATAAATTGCAGTTTTAGAAAATAATAAAACAAATGATAAAACAGCAATATCAAATAAGCTGTGTTGTGTACTACAAAAATAAAATAAAGGTATCTGAGTCTGGTGTACAAGAGACATCACTTAGCAGCAGACACATGCATAAATATGTATTAACCCATTAAAGGTTTAATGACATTCACTTTTACACCACATTCAAAGTCTTTGTCCTGGTCCTTCAAAAGTGTACAAAAAGTTTTAAGTGAAAATTCCATTCCAGTGATCAATGGCAGGTGTTTTTCTCTCACATTTCTAAAGCCTTTTCAACTGCAATGAAAAAATAAATCTTTGCCTGCGGGTGTCGCTGGTGAGGGATTTTGCCTGTCAATCATCGCCTCTGCTCCGCCCCCCCCAAAGGAAAGGATAGGGGAGGGGAGGGGCGAGGAGGAGAGTGGGCGATTATTCGACAGTGACCTCACTGTCGAAGGGCCAAGCTCAGATTACTTTTCAGCCTAATTATTCAGAAAACCCCAGACCACAGAAAATCCACTGAATGTTTTAAGTTCAGGTTTTTTGGGTGTAATTGAGGTCATAAAACCCCAAATAAAACATTGAAAATAAAAAAAGTGAAAATGAATGTCATGATACCTTTAAGACCTGGGACGCATCTGTGTCTTGATTTGAGCTCAAAAGCATTATTTGACACTTTGGCTATTCAAAAATAGCAGATCTACAAGCTCATAGCGCGGCACCGAGTGCCGCGCTACGAGCTTGTAGATCTGCTATTTTTGATTTTTTTTGAAAATGTCAAAAGTCTTTGAATGTATATATTCTTTTAAAGCAAACATTACTGACCACTGCGGTACATGACCACTGCGGTACATGACCACTGCGGTACATGACCACTGCGGTGCATGACCACTGCGGTACACTGCGGTACATGACCACTGCGGTGCATGACCACTGCGGTACACTGCGGTACATGACCACTGCGGTGCATGACCACTGCGGTACATGACCACTGCGGTGCACTGCGGTACATGACCACTGCGGTACACTGCGGTGCATGACCACTGCGGTACATGACCACTGCGGTACACTGCGGTGCATGACCACTGCGGTGCATGACCACTGCGGTACATGACCACTGCGGTACACTGCGGTGCATGACCACTGCGGTGCATGACCACTGCGGTGCATGACCACTGCGGTGCATGACCACTGCGGTACATGACCACTGCGGTACACTGCGGTACATGACCACTGCGGTACATGACCACTGCGGTACATGACCACTGCGGTACCCTGTGGTACATGACCACTGCGGTACACTGTGGTACATGACCACTGCGGTACACTGTGGTACATGACCACTGCGGTACATGACCACTGCGGTACACTGTGGTACATGACCACTGCGGTACATGACCACTGCGGTACACTGTGGTACATGACCACTGCGGTACACTGTGGTACATGACCACTGCGGTACACTGTGGTACATGACCACTGCGGTGCATGACCACTGCGGTGCATGACCACTGCGGTACATTGTGGTACATGACCACTGCGGTACACTGCGGTACATGATCACTGCGGTGCATGACCACTGCGGTACATTGTGGTACATGACCACTGAGGTACACTGTGGTACATGACCACTGCGGTACACTGCGGTACATGACCACTGCGGTGCATGACCACTGCGGTACACTGCGGTACATGACCACTGCGGTACACTGTGGTACATGACCACTGCGGTGCATGACCACTGCGGTGCATGACCACTGCGGTACATTGTGGTACATGACCACTGCGGTACACTGTGGTACATGACCACTGCGGTACACTGCGGTACATGACCACTGCGGTGCATGACCACTGCGGTACACTGCGGTACATGACCACTGTGGTACACTGTGGTGCATGACCACTGCGGTACACTGCGGTACATGACCACTGCGGTGCATGACCACTGCGGTACTCTGCGGTACATGACCACTGCGGTGCATGACGGTACATGACCACTGCGGTACACTGCGGTACATGACCACTGCGGTACATGACCACTGCGGTACATAACCACTGCGTTGCATGACCACTGCGGTACATGACCACTGCGGTACATGACCACTGCGGTACATGACCACCGGTACATGACCACTGGTACATGACCACTGCGGTACATGACCACTGCGGTACACTGCGGTACATGACCACTGCGGTACATGACCACTGCGGTACATGACCACTGCGGTGCATGACCACTGCGGTGCATGACCACTGCGGTGCATGACCACTGCGGTATACTGCGGTACATGACCACTGCGGTACATGACCACTGCGGTGCATGACCACTGCGGTGCATGACCACTGCGGTACATGACCACTGCGGTACATGACCACTGCGGTATACTGCGGTACATGACCACTGCGGACCACAGCGGTACATGACCACTGCGGTACACTCGATACATAGTTTTTTGTACTGTTTCTGTCACAAATTTTTTTTAATAAAAAATATATAATAACAATAATAATATTCAAATATAAAAAAAAATAAAAATGTATGACCAATATTCGAATATCATTTCTGAGGAAAGTTGACAGCCCTAGCAGGAGTACAGCAGGACGGAAGCGGTCCCTATTTGGCCCATCATGCTGTCATCAGAGGATGTTGTGACACATCACTGATGGACTGTGTAGGAGTGGACGTGTGTGCGTCTCCTCAGCATCAGATTCTGAAGACCTCACAGGCAGCTCAACACAATGGCAACATGATGACTCAATCTCTCCTACTCTTTCACTCCTTCATACGGAGGAAAAGAGACAGATTCATAATAGCAACGCTGTTTCTCCAAAACCTGATCATACTGCAGCGTCACACAAAAAGCATCTAAAGTAGCAGATCTTGTCGATGTGCTACTTTTTTCTTTCTTTTAATTGAATCCTTCAACCCATTAACACATTCCATGCCAGAGTTTAATATCATAATGTACTCACCACTGCCAGCGATTTATTGTTTTTTTTTTTTTTTTTCACCTCGCCACAGACCTCTCTAAATACCTTATGATCGCGTGTTCAACTGTTTGTAGACACACAGGGTAGTTGTGTGAGTGGCCCAGAGAAGACATTTTAAATCGGCGACATTCCATTTTGCAGTAGCCTAGTAGCAGTTTCTAAAACCCGTTTCAAACAGTGTTCAGCGTGGAGAAAAACAACAAGGAGATAATCGCGATTTAGCGGAAGCTTTAGAGCGGCGGCAGATGGGAACGAAAATAAAAAAACTAAAAACAGTCTTGGACATATGAGGTTTCCACCCGACAGTGACCATGTCCAAAACCTTAACTTTTCAGGGAAACGAGGGGGGGGGGGGGGGGGGAAATAACCTGTGTTCCAAATGGATCCCATGTAGTTATTATTCACGTTTCATTGGTTCAATATTTAGAAAATCCTACAGACACACTTAACCACTTTCATTTTCAAGCTTTAGCAACATAGCAAAAATAGCACATGTACAAGTCTTAAAGGTAGGGTACGTGATATTTCTTGGTGAAAACATTTTATTTTTTGTTAAAAGGTTTTAGCACTATATATTCTGTTAGTACTCTAGTCTATTGCTATAGAGTATTTGTCCAGTAACAGGAGTCTCCCTGTCTCTCCAGCTCTTTAATAAAGAGAAAATACATGTTCAGGTAGGTGACGAAATTTTAGCCAATCAGGAGAGAGTACCCATTTATCAGCTTGTGTTCCAATTCCAATTCTGTGTCTGCTCATTTATTTGTGTCATCACTTCCAATTTCACTTGTTTAATACGTATCCTGTCTGAGTTCTCTGTCCTGATTGGATAAAATTGGTATCCTGACCTGAAAATGCATTTTCTGTTTATTAAAGAGCTGGAGAGACATCCTGTTACTGAACAAGCAATGATTACTATCAGAATATAGAGCTATTTAACACTTATTTTAACCAAAGAAAAGCACTTACCCTACCTTTAACTTAGATCTTTTTTTTTCCCTTCTATTTGTGCGTGACATTCGTGCACAACGAGGTAGGGCATTAATTTACTAATAAAACATAATAAAGTTAAAATATGGAGATGGAAAGTTTGGTACAGAACACAACTGGTACAGATGGTATTTAATTCTTCAAATGCAGAGTGACTTGGCAGAGAAGCCCCGCCAGGAGGACGTGGGCGGTGGGGGTTTCTCTTGCACGACTTGCAGTCAGGAGGACGTGGGCGGTGGGGGTTTCTCTTGCACGACTTTGCAGTCACACAGGATTTGCTCTGACGTTCTGCACAGGTTCCTGGACGAGGTCCAGAGCCACTCCAACCAGAACAAGATGAGCGTTCAGAACCTGGCCACCGTGTTTGGACCCAACATCCTCCGGCCCCGAGTGGAGGATCCAGTCACCATGATGGAGGGTCAGATGAACATGTTAACATTTCATACACATTATGTTTCACAATGAGTTTTAACCACTTAAACCCCAGCATCTGTTTTTGTGGGGAAAGCTTTCGCAGAAAATAGCAGATGGAGAAGCTCACAACGCATCGCGGCTTTATAACAGCAAACAGAGAAGACACTAGTATAGAGCCCTGAGGGACTCCGCTCAACCATAGGGTTGAAGTGGTTAAGAGATAACCCCACATTAGTGATGGGTCGTTCATGATCGATTCGTTCAAAAGTTGTTATTTGGCTGTTACGTTCACGCTTTTGTTCATGCCCCCCCGTCCCCCGTACACAGGACGGGAGGGCGGGCTGTTCCCGTCCCCTCCCCCCGTACACAGGACAGGAGGGCGGGCTGTTCTCACGACAGCGGTGCGGTTGAGTTGTTTTCCATTAGACATGAACGAATCATATGAACGGATCATTGCCGTGAACGAAATCGTTCGTTCACCCGAATGAACGTTTTTTCCCCACCACTAACTACCCCACATGAACACTAGAATCCCTGTTCTGCGCATCATGTCATAACAATAGGCAAACATTCGGCTAAAATGGGAGAACATTTGTGAATGTAGGTAAACGTTCAGGAAAAGATAAGCTGATACAAACTCACAAGGCGTTGTGATGCCTGTTACCTTTCAGGATTTAAATTCAAAAATAGCAAAAGTAGCAGATCTATAAGCTCAAAACACGTTCCTTTACGCTGCTTTTCGAGCTTGTAGATCTGCTACTTTTGATGCTTTTGTGTGACGCTGTAGTATGATCAAGTAAGGCATTAATTTACGAAAAAACACACAAAAAGTCAGAATATGGAGATAAGAGGTTTCTGCCGGACGGCAACGATATAGGGTTTAAGTGGTTAAGTCTTACAGAGCTATATCATTTGAATGCTAATGTAAAAAAAGGACCATTATTACGTATCCATGTTTACACTTAACTGTGTGTATGTCTGTTCTTATCTTTGCCTGATGGCCAATCAGGAAGCTCCCACGTGCAGCACCTGATGACGGTGCTCATCAGCGAACACGCCCGCCTCTACCACCGAGCAGAACCAGAACCGGAGGTCAAGAACCAGACCCAGAGCCCGGCGGATCGGGGCAAAGCGGAGTGGGTCGCTCAGGACGACACCGACCCCGACGCCGCTCGCTCGGGCCCCGCCGTCTGTCCCGAACCCCAGAAAGAGACCCCGCAGCAGTCGTCCGATCCTTCTCCGGGCACCAACCACTCGGAACCGACCGCCGCCAGAGTCCCGGAGAAGGAAGACGAGACTCAGACGGAAGGAAAGACTAAGGCCAAGGCGGACGGGAAGAACGAGGCGAAAGCCGGGAGCGGCGGCGGCGTGGGCGTGGCCCTCAGCCCCAGCAAGCAGTCCAAGGCTTTGCCCTCCTGGCGGTGCTCCCTGAAGGGGGCTCCCGGGGGGGGCGCGGCCAAGGGCAGGATGGGAGGCTCGGCGGGGGACGTGTCGGCGACGAGCGGCGGCGGTGGCGGCAGCGGGGGGAACTGGCTGATGAACGGCCTGTCGTCGCTGCGGGCGCACCGGCGCACCGCCTCGTCCGGGGAGAGACTCAAAGACTCCACCCTGTCCCTGAAGGAGACCGGCGTCCACCACGCCCTGTCGCTCAGAGACTCCCAGAGAGACTCGCCCCCGCTCTCCCACAGGGCCCTCCTCCAGTCGCACAGACTGTCCGCCTACGACAACGTCGTCGGCGCTCCCTCCAGCCTGAGCCTGCCCGCCGACACGTCCGGCATCTGGAGCACCTTCGAGATCTCTCTGGCCGACCCGGCGGAGGAGGAGAACGGCGGGGATCAGGGGTCGGGGTCGGGGCAGGGGCCGGACCGGGAGAGACCCGGAGAGCCGGTCGACGTGGCGAGGGACGGTACGGACGGCGCTCGGGGGAGGAGCTCTGCTGCCGGCTGCGCCTCCGCCTCCGCTACCGGCACTGAGAACGACGCGCCGCACGATAACAAGGGTCAAGGGTCGTCGGGGACCAACGACCACGTCAGCGACCTGGTGTTGGAGCTGAAGACAGAGATGAAGAGGCAGAGGATCGGCTATGAAACCTGCATCCGCAAGTAAGAGCTCATCGCAGCCAATAGCCAGTGTTGATTTAGTCGACTAAAATGTATTTTGGCGGTGCCTTGATGGCGTCGTAGTTAGGGGTGGGACGATATATCGATATCGCGATATATCGCGATACTTTCTCCCGCGATAACTAATCGATATACTGCCGAAAAATATCGATATAAAACAAATATATACTTTTTTTTTTCTTTTTTTTTTAAGTTTGTGATACGTCGTTTTTCCTACTCTGTATTTGTGTAATGATGATTTTGAACTGTTTGGTGCTATTTTATGTGTCTATGAATTGAATACAAGGACTATCGTGATATATCGTTGGTGAAATTTCATGCAATATATCGTGATATCGCAATATATCGATATTTTCAGATATCGTGATATATCGTTGGTGAAATTTCTTGCAATATATATTGAATATCGTGATATCGCAATATATCGAATATCGTGATATATATTGTTATCGTGGGCCTAATATCGTGATATATATCGTATCGTGAGGTACCCATATCGTCCCACCCCTAGTCGTAGTTTTTTTTTGATTGATTGAATATTTTATTAGGCAAAAAATGTAAAACAGCACAGTTACATTTAAAATACTTTGTCTAACAGGTCCGTTCATAAAAGTCCTTGCGGACTTGTTTCCAATGAGGGCCTTGGTATTCAATTCATATACAGTGGCTGATTTTACACTTGGTTGCATGCTGAAAATAGCCGATCTACAAGCTCACAACGCGTCGCGCTGAGACACGTTGTGAGCTTGTAGATCTGCTAGTCCCTCACTGACATTTTAGTCTGTTTTTTATTTATTGACGGAATTGTCAATATATTTAGTTTTAGTTTTAGTCATCGTAGCTTAGTTTATATTTAGTATTATTTCGTTTTCGTCAGTGAAAAAATATAATTTTTTTGTCATAGATTGTCGACGAAATCAACACTGACCTATACCAAGCTGTAGTGTCTGCACTTGAGATTAGATGTTATGCAAGGGATAATCAATGGGGAACAGGTCATTATTGAGAAATAAATGTCGACAGGGTGATATAGACATATCACCCTATAGTCTTCATCACCCTGAAGGGATTTATTTCTCAATAATGACCTGCTCCCCATTGATTATCCCGCTTATTGCACGGCTACGCAATCAAGAAGTTAATAAATTGACCCAAAAGTAACAACAAAACTAAAGGATTTCATTGCTTACGGGAATGAAAGCTCCATTAATTTACGTCAGGTGCGTCCGGTGCAACGCGGTCGCATCGGAAAACAACAGGAAGTGTTGATAAAATAGAATCAACAGTCGGTCACTGCGTTGTGTATTTCTAACGTCAAATGTTTTCAAAAACATTCTTGAGAGCAATGTTTAGTTGTAAATGACATTGTGTGTTTGTTTACATGGCTGCAATGTTGGATACGGCACACAATCAAGCAGCGCAGATTGATATGAGCCAGGTGCTCTGAGGCTTTGATTAGACCAGGGGTCTTCAACACGGGGTCCGGGAACGGTCCGGGACCCTAGGGGGTCCTCGGAGTTAATACTTTTCTGAGGAGAACTTTAGCCAAAAATAGCAGATCTACAAGCTCACAACGCCTCGCGCTGCGAGGCGTTGAGAGCTTGTAGATCGGGTATTTTTGGCAACGAGTAATTGGTGTAGAGGGAGGAAAAGAAAGTTTAATCTGAAACACAATTTTATACAATATAGAGCAGGGGGTCCCTGCCTCATCTCTCGCTCAGCTATAGGGGTCCTTGGCCTGAAAATGTTGAAGACCCCTGGATTAGACAGCGGTCTGTTATAGAGCTCAGCGCTCATTATTCAAAAATAACCAAATGAACTCAGGGATTGACCAATGAGAATCAAGCATTCAACCAAGCCATGTAAAGGGATATCAATGTACATTACTGTAGAAAAGCGCAGTGCCCTGGGTAAGTAAGTATTCATTGTCCTGGGCAGCGTATAAATAGTGAATGTTGCTGATGCAGCCTGCCTGGGGTTGGATATACTGAGGCAACGACTACTGCCGGGCAATCATTTATTCATCACATACCCATTGTTGTCCTTTTTAACAAAGATAAACAAGAAAATAGCATAGTAGCAATAGTAATTTCATTGCTGTCAATCTATTTAGGAGAGGGGTCTTCAACGTATATTCAGGCCAAGGACCCCTTAGCTGAGATGAAGCAGGGACCACCCCCACTACATATTGTATAAAATTGTGTTGCAGAATAAACCTTTTCATGGATTTCATAAATCGCTTCATAGACTTGTTTGACAGCACTGTCATTGTGTAGTGTTGTGTTGGATTCATTTTAAAGGGATAGTTCACCCCAAAAAAAAACTGTACTTGGTCTGCTCTTTTTCCCCTGACAGTGTTAGTCCATGAGCCAGACAAGATTTCATTATCGAAAGAGTGGGCAAAACCATACCTATATTAGATTGTTTATAGTGTCAATATAAGTAAATAAATATATGATAACCTTTCCACAGGAGCAGCTTTTTCATATTTATCACACATTTTGTTATTTTCCCCATACGTACATGACAGGTAAAAGAATGACAACATTAAAAAAATAATTATAATGAAACTTCCCCAGTTGATTACTTACATGAAGACAATGATTTATCGTATTACAAGTTTTCTGAAATTGTACATTTAAATATGCAAATTATGCATTAGGAAAATATGCCCGAATTTGCATAACTTTCCAGAATCAACATTGGAACATTGGACAAAGCCAGAGTCAACATTCTTATTTAATGTTGTTAAGATGTTGGAGTCAAAGGTTTTTAACGAGGGAATATTCAATATCTGGGGCTCTCAATTTTGGGGCTCTGGCTCATGGACTAAATGCCTAATTTGCATATTTAAATATACAATTTCATATGTACAAAACTTGTAATACGATAAATCATTGTCTTCATGTAAATAATCAACTGGGGAAGTTTCATTATGATAACTATTTTTTAAATGTTGTCATTTTTTCACCTGTCATGTACGTATGGGGAAAATAACAAAATGTGTGATAAATATGAAAAAGCTGCTCCTGTGCAACGGTTATCATATATTTATTTGCTTATATTGACCTTATAAACAATTTAATATAGGTATGGTTTTGCCCACTCATTCGATAATCATTGCTCAATTTTGGGGCTCTGGCTCATGGACTATGTGGGGGGCGACAAACCGTCAAGGTCGTCATTTTCTCGTATTTCGTTCCTTTGTGCCCAGATAAACTCTGTGTCTCCTCAGCAGAGAATTTATCAAACCATCAGCAGCAACCATGTTTGGCGGCTGAGTGTATCGTCCATGTCAGTTTGACTAATGGCATCAACTAGCCATTCATTACCATTTGTTTCCATTACCTTACATTGCTTCCAGTGGACATTTCTCAGTAGCCGTATAGTGCCGATTTTAAGAAACGACTATTTGAGAAACCTGCAAGATGTGCGATACCAAAATCCAAAGATAAAACCACTGAACTATCCCTTTACGGCTGTGGTTCTCAAAGTGGGTTTCGGGGGGTCCTTGAGGGGGTTCCCACAGGGGGTCCCCAGCAAAATGTGTTTATACAGTGTCGCACTTTATCCATTCATACGTTGGCTATTCAAAAATAGCAGATATACAAGCTCACAATCTGATATTTATGACATTTTTATTTATTTTTAATCTTGAAAAATGTCTTCTCTTCTGGGGGCCCATGGCAGAACATGTGCCAGAGCTTCAGGTAGGGGGTCCGTGGCCAAATATATATATCAATTTGGGGGTCCTTAGGCACAAAAAAAAGTTTGAGAACTACTCTGCCCTGCCAAGGCAGAGTGCAGTAACTACGAAAACAAAAATCTCTGAAAAATGGGTTTAAAAGTGATTCAACTGGTCAGCCAAATGAGATATCGGCATATAAGTGATATTACACTAATTGTACATCTGTTCTTGAGGTAATTGTTTATCCCCCAACATCACAAAGGCTAATTTGACCTTTGGGATACCCAAATAAGTCGGTGCGTCCAAAAACGTAGTTACTGCTCTTGGCTTGGCAGGGCAGTACTGCTTTAAGGGCGTATCAGTTCCAGTAGATACAGAAGCTACATGGAGGAACAAAAACATATACTGTAACTGTACCTTCAGGGGATAATAAAATAAAAGATATAAAATATGCCCCCAGGATCTAACTGCTGGTTTCAGACCTGCTAGTGAACCGGCCCCGGCATTCACACTGCCACAGTATGTATGTATGTATGTATGTATGCTGCTCCAGACCTTTTATTCTGAAATCCTTCCCTTTCTGCCTAAGTTCCTTAACCCATTAAGACCGGGAACGCGTAATTTTTTGATAAAAAGCAATATTTTACACTTTGGCTATTAAAAATAGCAGATCTACGAGTGCCGCGCTACGAGCTTGCTTACTTTCGTTTTTCTCACACAGAACCCAAGATATCATGATCCGAAGATTTGCTGCTCCATTCATTTGTTGGTTAACTTATTACTTCAAAATCCTGTTTCTCGGCTCCTGCGTACTTATTGTTTTTTTACTATGTATTTTGGCCGAGACATATTTTTAATGGCGTATAAAAGCGAACGGGAGGTCGCGATGACATTTCGCGGAAGCTCAGTGAAACCCTCTGTGATTACCAACCATCAGGGGATCCATCATACTGGAGATAAATATTCTGTGACTACTTCAAAAAGGTAAGAAAATTGAAAAATGGCTGGCAGTGGGCAAACGCAGCCAGAAATAAGTCTGGCAGTGAATGAGTTAAAGGTATCATGACATTCATTTTCACTTTTTTTATTTTCAATGTTTTATTTGGGGTTTTATGACCTCAATTACACCCAAAAAAAGAACATTCTTAGAACATTCAGTGGATTTTCTGTGGTCTGGGGTTTTCTGAATAATTAGGCTGAAAAGTAATCTGAGCTTGGCCCTTCGACAGTGAGGTCACAGTCGATTAATCCCGCCCACTCTCCTCCTCGCCCCTCCCCTCCCCTATCCTTTCCTTTGGGGGGGGGCGGAGCAGAGGCGATGATTGACAGGCAAAATCCCTCACCAGCGACACCCGCAGGCAAAGATTTCTTTTTTCATTGCAGTTGAAAAGGCTTTAGAAATGTGAGAGAAAAACACCTGCCATGGATCACTGGAATGGAATTTTCACTTAAAACTTTTTGTACACTTTTGAAGGACCAGGACAAAGACTTTGAATGTGGTGTAAAAGTGAATGTCATTAAACCTTTAAGAGCGTCTGCTAAATGCCTGAATTGTAATTGTAAATTGTAGGCTTCCCTTGACTCGTGCACTAAATCCTTCAATCCTTTTCTTCTCGTCGTGGAGGTTGGAGGAGTCCTGCGCCAAGTACCAGACCCAGGTGGGCCGCCTGGAGGAGGAGCTGGACCAGGAGAGGAAGAGGTTCCACATGCTGGAGATCCGGCTCAGGAACTCTGAGCGGGCGCACCAGGACGCAGAGAGCCGCAACGTTCACCTCCAGAAGGAGATGGAGGAGTTCTTCACCACCCTGGGGGACCTGACCACCACAACGCCTCGGACCACCACCAACAACTAAGAGACTCTCCACCCAAAGACCTGCCTTCATCTTGACCCAGTGTGGCCCTCAAGGACCACCATGAACTCTGAGAGTGTACACAACGGAAGCAAATGGACCCGTAAGACAGTGGTTCTCAACCTTTTCAGGCCTTGACCCCCCCAGAATAATCATGTTCTCAACCCCCCCCCCCCCACCCCACCCTGACAAGCACTTGGAATTGTAGGAGCTGAGGCGGTACATTTAGTTTGTCTCGGTTCCACAGATAAATATTGTGAAAATAGCCAATCTACAAGATGTTGTGAGCTTGTAGATCTGCTATTTTAAAAAAAAAACTGCTCTTTCTGAGGTAATATTTGTCAATTTGGCCAAATGTTTGACCACTTTATAAATGTACAGATACCCTGTATACACTTATACTGAATGTTGGTTTGTTTACTGTTGAGTGAGGAAACAATGTTGCACATTAAGTTAATCTTCTGGGGAGCCGACAAAATCGCCCATTTGAAAATAGCCGATCTACAAGCCATGCGACGCCTTGTGAACTTTTAGTTTGATGCTGTTTTCAATTGGCCGACTTTGTCCCGGACCCCAGTGTGGGATCCATCGCCATATAAAGGGTCCATTTGCTTCCGTTTGTGCGTTCTCAGAGTCACAGATCTGTAAGGGTCCATTTGGAAACCCATCTCAAGGAACCCTAGAGGGTCCCTAGACCTCACTTTGAGAACCACTGATCTGACCAAACGAAGGAGAACCCGGGGGGGGGGGGGGGGGACAGGATGCCTGGAAGAGGGGGGGTCGGCGAAGCCCCCTAAATGCTCCAAAGAAGACCACATACCTCCAGTGCAGTATCTACTTCTTTCTGTTGTGCCCTCTGTACAGCTGGGCCATCTAGTGCCTACCCCCCCCCCCCTCTCCCCCCCCCCGGCCGGTAGGCTGGAGCCAAACTAGAACTTTCTCCTTCAACACCTCGTCCATTCCATAGCACAGTGCTACATAATAGCAGATCTACAAGTGCCACACTATGAGCTTGTATATCTGCTATTTTTGAATAGCTAAGGTATAACATAATAGTTAAAGTGGTTCAAATGATTGTGACGCTATATTAACTACTTTTGCTGGAGACCCCCCCCCCCCCCCCAAGGACCCCTGGTCCTTGGGGGGGGGAACCAACGCCATAGAATCTCTTCAACTGTTTCTGCAACGTGGTATATCATCATCATGTAACCTGACCGCTATGTTGACCTAGACCAGTGATTCTCAACCGCTTGGCTTTCATTGACCCCCCCCCCCCCCCAGTTTGATATGCGTTATGCCACGGACCCCCCCCCCCCCTTTGATCTCTGGGACCCCCCGATCTAAACAGTCAAATCCTCTCCGAAAGTGTTGAAATGGAACCAAATTGAACCCTACAGGTCCGTTGCAGAGGTCCCATTTGTACACTCTCTAGGTTAAACCTCCGAAAAGGTCCATTTGGTTCCGTTTGTAAGGTCTCAGATTCATATAGCCATAAGGGTCCATTTGGTTCCTAGCTATCAATCATTTTGGCCACGGACCCCCATTTAATGCGATAATTTTTGTCTCTGGGACCCACCCAATCCAAACTGTAACATCCTCAGTGTTCTCTTAACTCTGGATGGACCCAACGGGTCCATTTGGTTCAATTTGGTTCCTAGGTATCAATCATTTAGCTGTGGACCCCCGCAGGAATCCTCTGGAGGACCCCTGGAGGTCCCCAAACCCCACCATGTTGAGAGCCTCTGTCCTAGACCAGTGATTCTCAACCTTTTCAGCCTGTGACCCCCCAAAATAATCACATTTGAACTGGGGACCCCCCAAAATAATCACATTTGAACTGGGGACCCCCAAAATAATCACATTTGAACTGGGGACCCCCCCCCACCCGATAAGCACTTGGAATGTATAGTTGAGGGCTTGAGGCATTACATTTAGTTTGACTCGGTTCCAATATTGACAATTTGTCTAAATGTTTGACCAGTTTTTATAGTATAGTTTGTTGATGACTTTTGATGCAGTAATTCTTTTGTTGTTTGAGCTATTAAAAAGGTCTTAAAAGTCCTTAAATTGTCACTTCACTGTAATCTGGGGCGTAGACATATAAAGGTAGACTCCTCCTCCGACTCTGGGGCGTCTGTATCTACGGGCGCCATTTTTGGGAAAAGGCAAACTGCCCATCAGAGTGACTACTGGCCAATCACAGTCTTTTCCGGGACTTGCAGAATCTAGTTGTATAAAAATATAACAGGATATTTTTTATACAACCAGATTCTGCCCCGGAAGTCCCGGAAAAGACGCGCCGTGATTGGCCAGTGTAGTCACTTTGAGTGGCAGCGGGCCTTCCCGAATATGGCGGCCGCGGATACAGGTCGCTCCAATGAACTGCTGCGGCCAATGAGGTGTCTAGGTTTCTATCCAATGAGGTGTCTAGGTTTCTATAAGCTAAGATCTGGGGGGCGGACCCCCAAAACATGTGACCCACAGGTTGAGAGCCACTGTCCTACAGACTACAGTCTGGGAAAAGGTCTTATTTATGATAAATATATGACATAGTTTTACCTGCATACTAGCCATAGTAAAAAAAAGAAAATAGTAATAATCACTCGTTCATTAATGCACTTTTTGTCTCGTGTTCTTGCAAAGAAAATGTTGCGTTGGAATAAAAATAACCACATTCTAACATTTAAAATTCAACCCTTTTTTTATTTGCAGGAGTCGAAGGTTCACAGACACAGTGCCCATTCTTGATGTACATTTATTTATATCGTTTTGTTCTGTTAAGTGAGGCAATTTCACATCCCGAGGCTAAACATGGCACGGTTTGGCCTTAATACCAGCAAACCCTACCCAAGCAGCACAACGTTTCGACACTAAATAAAGCAGCGGTCCCCCAACCGACCCTTTTCTGGATCATGGGGGCCCACTTTAAAATCTTGAGAAAGTGTTCACCGGGGGGGGGGGGGGGGGGGCACCCATCCATCCATCCGACCACTTAACACGTCGGCAGCCGTGCATTTTCAGAGCGTGTTTATTCTAGTGATCGATGGAATCGATCAGGCCTGGATCGATGGAACTAAACTAAGAACTAAGTTCATATTTATCTGAATCACAATGACTGACAACCCGTTTTTCAAGGCTTTAAAGAAAACAAAAAATTCACATAGTTATATTTATACTAACGCTATAATTCTATCATTAAAACAACAAAAGTGTTTTGCCAATTACTTGGGCGGCCCCCCGCAATTATTCCTCACGGCCCCCAGTGGGCCCCCCAGTGGGCCCCCCAGTGGGCCCGCCGGTTGGGTATCGCTGCAGTAAAGCCGTCGTTGTGCTGTTGTAGCGTTTGGGCCGAATCAACAGAAGACTATCGTTGCTGTCGGAGCAGAAACCTCTTATCTCCGTATTTCAGCTTTTTGTGAGTTTTTTTCGTAAATTAACGGCCCCTACTTGATCACACTACGACTTCACACAAAAGCCTCAAAAGTAGCAGATCTACAAGCTCGCAACGCGGCGCGAAGCGACGCGTTTCGAGCTTGTAGATCTGCTACTTTTGCTGGGTTTTTTCTTTGAATCCTGAAAAGTAACAGTTTTGGACATATGAGGTTTCCACTGGACAGAGGCGATAATAATAGAGCATCATCCCCATTATTCACAACGGGCGGCCATTTTGCCCCCGTTACCGCGATACACGCGCGGATGGATGGTGGGTGTTTCCCCATGCAGCCACTCCTCCCCCCCGAGTATGAAGTAAAAGCAAAATGGCCGCCGTTAGAATTACGGTCAAGTAGTGTTGAAAGGCTCGCTCTCCTTTACTCAGTAATGCACCTAATACACTAAACCAGATTTAACCATGCATTAATCGTGAAGCTTTTTATGTCTTTTATTTTTTAAACTATCCTATCTCTTTTATTTTGGAGGAAATGGAGGAAGGAGACCATTAGGAGAGGCAGCCACGACGGACTGTTGAGATGCAGCCTAATAGGAAACAGTGGTGGACCGTGAAACAAAGTACATTTAATTTAGAGTACTGTACTTTGTATTTTTTTTTAATACTTATGACTTTCACTCCACTACAAAGACAAAATATCGTACTTTCGACTCCACTACATTTCTAGAGAGGGAAAGAGTATACATTTGAATTAGCCAATTAAGACCTATTTAAAATATAGTGAAAGTAGCAGATCTTGTTTTGTTTTTTGTTTTTCTCTTTGGGAAGATTTCAACACAGCAATGCTTTGATATATTCAAAATGTACTTTCTAATTTGTACTTTTGAATATTATTAGTGTTTCTAAAAGCACGTACTGCAGTACAACTGTGACTATAGTTGTGGAGTCACATTTGACCAGGTATACTTTGCCTCAGGTACTGGTACTTAGTCCACCACTGTGGGTTAGCCTACTAGTACAGGTACTGGTACTTAGTCCACCACTGTGGGTTAGCCTACTAAGGGGTTACTGACCGGCTATAAGTAAGGGAGACCGCGCCGTGAGAACGGGCACCGGGAAAGATTTGGAATTGAGCCATCAAAATACATCCAAAGGTAAACATGGGCTGGTACCAAAGTGTTTTCTTGACTCTCGGGAAGAAAAGAAAAAAACATACATACGTCTCTACGGTCATAAATGTACAGATCAATCACCAACTACCCATTCTATACTACAAATCATATTGCACAGAAATCAAAAGAAACAAAAAAAATGCATATAAATAGTACTTTTGAAAGAAATGTACATTACATACAATAGCCACCTCCCAGCGTGAAATAAATAAATAAATAAATACACAAATACTGAGGAGAAAAAAAAGATTTTTCTCTCTTCCCCCGCAATTCTTTTGGATGATGTGTGCCGTAATGTACATATCTCCAGAAGCTGTGTGTGTGTGTGTGTGTGTGTGTGTGTGTGTGTGTGTGTGTGTGTGTGTGTGTGTGTGTGTGTGTGTGTGTGTGTGTGTGTGTGTGTGTGTGTGTGTGTGTGTGTGTGTGTGTGTGTGTGTGTGTGTGTGTGTGTGTGTGTGTGTGTGTGAGAGTGAGGTAGACCTAAGAACGATGCACTACGAGTAGTATCTGCATCGGAGAGGGCTTATGCTCTAGTTATACTCCGTCATAGGACAATCGCCGAAAACAGCCGAGTGGCTATTTTCGGCAAAGTGATTTGGTGTGTGTGTGTGTGGGGGGGGGGGGGGGGCAACCAGGTACAGACCCCTGGGGGATACATACTGTCGCACGACGAAGTATAAATCAGGCTTTTATAACGTCACTGAATGGAGTAAGGGCACTTAAATAAAATCACGTTAAATTAAAACAAATAGTAGTAAATTAAAGAGGCCTGCAAGAACCTTCTCAAAGGGCCAAAGTGACTTATTTAGACCTAGTCCCAAGTAACACCCTAATTAACTACACTGTGAAATCCTCAGTGTTCATTTAACTCTGAGAACGTGCTTAATGTCACCGTAAACCACATTTTGTACCTTCTCAAAAGTGACAAAATGGATAAATTAACACTGAGGACTGTTTTTAGTTTTTAGTTCTAGCACCACTAACTTCTCTACGTCGACATTTACACGTTTTCTCTCTTTCTCATCCAGAATACAGCCAAATAAATAAATAATATGCAAATTCATATCAGATGCATCAAATCGTTACATAATATGCCGTGTGGTACAAATGAAACGACGTGACCGAGGCGATGAGCTGAAGTGACAATCAAATGTTCACTTTCCCGTCGTTCACAGAACGTCGGGCAGAAACCTCTTATCTCCATGTTTTAACTTTTCGTGTTTCTTTTTTTCGTAAATCAACGCCCTACTTGATCACACAAAAGCATCAAAAAGTAGCAGATCTACAAGCTTTGAGTTTGTCAATCTGCTACTTTTGCTGTTTTTGAATTTGCACCCTGAAAAGAAAACGTTTTGGACATATGAGGTTTCCACCCGACAGAGAGGCTAGTCAGAGGTGACCTAGCTATAGGGAGGCACGATATTGTCATTTCGGCACGATATTTTTCAATACCAGTTTCAACCAGTAAGTAATTATCGACTCATACCGATTATGATGACCGATATATATATCGTATATGTATCCCTAGACCTACCAATAATAAATAATGTATAATGTCGATACACTGATGTGTACTTTCCATAAGAAAGAGGGGACAATAGTGAAAACAAAAATGTAATTTGCACTAAAATCCACGAGGTGGGGGGGGGGGTTGCGTTCTGGATTAACTGGAGTTTATAACGGAAGAATTAGTTCATACAAGTCATTCAAAATGTCTGAAAAACAATACAAAAAGAAAATGCAAAATGAACCTTTCAAAAATATATATTAAACACAATTCATATTGTAACGCTAACAGCAAGATAAATCCACTGTGTAGCAGTAGCTTAAAAACAGCAATGGGTTGTTAATCAAAAAGAAACTCCCTTTCCATCGCATTATCGCATACGTCACAAATTCACATCGAGACATTCGGATTCTTTGCCGAGAAAATAATACGATTTTTAAACAATCATTTACAGCAGTGTGTGGGGGGGGGGGGGGGGGAGTTCAGGGGAATTAAAAACTAACTGTACATGAAAAGCATAGCTCTACAAACACAGCCAAATCCTCAGTGTTCATTTACCCATTCGTAGATTATTCGCCACGTAATCGTGTAGCAAAGTCAACATGTTAACTTGTGGAGAAATACAACAGGACATAATAGGTTGTTTTTTTTTTTGCCACACTATGTGGCGGACAATAACCCAAAAGTATGCCTTCTGTGTGAGACTATATTATCGATACCCTTAAATCAGAACAAGGGGATTTCGGTTGAAAATCAGTGACGTTTTTTTTTAAATGAACACTGAGGATGTTACCGTGTGAACCAACATGACAATTCCCATTGGCCTTTTCCCATGACACTCGCCGTACGTTGCTCCGAACAAAGTGCACGACGGGTGAGAACAGGGCAGCTCGTTTGATCTCCTTAAGTGTAAGCGTGTTTGTGTGTGTTTGTGTGTGTGTGTGTGTGGTGTGTGGTGTGTACTGTGAGTGTGTTTCTTTGATGATGATGATGTGGTGTTATCTGCAGCAGCCCAGCGCTCCCAGGGTGGTGGTGTGAGTGTCCAGGTTGCTGTCCGTGTCGGAGGCGGTCATGGCGGAGGGGTCGCTGCACGGCTCGCTGGGCTCGGTGGACATGGACGAGACGTCGTTGGCCGAGGAGGAGGAGGAGGAGGAGGAGGCGGCGGCGGGCGGCGGCGGCGGCCTGCGGCGGCGAGCGGTCGATCACTGCTGCACCTGTGCTGCGAGAAACACGACGCGTGGTTTAAAGCAAAATACTAGCTCAGGACTGGAGACTTTTCTTATCTCATTCGGTGCCATCGACGTGTTTGTCGTGTTTTTTTTCCCAAAGGTCCTCGGTGCCAATGACGTGTTTGACGTGTTTTTGTGTAAAAAAAAAAAGAAAATCTTCTTTTTTTCACGACAGAACCAGGAGATAACGGGATCCCAAGATTTGCTGCTCCCTTCACTTCCTGGTTAACCCATTTTTGGCGGGAACCCCTATTTGTAACTATGCCTTTCAGGACGAGAACCCCTTTTGGGGTTCTTGTTGCTATGTACAGTATATAGCAACATACATTTGTTGTAATTTTTGGATACGTTTTTCAGAAAACTTAGGTCAGGATTTAGAAGGCGTTTTTAGAATGGGCCTCAGGTCTAAATGGGTTAAAGTATTCAGGTCTAAATGGGTTATGAAGTATTTGGGAAATCGCCTGTATCTCGGCTCCTGTGTGTTACTATGTATTTTTGCCGAGACAATTCAATGGCGTATAACAAGCGAACGGGAGGAGCTCAGTGACACAATGGGAAATCTATTTTATTTACTTGGCCCAATCTGTGATTTCATTTGTGTTCCAATATGTATTATGTAGAATTATGATGTTTTTATTCATATTTGTCTACATTCCAGTTGAAGAAATCTCAGATTGAGGCTTTAACCTTTGCTTTTGTAAAATATCCGAGACCATTAGGGTTTTATGGAAGATGCTTCTGAACATGCATTCTATTCAAACACTCTTTAATATAATCTATTCTATTAGTCTTACAGTTTCATCTTAACCCATTCAATCCGGGAACGCATCTGTGTCATTTTAGATGTCTTTGGCTATTCAAAATAGCAGATCTACAAGCTCATTGCTGTGCTATGAGCTTGTAGATCTGCTAGAAAGAAAATTGAAAAATCGTGAAAATCTGTGCAAATCTTTGAATATAGTATAAATGTTTTTTAAAGCGAACATTTTTAACTCAAATCTTTTTTGCTTCTGGGGGGATTCTACCAATGTTTTCTAAATCCATTTTCACGTTTTCATTTTTCAAAAATAGCAGATCTACAAGCTCATAGCGTGGCACTCGGTGCCACACTATGAGCTTGTAGATCTGATATTTTTGAATAGCCAAAGAGATCTTAAAATGATGAAAATAGCAGAGCTTGTAGATCGGCTATTTTCGGTCCACGACATGATTCCATAAAATAATCCAAACCAACTAACGTGACACAGATGCTGTCCCAGATTGAAAGTTCAAAAGATCTACAAGCTATTTAAACTTATTTCAGCTATTTTCACTTATTTTGAATTTATTTTACATTACTTCAAACTTTTCGCCTAAATGACACGCCCCAAAATAGGGATAGGTTCTAAATCGATTATGTAATAATAATATGATCGATTCTCGATTATTATTTATAATCGATTCAAATCAATTCGCTGGATTAGCTGGTTGCACCCCTACTGCAAAAAGTGAAATTCCGCAGCGAAGACTTCGGCTCCTCTCTCGCCACCGTCTCGCCACAGTAGCCACCGATTAACTCACCTAAAGCAGGCGGCTGGCCCCTGATCACGCCGTTCTTCGTCCACTCCTCGTATTCATACACTTCCTTGTAGATCAGGTCTAAGAACACAAACAAGAGAGTCAAGTCTCACAGCAACGTGATCTATTTTCTGTATATTTACACTTAAACCCTATATCCCTATAATACCTTTGCTGAAAATAGCCGGTATAAAAGCTCACGAGGCGTAGTGACCTTGTAGACTGGCTATTTTCACTGGATGTTTGCCACCCCGGAATAGGGGTAATGTTTGGGCTTCCGTTGTGGCCGTCAGATATCCATGACCAGACTTCCTCCACCATGAGGTCATTACAGCACGCTTTAAGCCACTTGAGACGCCAGAGTGGAGTTGAGAGAATGACGCGTGCGAGCGGATCATATAGCCGCTTCATTCCCAATAAACAGTTCATCAGTCGATGGCGATGGATTTCAAGCAGGTTTTCGAGCCGAGGTTATATTTCAGAAATTGCGACCGTTTACAATTTTGGCATTAAAGCAGGTGCATCTTATCCAGTGCGACTTACGAGTGCGAGATTAGAATAAGCAGAGTAAGCACTGCGCTGCAGTCGATATACAACGAGGTACAGTAAATAGTGACATAAGTATAGAGTGCAGAGAGAACAATGTGAGCGCCTCAAAGACAGGATATATACCAGGTAAACAATGAACCTAGCATCTGTCTAAACGACACGCTATGTACAGTAAATCACATTCTGAACATTGGTGGTCGAGAAAAACAAATCTAATAAAACAGAAAAATGAGAACAAATGACCAAGACATGTCTGCGTAGTAGACTAGCATCAATGGAGAGACAGACAAAGGCTCATGTTTGGTGCTCTTCCACATGCAACACATTGTGAGCTTGTAGATCTATTTTCAAAAGATTTGTATACATTTTACACATTTGAAAACTTGTGAAATGGGACATTCTGCATAATGAGTACTTTTACTTTTGGTACTTTAAGTACATTTTGATGCCAATACTTTTGTACTTTTACTCAAGTAAATTTAGAATTTTTGACTTTTACTTGTAACAGAGTATTTCTACATCGCAGTATTGATACCTAAGTAAAGAAAAAGTACTTTTTCCACCACTGGTCGTGACTGGTCAATATTACTAGGACTACAAACCAACTGTACGGACACTTCTGACTTCTGATATATATATACATATATATATATATATATATATATATATATATGTGTGTATGTATGTATGTATATGTGTATGTATATGTATATGTATATGTATATGTATATGTGTATATGTATATATGTATATATGTATATATATATATATATATTAAAAAAAACAAAATGTGGGTCCCTGCCACAAAATATTTTCTGATGAGGGTCCGCGGGCCGAATAGGTTTGAATGTGGGGGTCCTCAACATGAATGTGGGGGTCCTCAACATGAAAAGGTTTGAGAACCACTGTTAACCTCACGTGTAACAAAATAACTTTTCAAGATTCAAAGCTTGTGGATCTGCTACTCTTGATGCTTGTGTGTGACGCTGTAGTGATTAAGTAGGTTCATACGTTACGTTCATTTACCAAACAACACGAAATGTCACAAATATGGAGAGGTTTCTGCCCGACAACAACATTATGTTAAAGGTAGTACATAGTCATGTTTCTAATTTGAGGGCATGGGGTGTGTGGGGGGGTTGGGGGGGAATGCTGAACACGAGTGAGGGGTCGTTATCACCTGGCAGGAGGGGACAGGATGACCTCACCACCCGCTGCATGTTGGCCCCAAACTGATATTTACTCACACTGGGCCAGAGAGAGGAACGTGATGCTATGATACTGTAGCATCATAGCATCACAGAGAGAGGAACGTGATGCTATGATACTGTAGCATCGTAGCATCACAGAGAGAGGAACATGATGCTATGATACTGTAGCATCGTAGCATCACAGAGAGAGGAACGTGATGCTATGATACTGTAGCATCGTAGCATCACAGAGAGGGGAACGTGATGCTATGATACTGTAGCATCGTAGCATCACAGAGAGAGGAACGTGATGCTATGATACTGTAGCATCGTAGCATCACAGAGAGAGGAACGTGATGCTATGATACTGTAGCATCGTAGCATCACAGAGAGGGGAACGTGATGCTATGATACTGTAGCATCGTAGCATCACAGAGAGAGGAACGTGATGCTATGATACTGTAGCATCGTAGCATCACAGAGAGGGGAACGTGATGCTACGATACTGTAGCATCATAGCATCACAGAGAGGGGAACGTGATGCTATGATACTGTAGCATCGTAGCATCACAGAGAGGGGAACGTGATGCTATGATACTGTAGCATCGTAGCATCACAGAGAGAGGAACGTGATGCTATGATACTGTAGCATCGTAGCATCATAGCATCACAGAGAGAGGAACGTGATGCTATGATACTGTAGCATCGTAGCATCACAGAGAGAGGAACGTGATGCTATGATACTGTAGCATCGTAGCATCACAGAGAGAGGAACGTGATGCTATGATACTGTAGCATCGTAGCATCACGTTCCCTGGCTGGACAGACACTTGATGAGAGCCTTCAGTAGACGAGCCGGCCAGTGGTGGAAAAAAAGTACTCAAATGTTTTACTTAAGTAGAAGTATCAATACTGCGATGTAGAAAAAAGAACTGGTTCTTTGGCATGAAC